>NC_139555.1:107130411-107492911 GCF_965112155.1 Podarcis liolepis | reverse complement strand
ATAAACTCCTTTGCTCTCTGTCGAAGTCCATGTTCTACACCCAATGACTAAAAAGATAAATACTGTAAATTAGGACATCTAATTTAGTAGCAACTGCACTGTTATGGAGTTGTTTATCCCACCGCCGAAGTAGTTGTTCATTCAGCCCGAAAAACAGCAACAACAAAGAAATTCAGCTCAGAAGAAAAGAATGCACTGGAACTGTATTTTCTTTGATAATGGATGCAATTCACTGAATAAATGCAAACCATCATTAATAAATAAAAATCATTAGGATATTTGCCCTTTGGACACCAGCTTTAATCCAGTTTCAGGAAACACTTCAGCAATTTGAGAACAGACGTGACGGCACAGTCTTTGACCATCTCTGCTAGAAGTCAGAGAGATGATCAATGCACTAGGGGAGGGGAACCTGAGGCTCCTGGGGGCCAAATGTGGCCCTCCACGTCTTTTGCTGTTCTCAGAACTTTCCCCAGGCTACAACCCTCAATGGCCTTGCTCCCCCCCCCCACCCCGCAGGTAGCTCGGCGAGGGAAACAGGGGTCTCCTAAAAGCGCTCAGCTCGCTTAACAAACTACAGTTCCCAGAGTTCTTGGGGGAAGCCATACTGCTCTCCATGTACTCTGCAGATAGGGCCTAAAACGTGAACAGGTACGGGAGCAGGGATTATACACACCGGGATAAAGTTTTAGAATACACCTGCAACCAAACCGACCGTTCCACCAAAGCAGATTCAGAGCAACCCAAGCTCTCTAGGAAGATAAATAAAAAGTATCTGTCTCTAGGTGTATTCTAAGAGCAGCTGACAAAGAAACCGTTTCTCTCTATATGTTCAATCTTGTATTTCATAGCTGTCAACTTTTCCCTTTTCTTGCGATGAATCCTATTAGGAATAAGGGAATTTCCCTTAAAAAATGGGAAAAGTTGACAGCTATGTTGTATTTAGACCACAGTAGGCACTGTTGGATATAACTTTGTCTCTTCTGGTTTAGCTGTGTGTCCTGCCATTAGAAAGACTCAGAGGAAGGGTGAACGTCTCCATCGACTGCACTTAAGCGAATTCTTGACTATGGTTTTGGAACAGGTGCTTTGTGCAAGGCAGCAGCTCCCATCTGCTCTCAGCTTTGTGCTATAAACATTCATCTTCCCTTTTTTCCCTTTGTTTTTTCTCCTCTTTCAACACGATCTTCTCCCTCCCACCTCTCCTTTTTCTGTCTCTTTCTCCTCTTCAGAAAATACGAAGAAAATATCCAAGTTATAGCACACAACCACGAGCCCAAGACTCTAAGTGGCTGAAAACCTATGAGAAGCGCTCCTCTCCTGACTTCGGAGCGGACCTGGAAGAGCGAAGTCTTCACTCAGGTCCCGCCAGCGCTCCGCCCATAGGGAGCCAATCAGCGTCGAGCTGGGCTCCCGATGTCTCTCGGGATAGCAGGGCCCCCTGTGCGACTATTCAAGGCGGGAAGTCAGCGCCGGGGACAAGTCGAGGGCGGGAAGCGGCTGCCTATGTCTTACACCTTGCGCCGCGCCCCGCCGCAAACGCTGCTCTCCGCAAGAAGCGGGCGGGGAACGAGGCTGGTGTTTTTGCATCCCACCTCGAAGTAATAAATTTTAAAACTCTAACCTTGATTTAAGGAGATGCTTATATTTCAAATCAAAAGGAGCCAAACTTGCGGCATAATCCATTAACTGAAAGACAAACTACGTGGCGACCTCAAGAAATATCCGTGCGTTTTGTGGCCCCAGGGCTTGATTCATATCAATATTCGAGAGCAAGAACTTTCATTTCAGAAAGCCCCGAATGAGAATTCTGACATTCTATGCCAATTGTCAACCTTGATTTGTTTTTAACGGGCAAAATGCCAATCTACGTTCCTGAATTAGGTGCAAATGATGACTGAATCACTTGGTGTTTAAAGTAAAAAATCCCAAACTTGTCCAGTCTTTGAGGAATATGATTCCCAAGAGAATTTTCCCAGGAAAATTTGACATCTGAGATATGGGCACTTCATAATTCATTAAAACATGAATTACATGTTCTTCAGCCTGAATTTTTAAAAAGAAAGAAACAATACATATCTCAGTTGGGTGTGGTGACCGTAAGCCCTTGCCTTGTTTTCCTGAATAACCAATCAGGAAGGCAGGTGGCAGGAGCCCACTGGTACTATTGACTGCTCTACTGGTTAACTACAGGCAAAACTTTCATTAGGCTCTCATGCCTTGGGGAGCATTCCAGATAGGATTTTGATTCACATGAGGGTATGAGCAAATAAATGTCAGGGCTGGGAGACCTGGGGCTCTGCCAGATGCTGTTGGACTCCAGCTCCCATCAGCCCTAAATATCATGGCCGATGGTCAGGGTTGATGGAAGCTGTAGTCCAGCTGTAACTAGAGGACTCACCAGCTCTGATGGTCATCCCGGTTTTTACTTGTGTCTCTTCCAACATTCCCCCCCCCCGACCCCATTTCCAAACACTATATTTTATATGCCTGTTGTCTTTGTCCATGGGGTTTTCTTGGCAGGGATACTGGAGTGGATTGCCAGTTCCTGCTCCAGGTGGATCACGTTTGGTCAAAACTCTCCACTATGACTTGTCCATCTTGGGTGGCCCTGCACGGCATAGCTCATAGCTTCTCTGAGTTATTCAAAGGCAGTGATCCATGAAGGGAATTGCTTTTCTTGGGAGAAAAGTGATGACAAACCTAGACAGCATCTTAAAAAGTAGAGACATCACCTTGCCGACAAAGGTCCGTATAGTTAAAGCTATGGTTTTCCAAGTAGTGATGTATGGAAGTGAGAGCTGGACCATAAAGAAAGCTGATCGCTGAAGAATTGATGCTTTTGAATTATGGTGCTGGAGGAGACTCTTGAGAGTCCCATGGACTGCAAGAAGATCAAACCAATCTGTTCTGAAGGAACTCAGCCCTGAGTGCTCACTGGAAGGACAGATCCTGAAGCTGAGGCTCCAATACTTTGGCTACCTCTTGAGAAGAGAAGACTCCCTGGAAAGGACCCTGATGTTGGGAAAGATTGAGGGCACAAGGAGAAGGGTCCATGGCGTCATGAAGAGTTGGACACAACTAAACAACAACAACAATTTATATTTTCCACAGGTGGCCCTACCTCCTCTTCATTTTCAGCAATGCAGGTTTATAAGTTCAGAGTTCCTATTTAATTTTAAATTTTAAAATAAAAAGCTCTACCAAGTGATTTGGTTGCAAAACAGTGAGCCCGGCTGTGACATATCTGATGTACCAGCTCGCTATACCGACCATTTCAAATACAGTGGTGCCTCGCAAGACGAAATTAATTCGTTCCGCAAGTTTTTTCTTCTTGCGAGTTTTTCGTCTTGCGATGCACGGTTTCCCATAGGAATGCATTGAAAATCAATTAATGCGTTCCTATGGAAACCGCCTTCAGACCAGGTCCGGGGACAGTCTGTCCCCCGACCTCTTCTGAAGGCTGGGGGGGGGGGACAAGGACTTTTCTTCCCACCCCAGCATTTTAAAAAACCCCGGGACAGCGGAGGACTTCTTGTTTGCTTCTTCCCCGCTGTCCACGGACCTCTTTTGAAGCAAGGGGCTGCGGGGAGAAGATCGCTTCTCCCCGCCGCCCCTTGCTTCAAAAGAGGTCTGGGGACAGCGGGGAAGAAGCGCTGCGCTTCCCACTGTCCCCGACCTCTTTTGAAGCAAGGGGCGGCGGGGAGAAGCGATCTCCCCGCAGCCCCTTGCTTCAAAAGAGGTCCGGGGGCAGCGGGAAGCGCTTCCCGCTGTCCCCGGACCTGGGGCTGCGGGGAGAAGATCGCTTCTCCCCGCCGCCCCTTGCTTCAAAAGAGGTCCGGGGACAGCGGGGAAGACCCGCTGTCCCCGGAGCTTGCGGGGCAAGCTTCGTTTTGCGAAGCAAGCCCATAGGGAAATTCGTCTTGCGAGGCAACTCGAAAACGAAAAAACCTTTCGTTTTGCGAGTTTTTCGTCTCGCGAGGCGTTCGTCTTGCGGGGTACCACTGTACGTTTCCATGCATTTCACATGGTGCTGCGTGCAGAGGCAGAGCTACCTGAACATGCTGTGCACCCAGGGGTGGGGCAAGCCACCCATGGGAATGGGGTGAGCGTCTCAGGGTGCCGGGACGGTGATGTCACCCCCCTCAGGGATGACACCCAGGGCGGATCGCCCCGCCATACCCCCTTCCTCCGCCAGTGACTGCATGATACTGGCCATGCGCCAGTCATCCAGGTGGAGTCACGTACATCTCGTCGTATGCAGTATTGTCTTGTCTTGGGGGAAAATCCCTGAGATGATTTATCAGAAAAGAAAAATGGCCTGCCATTCACAAAGCCAGCCTTCTCAGAAACTGAAGGTGACCGAATCAGCTAGCTGGGGAGTGGCACCAAGATGTTGAAGGGCAGGCGGAACTGTGTGCCAAGTGGCCTGCCCTGTGTTGCCCTCATGCCCTCTGTCCTATTGGTATGGATGAAGCAACATCCAGCTGCCCATCTGGTTGGTTCCTGTAAGCAACCAGGCAGTGGTGCCTCTTCCCTCTCTTACCCCAGCTTGCTTGTTCATTGCTTTGCTGCTGCAAATGTTGTGACACCGCTGGCCATACCTTGGTTTCTGGCTCCCTACCTCCTCTGAGCCAAGCGAGCGTCTTTTGGACAAGGCATTCTGGGCAAGGGGATTGTCTGCACTGCTGCTGCAGCCTTGCCAGGGTAGCCAGAAATTGTTTGAAATAATAGTTAAAAGTTTAGTACAGTAACTGTTAACTGAATACAAAAGGTTACGCTAGCGCAGCAGAGCAGGCCTTGGTGACATCTAGGCTGGGCTACTGCATTGTGCTCTACATGGGCTACCTCAAGGGACGCGGTGGCACTGTGGTCTAAACCACTGAGCCACTTGGGCTTGCCAATCGGAAGGTCGGCTGTTCGAATCCCCGCGACGGGGTGAGCTCCTGTTGCTCTGTCCCAGCTTCTGCCAACCTAGCAGCTCGAAAGCACACCAGTGCAAGTAGATAAATAGGTACCACTGTGGCAGGAAGGTAAACAGAGTTTCCATGCGCTCTGGTTTCCATCATGGTGTTCCTTTGTGCCAGAAGCAGTTTAGTCATGCTGGCCACATGACCCAGAATGCTGTCTGTGGATGCTCCCTCAGCCTGAAAGCGAGATGAGCATCGCCTTTGGACTTAACTATCCAGGGGTCCTTTACATTTACATGGGCTACCCTTGAAGTTGGTTCAGAAATTACAGCCAGTGCAGAATGCTTTGGCCCAGCTTTTGACCAAAGCAGTTCCATATTAACGTTTTACATCAGTGTTGAAGTATTGCTTTAAATGCACAAAACCCTAAACATTAAACTGATTCACCTGCTGGATTACTGGGATAATCTGGAGAAGCTCTCCCAACTGTCCCACAATTAACTTATATTTGTTTAGCTTCTATGCACAGCAAGCTTTTAGCAAGTGGTACCAGTAATTTGGAACACTATTCCTATAGACCCCCTTCATGGATCACTGCCTTGCCGTGGTGAAGGGGCTTGAATAACTCAGAGAAGCTATGAGCTATGCCGTGCAGGGCCACCCAAGATGGACAGGACATAGTGGAGAGTTTTGACCAAACGTGATCCACCTGGAGCAGGAACCGGCAAGCCACTCCAGTATCCCTGCCAAGAAAACTCCATGGACAAAGACAACAGGCATATAAAAGTTATGACGCTGGAAGATGAGCCCCTCAGGTCGGAAGGCGTCCAACATGCTACTGAGGAAGAGTGGAGGACAAGTACAAGTAGATTCAGAGTTGATGAAGCGGCTGGGCCAAAGCCAAAAGGACGCTCAGTTACGGATGTGCCTGGAAGCGAAAGGAAAGTCCAATGCTGTAAAGAAAAATATTGCATAGGAACCTGGAATGTAAGAACCATGAACCTTGGTAAGTTGGATGTGGTCAAAAATGAGATGGCAAGAATAAATATTGACATCCTGGGCATCAGTGAACTAAAATGGACGGGAATGGGAGAATTCAGTTCGGATGACCATCATATCTGCTACTGTGGGCAAGAATCCCGTAAAAGAAATGGAGTGGCCCTCATAGTCAACAAAAGAGTGGTGAAAGCTGTACTGGGATGCAATCTCAAAAATGATAGAATGATCTCGATACGAATCCAAGGCAGACCTTTTAACATCACAGTAATCCAAGTTTATGCACCATCCACTGGTGCTGAAGAAACTGAAATTGACCAATTCTATGAAGACTTACAACACCTTATAGAAATGACACCAAAGAAGGATGTTCTTCTCATTATAGGGGATTGGAATGCTAAAGTAGGGAGTCAAGAGATAAAAGGAACAACTGGCAAGTTTGGCCTTGGAGTTCAAAACGAAGCAGGGCAAAGGCTAATAGAGTTCTGCCAAGAGAACAAGCTGGTCATCACAAACACTCTTTTCCAACAACACAAGAGACGACTCTACACATGGACGTCACCAGATGGGCAGCATCGAAATCAGATTGATTATATTCTCTGCAGCCAAAGATGGAGAAGCTCTATACAGTCAGCAAAAACAAGACCTGGAGTTGACTGGCTCAGATCATCAGCTTCTTATAGCAAAATTCAAGCTTAAACTGAAGAAAGTAGGAAAAACCACTGGGCCGGTAAGATACCATCTAAGTCAAATCCCTTATGAATACACAGTGGAAGTGAGGAACAGGTTTAAGGATTTAGATTTGGTGGACAGAGTGCCTGAAGAACTATGGATGCAGGCTCGTAACATCATACAGGAGGCAGCAACGAAAACCATCCCAACGAAAAGGAAATGCAAGAAAGCAAAGTGGCTGTCCAGCGAGGCCTTACAAATAGCGGGGGAGAGAAGGCAAGCAAAATGCGAGGGAGATAGTGAAAGATACAGGAAATTGAATGCAGATTTCCAAAGAATAGCAAGGAGAGACAAGAAGGCCTTCTTAAATGAGCAATGCAAATAAATAGAGGAAAACAATAGAATGGGAAGAACCAGAGATCTGTTCAAGAAAATTGGAGATATGAAAGGAACATTTCGTACAAAGATTACCATAATAAAAGACTAAAGTGGAAAGGACCTAACAGAAGCAGAAGACATCAAGAAGAGGTGGCAAGAATACACAGAGGAACTATACCAGAAAGAAATGGATGTCTCGTACACCCCAAGTAGTGTGGTTGCTGACCTTGAGCCAGACATCCTGGAGAGTGAAGTCAAATGGGCCTTAGAAAGCACTGCAAATAACAAGGCCAGTGGAAGTGATGATATTCCAGCTGAGCTATTTAAAATTTTAAACGATGATGCTGTTAAGGTGCTACACTCAATATGCCAGCAAGTTTGGAAAACTCAGCAGTGGCCAGAGGATTGGAGAAGATCAGTCTACATCCCAATTCCAAAGAAGGGCAGTGCCAAAGAATGCTCCAACTACCGCACAATTGCACTCATCTCACACGCTGGCAAGGTTATGCTTAAAATTCTACAAGGCAGGCTTAAGCAGTATGTGGACCGAGAACTCCCAGAAGTGCAAGCTGGATTTCGAAGGGGCAGAGGAACCAGAGACCAAATTACAAACATGCGCTGGATTATGGAGAAAGCTAGAGAGTTCCAGAAAGACGTCTACTTCTGCTTCATTGACTATGCAAAAGCCTTTGACTGTGTCGACCACAGCAAACTAAGGCAAGTTCTTAAAGAAATGGGAGTGCCTGATCACCTCATCTGTCTCCTGAAAAATCTCTATGTGGGACAAGAAGCTACAGTTAGAACTGGATATGGAACAACTGATTGGTTCAAAATTGGGAAAGGTGTACGGCAAGGCTGTATATTGTCTCCCTGCTTATTTAACTTATATGCAGAATTCATCATGCGAAAGGCTGGGCTGGATGAATCCCAAAATGGAATTAAGATTGCCGGGAGAAATATCAACAACCTCAGATATGCAGATGACACAACCTTGATGGCAGAAAGTGAGGAGGAATTAAAGAACCTTTTAATGAGGGTGAAAGAGGAGAGCGCAAAATATGGTCTGAAGCTCAACATCAAAAAAAACGAAGATCATGGCCACTGATCCCATCACCTCCTGGCAAATAGAAAGGGAAGAAATGGAGGCAGCGAGAGATTTTACTTTCTTGGGCTCCATGATTACTGCAGATGGTGACAGTAGTCACGAAATTAAAAGACGCCTGCTCCTTGGGAGAAAGGCGATGGCAAACCTAGACAGTATCTTAAAAAACAGAGACATCACCTTGCCAACAAAGGTCCGTATAGTTAAAGCCATGATTTTCCCAGTAGTGATGTATGGAAGTGAGAGCTGGACTATCAAGAAGACTGATCGCTGAAGAATTGATGCTTTTGAATTATGGTGGCTGGAGGAGACTCTTGAGAGTCCCATGGACTGCAAGAAGATCAAACGTATCCATTCTTAAGGAAATCAGCCCTGAGTGCTCACTGGAAGGACAGATCGTGAAGCTGAGACTCCAATACTTTGGCCACCTCATGAGAAGAGGAGACTCCCTGGAAAAGACCCTGATGTTGGGAAAGATGGAGGGCACAAGGAGAAGGGGACGACAGAGGACGAGATGGTTGGACAGTGTTCTCGAAGCCACAAACATGAGTCTGACCAAACTGCGGGAGGCAGTGGAAGACAGGAGTGCCTGGCGTGCTCTGGTCCATGGGGTCACGAAGAGTCGGACACGACTAAACAACATTCCTATAGACATCAGGCAACTGTCCTGCAGACGATCCTGATATTTCGTTGCTTGCTAAAAATGTGTTTGTTTTGGCAAGAGTCTATAGAGAATTTCTGAAGGGCTGGTCATTTGTTCTGCAATTTATGTTTTTAGAATTTTATGATGGTTTAATGATTTTATCTTATACTGCCGATATTTATTTAATGAGTTGGTGGTTCATAAATATTGTTCTAAGTAACTAATAAATAAATCCAGCTACAAATGGAAAGCAGCTCCAGCTGCACAGCCAACCACCTCATCCATAATGGCTTGTTGTGAAGGATCTCTTGCCCTTCTTCAGAGCCAAACAGACAGAAGGGGAGAGAGAGGCCACAACATGGTCACTTCTATGGAAAAGGGGATTGGGGAGATGAGGAAGTAGAGACCTCAGCAGTGGTGTCAGAGGGGAGGGCAGGGGATGGCTCTGAAGAGACATGCAATCTAGGAGATGGTGGACCAGGAGCAGTGCAAATCCACTCTCTCCTCCCAACCCACCATTTATGTGGGGGTTATGTTCTAGGGCCCCACGAACATAAGTGAAATCGCGTAAGTGGGGAGCACTCTTAAAAAGCCCGTTTCCCCCTGTTCTCCAGCTCTCTCTCCACCCAACTCTCTCTTCAACTTGAGCTGAAGCTCTGGGGCCACCTGGAGGACATGTAGGAAAGTGGCAGCTGCTCCTGCGCTACTCCATGCATCAGCTGTTAGGTGGGGAGGCTGAGCAGCATGAACAAAGCCATGCTGTGCCTCTGGTCTCTTTGGGGCTTCCTCCGCCCTCAGTGACATCCCCTTTGGGCTCCGGGGAGGGTCTCCTCACAAGCCACAAGGACTCTCTAGCTCTCTCCAGTCATGATCCTATTTATTTAATTATTTCTCGGCACCGTGCGTCCACGCGATCATGCACTAGTAGAATGCATGTACAGTGGTACCTCGGGTTAAGTACTTAATTCGTTCTGGAGGTCCGTTCTTAACCTGAAACTGTTCCTAACCTGAAGCACCACTTTAGCTAATGGGGCTTCCCGCTGCCGCCACACCGCCGGAGCACGATTTCTGTTCTTATCCTGAAGCAAAGTTCTTAACCCGAGGTACTATTTCTGGGTTGGCGGAGTCTGTAACCTGAAGCGTATGTAACCTGAGGTACCACTGTAAATTTTGCCTAATGACAGAGCCGGCCCTGCTTCTGCACATGGAACAGAAGGATGCTATCACTCTCATGTCCAGCTTATGTGATTCCCATAGGCTTGACCTCCCATAGTCACCTCGTACACAGGACTCGTTCCTGCAGGACTCTTCTTATTTTCTTCACGGGAGGAGGTGCCATCTTTGTCCTCTGCCTCGGGCAGCAAAATGATGTAGGCTGCTTAATCACTTCTTCTCCCTTGCCAAAGGTCCCACCCTAACTCCTGCAGGCATGTTGTTTAGCAAACACTGAGGAGAATGCCCGTGTTTGCCAATGCAATATTTCAACACACGGGTTTGAAAGTTATTTCAGTCTGCTTCCTCATACCCAACGTGTTCCACCTCCACTGTGAGAGGCAGTAAACTTCTGAACACTAGTTGCTGGGAATCTCAGGCGGGCAGAGGGCGTGTCCCGCTTGCGGGCTTCTGACAGGCCTCTGGGAGAAGAGGAGACCAACACCACCCAAAATATGTTCCCCATCTGACCAGGCTTTGCTGCCTCAGCTTCCTGAATTGCTCCCAGCATGACTTCTCTTTTTCCCAAAAAAATTATTCATTTTATAACTCAACTAAACAACACAAACAGAAAAACAAACAAATTCTTGCCTTATTTTTTTCTAAACATTTTTAGGTGAGCTTCCTCAAGTCCCCCCTATCTGATTTTCATTTTACCTCATCTTTAGCAGTTTACATATACAGTGGTACCTCGGGTTATATACGCTTCAGGTTACATATGCTTCAGGTTACAGACTCCACTAACCCAGAAATAGTGCTTCAGGTTAAGAACTTTGCTTCAGGATGAGAACAGAAATCGTGCAGCGGTGGTGCAGCGGCAGCAGGAGGCCCCATTAGCTAAAGTGGTGCTTCAGGTTAAGAACAGTTTCAGGTTAAGTACGGATCTCCGGAACGAATTAAGTACTTAACCTGAGGTACCACTGTATCATAATTTTTAACCATTTTTTAAAATCACTTTTACCATAAAAATCTTCACATTTTATCACTTACAAATAATACTATTTTAAAATACACTATCTTCTACTTCTAACCCTACAGCCTATATCCACTTCCAAAGCTATTCTAGGATTTAAATATTAACATATTTTTTTCAATTATTCTTTAAACTTATTCCAGTCTTCTTCCACCATCTCTTCTCTTTGGTCTCGGAGTCTCCCAGTCAGTTCGGCAAGTTCCATATAGTCCATCCAGCCTGACATCTCAATCCAACAACCAGGGGCTTACAACAGAACTGAATGTGAAACAATGATGAATGAAGGGTGGGTATTTTTTTTAAGGGTTGAGTCCACAGCCCTGCCACTCCAAAACATATAAAATCAGATGGCTTAATAAATAGAGCCACAGCCCATTAAAAGCCTGGAGGACTGAAAAGGTCTTGACCTGGCATGTTAACCATAAATTATTTCTCATGGGTGCCTGCAGAACCCACTGGAGGAGGCATTGCTTAACAAGGGCGCTGCAGCTGATAAGGAGATGTTCCCGATTGTCCCCTGCCTAGCCTCCAAGGGTGGGACCAACTCAGAGTTATGCCATGAATCTGAAAGACACAATTGTTCCTTTTAACCTAATGCTATGCTACACCAGGGGGACGTGGGTGGCGCTGTGGGTTAAACCACAGAGCCTAGGACTTGCCAATCAGAAGGTTGGCGGTTCAAATCCCCGCGATGGGGTGAGCTCCCGTTCCTTGGTCCCTGCTCCTGCTAACCTAGCAGTTCAAAAGCACCCAAAAAAGTGGAAGTAGATAAATAGGTACCACTCCGGCGGGAAGGTAAACGGCGTTTCCGTGCGCTGCTCTGGTTCGCCAGAAGCGGCT
The DNA here is from genome assembly GCF_965112155.1 of Podarcis liolepis. NCBI lineage: Eukaryota > Metazoa > Chordata > Lepidosauria > Squamata > Lacertidae > Podarcis > Podarcis liolepis. The sequence continues at coordinate 107,481,185 of NC_139555.1, read as the reverse complement.
TAGTCATGCTGGCCACATGACCCAGGAGCTGTACGCCGGCTCCCTCGGCCAATAAAGCGAGCTGAGCGCCGCAACCCCAGAGTCTGTCATGACTGGACCTAATGGTCAGGGGTCCCTTTACATTTATGCTACACCAATGCAGTTCTAAAACGCTGTAACATTTTTTGGCTAGTTTCTGGCGTCGATCAATGACTTCATTGGTATAAGTCTCTTCAGCTGTTCAGCGAGCGCAAAAACTGTGCACAGTTGGACACCTGAGAGATGAGTGCAAGCAGCTCTCCCCAGCTGCTCAAAGTTCCTCAAATGGGGTGGGGGAACATACACCAAACCTCCCAGGCCCTAAGGAAGTTAGATCATCCTCCACCAGGGCCAGGACCTTCTCAGTGATGGCTCTGACCTGGTGGAACGCTCTGTCCCATGAGACCAGAGCCCTGCAGAATTTAACCTCCTACCGTTGGGCCTGTAAGACAGAGCTATTCCGCCTGGCTTTCAATTTGAACTTAGCCTGATCTTTTATTCCCCTTCCTCCCTTCTCCCTCCCCTTTTTATGAAGATTACCCACTCTGGGATCCCACAGCTAATTCTCCCCTGGTCTCCTTGCTGGCCCAAATAGGACTAATTCAGCCAGCTAGCCCTGGTGATCATCTAATGTTTATTGGATGGATTTCCCCCCTAAATTGATTTTTGATTTTTTATTTTATTGTTATCCACGTTTTATACTGTATTTTATGCTGTTTTTTTGTAGCATCAATTGTGTTTTAAATTTGTTGTTAGCCGTCCTGAGCCTGGTTTTCTGAACAGGGAAGCACGGGGTATAAATAAAAAAACATTATATTATTATTATTATTATTATTATTATTATTATTATTATTATATGAGGAGCTGTTTCATTATGTCTCTCCCTTGGCTGTGAACTGAACCTTCTTCTTTGGCGATCACTCATAGCCAAGTAAGATGGTTTTCCATAAACATGGTTTTAACAGCGAGTCTGTAAGTGACTGTGGAGGCCAATTCTGTATCCACACGTCTTTCCACAGTGGTGACATAGGTTTCCGGGCAGGAGTTGATCACGGTGAGGGTTTGCCAAGCGTGCCTTCCTCTTAGCATGTTTCTCCCTTTCGTCTCGAGTTCAAGCGTCTTCAAAGTCCATGACACATTTGGTAAAGGCTGTTCTCCAATTGGCGGCTCACAGGCCAGTGTTTCCCAGTTGTCAGTTTTTACATTTTAAAGATTTGCCTTGGCGGAGTCTTTGAACCTCTTTTGTTGACCACCAGCATTCCGCTTTCCATTTTTAAGTTCAGAATAGAGTAGTTGCTTTGGAAGGTGATCATCAGGCATCCACACAACATGACCAGTCCAACGAAGTTGATGTTGAAGAATCATTGCTTTGACACTGGTAATCTTTGCTTTGTAAACTGAACCACAAGATGCTCCAAAGGGCGACTAATGACTGTTTCAAGTCAGTGCACCCTCTGATTTTGTTTTTTAAGGGAGGTCTTTCCCTTTCCAATGATGATGATGATGTTTATAAATTTATTATACCCCACCCATCTTTCTGGGTTGCCACAGCTGCTCTGTGCAGCTTCCAACAAAAATAGAGAGGGGAAGGGAAGGGGCACAAACAAACATCAAGCATTAAAAGATTCTCCCAAAAGGGCTGCCTTCAGATGCCTACAAAAAATTATATAGTTGTTTAACTCTTTGCTGGCTGGGTGTTCCTCAGGATTGGAGGTGAATACTGAGAAGGCCCTCTGTCTGGTTCCCTGTAACCTCACTTCTCACAGTGAGGGAACTGCCAGAAGGCCCTCGGAGCTGGACCTCAGTGTCGGCGCTGTACACTGGGGGTATCCCACTACAGCTCACCATGAGAATTTCATTGAAATTTCCCTTCCCTTTTTGATAATTTCCAGATGCAATTACCTTTCTTATTAATTGATGGAGAATGGTTGGGGAAAATGGGTGGGGGGGGTTAGACCCTATTTGAAACAATACAATGTGTGATGGGACGCGGGTGGCGCTGTGGGTTAAACCACAGAGCCTAGGGCTTGCCGATCAGAAGGTCGGCGGTTCGAATCCCCGCAATGGGGTGAGCTCCCGTTGCTCGGTCCCTGCTCCTGCCCACCTAGCAGTTTGAAAGCATGTCAAAGTGCAAGTAGATAAATAGGTACCACTCCAGCGGGAAGGTAAATGGTGTTTCTGTGCGCTGCTCTCGTTTGCCAGAAGCGGCTTAGTCATGCTGGCCACATGACCCGGAAGCTGTACAAAGCAAGATGAGCGCTGTAACCCCAGAGTCGGTCACAACTGGACCTAATGGTCAGCGGTCCCTTTACCTTTACTAATGTGTGAATCAGCTGTAGCACAGACACATTTTCAGAGTTTGTCTGCTGTGTAAGATGCATTCCCTTATATATTTCTTTAAACTACTGTACACCTATCTCAGGTGACGCTTGCTCCATTGCAAACCAGGGTTTGCAGCTGTAGGGTGTGAGCATGGGAGAAACTATGCTTGACCTCTCTTCCACCCAATAGTTCTATAGCCACTATTTCTCCTGTTCTCCTTTCCCAATACTTCCAAATTACAGTATATGTCCTGGAAAATTCCACCCCAACTCCTCTAGCATTATTTATGAGGGAAATACAGGCTTGGCAACACTCTCGAGCTTCTCTCATAACAAGTTGATCCACCCTGAGATTTGGGTCATGATTTTGCGAAAGGCCGTAAACACATGCTGGTTTTTTTGCTTTGTAAACTATGTACTATTTGTTAAACTTCCTGGTTTACAAAATCATGTACTGGAATCGTTGCTGCCTGCCAAAACAAACAGCAATTAGGTACATATGTTAAATGTTCTTTATTCGCAAGAAGATTTCAAAGGGTGATTAAATTTTTGAGCAGTTATTGAACTTTGATTAGATTCTTATTGCATAGATGGAGAAAGAGGTGCACACCCCTCTAACATAACGTTGCCACACTCCCATGGAAGTGAACTGTCCATTCATAGGACCACCCACAGTCATTAGGAAACATTTTCTGATGGTTAAATTATAGATTTAAATCAGGCCTTGCTTTAAGGTGGAGACTCCAGCTCCCACCAGCTTGAGTCAGAATGCCCAATGGTCAGGGTTGATTCGAGCTGTAGTCCAACAGCATTGGAGAGCCACAGAAAAGCTACAATGTTGTTGTTGTTGTTATGTACTGAAGTTCTCACCCTGGGCCAGCAGGGGGATACTGTAGATAGTTCAGGTCCACATATGCAAATAAGGGATCGAAAGTGACATGCAGTGATTGGATAGTTACAGAAAATGGTTACCGTTGTGTTCTAGTGGAGCTCTATATAAGCAGGCTGGCTGAACCCTTCAATTCAGTTCTGGCCTGGCCTGTGAATAAACAAGAGCTGTTTGAAGAATCACTGTGTCGTCTATTATGTTCTTCTTCTTCTTGTTGTTGTTGTTGTTGTTGTTGTTGTTGTTGTTGTTGTTGTTATATCCCACCTCTCCCCCGGACAAGGACGTTGCAGACCCCCCAAGTGTCCCTATTTTCCAGGAATAGTCCTGGATTTACACAAGCCGTCCCAGTTTCTGATTTGATCCCAGAATTTCCCACTTTTCCTTAGGACGTTGCTATATTCATCGAGAAATGTTGGAGGGTATGGTAGGATGTCCCTATTTTTATTGAAGGGTATGGAGTTATGGGACCCCCAAGCCAAGGAGATAAGTAACTATACAACCTTTAGAAGACATCTGAAGGCAGCCCTGTACAGGGAAGTTTTTCTTACTGTTTACTGTTTTATTATGTTTTCATATATGTTGAAAGCTGCTTGGGGCAACCCAGTTAGATGGATGGGGTAATAATAATAATAATAATAATAATCATAATAATTTTCATGGGAGAAATGTTGGAGGGTTTGACGTTGTTGTTATATTTATATCCCACCTCTCCCCCAGACATCGACTCAAGGAGGCTTACAGGTAAAAGAGAAACAGCTAAAAACATAGAAAAAACAATGATTAAAAAACAATGCAACAGTAATAGAATTAAAACAATCTCACAGCACCAGCCTTTCCCTTACAATTTGGAGACATATGTTGTAAACAAAATCTGCCCTTTTCCCCTTATAGGGTATCCAAGAGCCCAAATAGAGTCCTTACATGGGTTCCCTATTGGTAGGAGAAAATAACAGAGGCCAACCAGAGAATATTGAGAAGCAAAGCAGCTAGTAAGCTTGATCTTTATTGATCTCTTGCAACAGGGTGCTCCCCTCACACATAGGAAAGAAGGAGAACACCGAACAAAGGTGTGCCTGCCCTTATATCGACATTTTAAATTCCCTGCCCTGGAGCTCTATACATCATATACATCTATACATCATACATGCATCACAGAAGGGGTGTAACCCAAGACCACCCCCCACAAACATCATACCTACATCACAGAAAGGGCAGTCTACAACAGAAATTTGAGTGTTGTTGTTTTTCCTGGCTGGCAGGTTTTCTGATAATGCCTTATCTGATTGCCTTTCCTGGTAGTCTGCCCACTCCTTTGAAATGATGATTACAATTACCCACTTCCTGAGACAATGGGAAAGTTCCCTCACCTCCTCCCTCCTTGCAGAGAAAATATTTGGTCAGTTTGGGAGTCAAAATGGTTTCAGGGAGTCAAAATGGTTTCAGGAAACTAAGGCACAGAAAACAAACTTTGCTATATATCAGGATGGGACTGTTTGGGAAAGAATGGAACACTTACAGGGATAAGGATTTGGAGGGTCCTGTGAAGGAAGCAGAAGGCAGCCTGAACAAATATTGCAAAACTCAATCTACGTCTAAGAGACAGAACTTACAAAAGAGTGAAGGCAGCATGAACTTGCTGACATTTTGTCACTTCAATACTTAATCACCCCACCCCCAAAACACTGTTTCTTATTTTTCTTTTTGAAATATATTTTTATTAGAGATTTATTGGTTTACAAAAGCATGTGCAATGTCTCTTTTTTCAAGTTACATTTTCTACAGATCAGTTTCATTTGTTGAGACATTAGTGTTACATTAGGAAGAAAAGGGGGAAAGAGGTGGAGGGGGGAATGGTGATGTGATAGGAATTTTATGGTCTTCGATATATGGTAATGTTCATAACTGCACATACATAGATCAACACAGGAAGACCAACCTGGAACCATTTTGATTCCTAAACTGACCAAATCCTTTCTCTGCAAGGTTAAACTGGGAAAGCCTCCCCATTGTCTCTTTCCTCACAAATCCTGTCTCAAGGATATGTCTGTTTGAATAAGGTGTGAGCCTGTGACCTGGCCCAGGAAATAAGTATTTTACCACTACAAAAGAATGGCCAGGCTCCCCAGGCAATCCAATCAAGTAACTTGCCAGACAGGAGATAAACTGTGACAGGAGAAAAACAACATTAAAATTTCTGTGATGTAGGTGGGATGTATCTGAGGGGTGGTCTTAGGTTACACCCCTTCTGTGATGTATGCATAATGTTTCTGGGGGTGGTCCTGATCTAGAGAATGGGAATTTCAAAAGTCTTTATAAGGCCTTGCAGGCCATTGTTCTGGGTCCTCTTCCTCTCCTGCGTGTGAGGGGAGCACCCTGTTGCAACAGATCAATAAAGATCAAGCTTACTAGCTGCTTTGCTTTTCAATATTCTCTGGTTGACCTCTGTTATTCTCTCCTACCAATAGGGAACCTATGTAAGGACTCTATATGGGCTCTTGGATACCCCATAAGGGAAAAGGGCATATTTTTATTTACAACAGTGAGTGGGGTGGCGTCAGGTGGCAATGCTATTCTGCTTGGTGTATGTGTGGGGTTTTGTTTCAGCGTCACTTGTGTGTGTTCTCCTTAATACTCACTTGTTTTCCTTTGGTGGTGAGGGAGGCTGGGGTTGGCCTCGGGTGTGGTTGGTTGTCTTTGCTGGGCTGTGGTGAGCTTTGTTTTTGTGTGTGAGTGGGGTGCGTGTGTGTTTTTGGATCAGGTTAGCCAGATTGATTCAAATGCTGTTGGTGGGTTCTTGTTGTTGTCTTGTTGGGTTGTGCACGTGATAAAGGGTAACCATATCGGGGTGAAGGTGTCTTCTTCTATTTGTTCCCGTGTCAGTTTCAGTTTGTTGGTTAGTTTTTTGAATAAGGCTGTTTACCACTCTCCCCTGCCCACGAGCCGGATCACTGCTTGGACCAGGATACCTTGTGGCCGCAACGGCACTCACCACAAAAGGTGAGTGGTCTTCTCAGACTGCCTAGATTTCTTACGCTGAAAGTGAATATGGAGATGTCTATCACCTTGCCAACAAAGGTCCGTATAGTTAAAGCTATGGTTTTCCCAGTAGTGATGTATGGAAGTGAGAGCCGGACCATAAAGAAGGAAGATCGCCAAAGAATTGATGCTTTTGAATTATGGTGCTGGAGGAGACTTTTGAGAGTCCCCTGGACTGCAAGAAGATCAAACCTCTCCATTCTGAAGGAAATCAGCCCTGAATACTCACTGGAAGGACAGATCCTGAAGCTGAGGCTCCAATACTTTGGCCACCTCATGAGAAGAGAAGACTCCCTGGAAAAGACCCTGCTGCTGGGAAAGATGGAGGGCACAAGGAGAAGGGGACAGCAGAGGACGAGATGGTTAGACAGTGTTCTTGAAGCTACCAGCAAGAGTTTGACCAAACTGCGGGAGGCAGTGGAAGACAGGAGTGCCTGGCGTGCTCTGGTCCATGGGGTCACGAAGAGTCTGACACGACTAAACGACTAAACAACAACAACAACACTTTCATTACTGAGCTCCTGGGCTCACATTTTCTAAGAACTGGTGCACGTTCTTTGCAACTCCCATGGCAACCCACATTGCCAGCGTTCAAGTGTTTCACCTGCATTATTTCCACTCAACAGAGTGTTCCTAAGCCATAACAGACAACTCCCCAACTTTCCCCAAATGCAGGCAGGCTGAGGGACTGACTCAATTTTCTGCTGCTGCAAGGTGATTGGTGTGGGTTAGATGCTACCAAGGACATGGTTTGCTTTCACCTCTAATGCCCTCGTATGTGCAGTCGTTGCTGTTTTGAATTTCGTCGTGTTATTGAAAAGTTTGGGAACCGCTGTATTAGCTGGACACCACTCGTTTTGTAAAACACACTTGTAAGGACAAGGAAGAGCCTTTTCCTGTCTTCTGGGAGCCATGCGGAAACAGACACCGTCATCCTAAAGGCACAGCAAACCACCCGAGTGGTGCAATTCGTGATGCATAGAGGCTGAATGAGTGTCAGAGCGAAATTCCTATTGTGGTTCCAATGGCCTAGTGGAGTCAAGAATTTCAGCTAAGAGAAACTAGCAAATTCAGTGTTGGTTTCTTTCCCTGGAAAGGCAGGTTGTTCCTTATAGGAACGGGCCAGGGTTCTAGGAACTGGCCTCCTTCAACTTCCCTCAGTCCATTTGTCATCTTCCTTGCCCACACCTTCCAGTAAGTCTATACTTAATGTTGCCAGTAATTGTGGCACCTGTTCACAGTTTGGTGTCCTATTCTTTCCTTTAGTCACTATGTAGGTCATAGCAACAGTTGATCAACTTTGGGGTGTGTGTGTGTGTGTGTGTGTGTGAGAGAGAGAGAGAGAGAGAGAGAGAAAATCGCGTTTATCTATCCATCTCTCTTGTTTCTGCCCTCCCTCCTTCTATCTGACTGTTGCTACATTTTTCTCGAGATGGGAGGGAGCCGAGTGTGGAGGAGCCGCCTTCTCAGAGACACTCTTGTTACTGACCACCTCATTAGCCAAAAGCAGGTCCATACTTCCCATTGAAATACTTATAAGTTTATGTTGATTAAAATCGTTCTTCATTTTAAATATTATATTGTTTTCCCGTATAGTTCCGTCTAGGTCCGTCTAGTTAAAGCTATGGTTTTCCCAGTAGTGATGTATGGAAGTGAGAGCTGGACCATAAAGAAGGCTGGTCGCCAAAGAATTGATGCTTTTGAATTATGGTGCTGGAGGAGACTCTTGAGAGTCCCATGGACTGCAAGAAGATCAAACCTCTCCATTCTGAAGGAAATCAGCCCTGAGTGCTCACTGGAAGGGCAGATCCTGAAGCTGAGGCTCCAATACTTTGGCCACCTCATGAGAAGAGAAGACTCCCTGGAAAAGACCCTGATGTTGGGAAAGATGGAGGGCACAAGGAGAAGGGGACGACAGAGGACAAGATGGTTAGACAGTGTTCTCGAAGCTACCAGCATGAGTTTGAGCAAACTGCGGGAGGCAGTGGAAGACAGGAGTGCCTGGCGTGCTCTGGTCCATGGGGTCACAAAGAGTCGGACACGACTAAACGACTAAACAACAACAACCCAGAAGCAATGTTAAAGCACATTTATATTCTCTCTTCTGAGTGAGGATGTAGCCAAAGACCTCTGTTCTCTGTGTAGCAATGCTTGACTGCGGGATTTCAAATTCAAATTCAAAATTTTCAGATTCAAATTGTTTCCCCTGCTTTTTGTGCACCACAAATAAAATATGTGCAGTCACTGGCAGAGGAAGAGGAGTGCGGGCGGAGTGCATCGCCCCTGGTAGCGCGATCCCTGTGGGGTGCCCCCCCACCTGTGCCCGGTGCCACGCCCCCAGGACCTGTGCCACGCCCCTGTGGGCGGCGCACCACACCCCCAGGACGCGCACCAGCTCCGCCCCCACCTGCTCTCCGCCACTGAAGCTCTGCCACTGTGTGCAGTGCACATAGGAATTTATATGTTTTTCAAACTATAGACCGGCCCCCAACAGTGTCTGAGGGACAGTGAACTGGCCCCCTGTTTAAAAAGTATGAGGACCTCTACTCTAGTGCCTGAACTACTTTAGCCCTTCCTTCTGTTGATGCTCTTTTTGTTGTTCTTTGGTTTTGCGAGCGCTGAGTCCTGCTTCTTAAAATGCTGCCTTTGCCCCTACTTTCTTTACCGTCAGCAGCCTTTTATGTGGATACCATGTTATCTCTTTCTTTTGCCTCAAGGCACTAGGCCTCAAGTCCCAACGGTGAAGTCCCAATGGCACAATCACCTTGAAATACGTTTGCTTCCTCTTCCTGATTGGGAGCCTTGCGACACCACCGGCACTTTTCTTGCATTGGGCTTGGCCAAAGAATTTGCTTAGGGCTAGCCATATTTGGGATGTGGGTGGCGCTGGGGGTTGAACCACAGAGCCTAGGTCTTGCTGATCAGAAGGTCGGCAGTTCGAATCCCCGCAATGGGGTGAGCTCCCGTTGCTCGGTCCCTGCTCCTGCCAACCTAGCAGTTCGAAAGCACGTCAAAGTGCAAGTAGATAAATAGGTACCGCTCCGGCGGGAAGGTAAACGGTGTTTCCGTGCACTGCTCTGGTTTGCCAGAAGCAGCTTAGTCATGCTGGCCACATGACCCGGAAGCTGTACGCTGGCTTCCTTGGCCAGTAAAGCGAGATGAGCGCCACAACCCCAGAGTCGTCTGCAACTGGACCTAATGGTCAGGGGTCCAGGAGCTCTTGGATTAGGTGGTTATTTGCTTAATTAATGCATTTATATCTCAACTTCTTCTCCAAAGAGCATAAGGCGGCCTACGTGGTTCTCCCCCTCCTCATTTAATCCCCACAACAACCCTGTGCAGTAGGCTAGGCTGAGAGGCAGTGTCTGACCCAAAGACAGATAGTAAGTTTCATAGGCAAGTGGAGATTTGAACCCTGGTCTCCCAGGTCCTAGTCCAACACTATCTTGGTTTATTACCATCCAACACTGCTCCTCGTCGTCACTGTAGGATATTTTAATTTAATATATTTCTGTGTGTGTGTGTGTGTTACCAGGGTTTTTTCAATGAATCCGGGGACACTTTTCAACATCCTGCTAAATAGATGGATTTTGTGAGGGGACTGATTTGTAAATCTAGGGACTGTCCCCGGGAAATGGGGACATCTGGTAACCTTAGTGTGTGTGTGTGTGTGTAAAATATTTTATAACCTGACCTCAGTCCAGTCTAATCTGACCTAATGTCTTCTAATCAGTCAGTAAATATCAGGGTTGCTCGATAGCTGCTAGGGAGCAAATTATGCTGTAATCTCTGACATTTGCCTTCCTGTATTTGTAGAAAGATTGACTATATCGCACTGAGGTCATTGCTTTCCTTGCTTCCCACCCAGGTTTTATTAGACCCTTAAAAATCTAACGGGATATCCTATAAAAGCCATTGGGAAAAGGTGAGATCTTCTTGGCCTCACTTTTAAGCATTCCAGATCAAGCTTTGTGTGTCTTTCCCGCACCCCTAAGGTGTTTTTTAAAGGTACTTTCTTAGAAGATATGCAACGGTATTGTGCCATCCGTCTCGGTTGCGTGTACTGTGCTTCAGGTGACCTTTACCAGATAGGTGTGTTTGGGAATTGCCCTTTGAGAGGTTGGTCACCAAAGAGGTTTCTGAATCACTATTGGCTCATAGCCTGCCACATTCTGGCTATAAAATAAGAGCATTCACTTGCCATCCTTACACTGCCTATCAGAACATGGACCAATTCTGTAAGTCTTTCATTTTCTCATAGAAATTTTAGGATGCAAGTGTCCTCTGGGACATCAAGTTATGGCTATGGACTAATTCTGATTTGTTTATAACTTTATAATGTCTTCTTCTCCTTCTCCTTCTCCTTCTCCTTCTCCTTCTCCTTCTCCTTCTCCTTCTCCTTCTCCTTCTCCTTCTTCTTCTTCTTCTTCTTCTTCTTCTTCTTCTTCTTCTTCTTCTTCTTCTTCTTCTTCCCCTCCTCCTCCTCCTCCTCCTCTTCTGTTGCTGAAATATATAAAAAATAAAAAAATTGTCCAGTAGCACCTTAGAGACCAACTAAGTTTGTTCTGGGTATGAAGTTTCGTATACACGAAAGCTTATACAAAGAACAAACTTTTTTTAAAATACATTTTTATTAGGTTTTTTTAACATATCATTTCCAACAATCGTTTAACATAACTTCTTATCTTATACAATATTTTAGACTTCCGTCAACAACCTCTGAAGATTTTCCGTTCTTTATCACTTGTTCTGCATTTCTTAATTTCTCTATTACTTTTAATTATCATTAACTAATAATTCTCTTCATAGTCTTTCTTGCAATATTTCAAATAGTCCTCCTTACAGAACTTCTTGCAGTCCTACTAGCGTAATCTGTTCATTACAATTGCTTTTCATATTCCAAGAACAAACTTAGTTGGTCTCTAAGGTGCTACTGGACAAATTTTTTATTTTTTATATATTTTGACTGCGTCAGACCAACACGGCTACCTACCTTCTGTTGCTGTTACTGTAGTAACTTCATAGCAACAGAGTCAAGCTCGCTAGAGCCATATGTTGACTATCCCTTATGGAAACCTTGGACAAACCTCTGTTGGGGATGATTAAGGTATTTGACATCCTTTTCCAATCTGGTGCCCTCTAGATATTGTTGGACTACAACTGAGCATTGGCCATGCTGGTGGGGGATGATGGGTGTTGGAGTCCAATAGCGTTGAGTGGGCACCAAGGCTGGTATCTGATGCCCGATGTGAGAAGGACAAGGAGATGGATCCACCATCTCTTCCTTGATCCCTTGCTTAATAATAATAATAATTTATTATTTATACCCCGCCCATCTGTCTGGGCTTCTCCAGCCACTCTGGCCGGCTTCCAAAAAAATATTAAAATACTGTAATACATCAAACATTAAAAGCTTCCCTAAAGAGGGCTGCCTTCAGATGTCCTCTAAAAGTCTGGTAGTTCTTGTTCTCTTTGACATCTGGTAGGAGGGCGTTCCACAGGGCGGGCGCCACTACCGAGAAGGCCCTCTGCCTGGTTCCCTGTAACTTGGCTTCTCGCAGTGAGGGAACCACCAAAAGGCCCTCGGTGCTGGACCTCAGTGTCCGGGTAGAACGATGGGGGTGGAGACGCTCTTTCTGACATACTGCTTACAAAGTTCTTCTTTGAAATCTTTTTTTTTTTTTTTTTGTAACTGTCGTCTTAATTATAACGATGCCTTTGTCTTCATCTTTTTAATACCTTTCTTCATCATCTTTGTGAAAAGGAATGCTTTCTGACATGGGAGGGCTATAAGTCAAAGCAGGCAGGGAACAGGGAAGTTCGGAGGAGACTTGGAGCTTTCGCAACTGCAGTAAAGCAAAGAAGAACTATTGGGAGGCAATATCTAGTTCTGTGTCTTCATTTTGGCCAAGGACAGCTATACAGTTAATCAGTGCTGTTTTTCTAGAAAAAGAGGTGCTGGAACTCACACTGAACACCTCCCTTGTTCTCTTATAATGGCAATGGCGCCCACCTGAGAGATGCCGGAACTGAGTCCCGGATGAAAAAAAGTCCTGCAGTTACTACATCTGATTCTGTTGTGAGAAGAGACCACAGTAATATTTCTCTGGCCCTATTTGTAACATTGACAATTTAAAAGAAAATAGGGACCAGGTTTCCACCCAGTTGGGGGGAGTCAAGCACTAAGTGGTTATTTCAGTGATTTCTAGAGAATTCAAAATTGGAAGGTGCCCAAATGCATGACTCAAACAAATCAACCAAAATTTGCATTTTTCATGCATTATTATTATTATTATTATTATTATTATTATTATTTATTATTATTATTATCATTATCTGTATACTGCCCTATACTCACAGGCAGTGCTTTTTTCCCCTAAAAAAAATATGTTTAGGGGTACTCTTATTTTTGACTCAAACCCCCCCACCATTTTATAGTTCAAATTGGGAAAAATAAATACAGCAAATGGACAAAAGTACAAAGATTCACAAAATGTTTAGAGGTATGCGTACCCCGGGAAAAAAAGCACTGCTCACGGGTCTCAGGGTGGTTCACAACATAAATTCACAATATAAAAACACAAAATACATAATAAAAACAAAAACAATCCAATTTAAACCACACATTTTAAAAGGGCATCAGATGTCATTTTTGAATTTGCCCTCCTTTTTTATATATAGTTCCTGTTCAATCATTTCTTGTTTTCTAGCACTTTTCCCGTTCCTGCTGCTCTTGATAGCCTTGGTTTCCCCAAATCATGCTGAGGACCACGAGGAATGGATGAAGTGTTTTGAGGATCCCGACTATGAGGAGCTGTTAAATGTTGCCAGAAATGGGCTGGGAAAGGCTTCAAATCCAAAGACCATTGTGATTGTTGGGGCAGGAATAAGCGGGCTCACTGCTGCCAAATTACTGAAAGATGCGGGACATCAGGTAATTGTACTAACAAAGGCTGCAATCCTGTGTACACTTTCCTTGGGGTCAAGTGGATTTACTTCTTAGTAGTCATGCATAGGGACGTGGGTGGTGCTGTGGGTTAAACCACAGAGCCTAGGACTTGCCGATCAGAAGGTCGGCGGTTCGAATCCCCGTGACAGGGTGAGCTCCAGTTGCTCAGTCCCTGCTCCTGCCAACCTAGCAGTTTGAAAGCACGTCAAAGGTACCGCTCTGGCGGGAAGGTAAATGGCGTTTCTATGTGCTGCTCTGGTTCGCCAGAAGCGCCTTGGTCATGCTGGCCACATGACCCGGAAGCTGTACGCCGGCTCCCTCGGCCAATAAAGCGAGATGAGCGCCGCAACCCCAGAGTCGGCCATGACTGGACCTAATGGTCAGGGGTCCCTTTAGCCATGCATAGGTCTGCAATCTGAGAAACACAGGTCTTTAATCTTGACAAAAAGGAGGAAGAAGGGGGGTGGGTCTAAAATGAGTGTTTCTGCAGAACACGGGCTCTTTCACCTGCTATTTGAGACCCTTAATTGTAGGTGCCAAGGTTTGAACTTGAGAGTTCCTGCCTGCGCATTTTGCCCCATGTAATGAAGCTATTGCACCTCCTATGTGTAGAGTTATGTTTTTCGCATCCATGCTTGCAGGGGCCAATGAAACTACTATGAAACTAATGAAGCTTAAGCTTTGGGGCTCTTAATCTCAGAGGGGTCCCAAATGTGACTTTAGTCCACGTTGCTTAATTCTTGGGGGTCATCTAGGTAAAAAGGTAAAGAACCCCTGGACGGTTAGGTATAGTCAAAGATGACTATGGGGTGCAGAGCCCATCTCACTTTCAGGCTGAGGGAGCTGGTGTTTGTCCACCGATAGCTTTCTGGGTCACGTGGCCAGCATGACTAAACCACTTCTGGCACAACTGAACACCATGATGGAAACCAGAAACATTCTTTACCTTCCCGCTGCAGCAGTACCTATTTATCTACTTGCACTGGTGTGCTTTTGAACTGCTAGGTTGGCCTTTCAGAATATTTAGAATTAGCCAAATTGACAGATATAATAAGACAAAAACCAAAAAGTGAAGTGAAAAAGGAATGGAAATGTCTAAATGAATACCTTAAAAGCCAAGGTTTGAGGACAGAAATCTGGCTGAGTCTGGAATAACCTTGTGAAATGAAAGGATAAGAAAGAGGGATTTATATCTGGATGCTAGGATAAAGATGATAAGGAAAACAGGAAAACACAATGAGAGGTAAAAGAGGTGCTGTGGGATTGGTGGAAGCCAATGTTTGTTTTTCTTTTTAGTGTTTATATCAGTAACATGTAAGATATGGATTTGTTGGTTTTTTTTAATGTTGGTTTTTGTGTTTTGTGTATTGTTATTTTTCGATATTTTTCATGTTGTTGTGTGGAAAATACTAATAAAATTTATAATAATAATAAAAAGAACTGCTAAATTGGCAGGAGCTGGGACAAAGCAACGGGAGCTCACTCCATAGTGCAGATTCAAACTGCCGACCTTCTGATTGGAAAGCCCAAGAAGCTCAGTGGTTTAGACCAGTGTTCCCCAACCTTGGGCCTCCAGCTGTTTTTGGACTACAATTCCCATCATCCTTGACCACTGGTCTTGCTAGCGAGGGATGATGGGAGTGGTAGTCCAAAAACAGCTGGAGGCCCAAGGTTGGGGAACACTGGTTTAGACCACAGCGCTATCCGCATCCCTTTTGGGTCTACTAGACCCCATATGAGTCAGACAACCCAAATTCATTATTTTTGTTGTGTGTATTTCAACAATCCCAAAGTCTGGGAGTCCGTAGCACAAATCTTATAAAGGTGTGGTGATCTGTCGTGGAACAACCCCACTCAAGAAAGTGGTTGCCCCAACCTTGTTTCTGGTTGTGAAGGGGTCCCCTTGACAGTCCAAGCCTAAGGATCCCCAAAATGTAGGTGTGCTTGTTTGTTTCTGGAGCAGCAATCGGTAAGGAAGTGAAGCATAAACAGCGACAATGCATTTGTTCCTAGGTTCAGATTCTGGAAGCCAGTGACCGCATTGGGGGTCGGATAAAGACCTATCGTGAGAAAGACTGGTACATGGATATGGGACCGATGCGTCTGCCCAAGGCACAGAAGTAAGGCAAAAAGCTTGTTGCCAATCATGCACAAAACTCATTCTGTTTTAGAAACATCTGCGGATGAAGTACTTCATTTTACCTTGTACCCTCCTTCCCATTTCCTGGAATTAGCAGTTGGTGTGATTTTTTTTAGTTTTGAGTAGGCGTCTGCCTAGAGAGCAGACTTGGGAAGGGGAAGTGTGAAGGGTATCGGGTGGTTGCTCGAGAGCAATCAGGCAAGATGCCTCACTGGTCTGTTCTAAAGCTTTATTATTGGTGCTAAAAACCTTTACAATGCAGAGCGTCTCTATTCCATGTCTTGCTCATTCACTGGCAGAATCTGAGAGTGGGCGGTCCTTAAATCTTCCCCAGCAGTCTCTTGATCCCCAGTCTACGCCTCCCCTCTCTGCGCGAAAGCCTACTGCGCAAGGAAGGCTTGGGTAACAGGGAGCCTCCCTCCTCCCCGCTTTGCTCAGGCAAGGTGTCCTGGCACTGCCTTGCATCCTCTGAGCCCTGCATCTCCTCCCCACTAGAGGCGTGGCTTCCTTCCTCCGCTGAGGAAGTGCTGCTTCCCACGATCTTTGGGGGCTCTCTGTAATCCATCCGCCCTTTCCCCTCTTGCCCCTGAGTCGATAGCAGTTCCCTGACAGGAAGTGACCCTACAAGACCTGCTGCATTCTTGGCCATAACAAAATATGTTCAGCCTTTCGTTCCTATCTGGCATTATCCTCCCTTCTGATCTGTGGGTGTATAATGAATGCTTCGCAGCCTTGCTAGCATCCCTGAATATGAAAGTATCATGTCCTGTTATATTATTTTACACATATACTTTAAAAAAAAGGCCTTTCTTACTCCTTTCCCCCGCAGAATTGTTCGTGAATATATTAAGAAATTCAACCTCACGTTAAACCCGTTTGTTCAGACGGATAAGAATGCCTGGTACTTCATTAGAAATAGAAAGGAAAAAGTGTCTGCGGTGGAGGAAAACGCCGAGCTGTTTGGATATGAAGTGGCTCCCAATGAGAGGGGGAAATCTGCCTCTAAACTCTTCCACGAGGCACTGGATCGGGTAGGTGTTTTGTAAAGAGGCTGTGTGTTCATGAACCAGTTTGCCTGGTCTTCTGGTAAGGCCTGGCTCCAAGTACCCTCTTCCGATCACATAGGACTATAAAGGCCCGCCCAGTTTAGCATCCTGTTTCTAGCCAACCAGATGCCTAGGGGAATCCAGCAGCAGGGCCTGCGTTCAGCAGCCATTTTCCCAAGTAGTGGTCAGCAGACTGGCATCACTCGCCCGGCTTCCCAATGCCAAGCACTGTTGCTGGTTACAAAGAGGGAGAAGGGCAAGATCGGTGGGGTCCAGGACAGAGCCAATGCACCCCACTGCACCCACACTACAAGGAGTTAGTTCCACAACACTTTGGCCCTCCCAGCATTGGGAAGCCAGGTAACCACTGCCACACTGCCCTGCTGACTGACGCTGCCTCTCCCTGCTTGTGATTACCTGCAGCAGGTATTCAGTTCGGCAGTGGAACTGGTTACTTCCTTTAGCAGATACACACTATGCTTCTACAAAGGCCTTCCCATGGTGGTGCTCCAATTTTTTATTGGGGGGAGGGAATGCCCTTCACAGGGAGGCTGGCTGGCCTGGCTGTGACCATGCAAGCTTTGGGGGGGGGGCAAATTAAGGCCTTTCTATTGGCAAAGGCAGGGACGCGGGTGGCGGTGAGGGACGCGGGTGGCGCTGTGGGTTAAACCACAGAGCCTAGGACTTGCCAATCAGAAGGTCGGCAGTTTGAATCCCCACGATGGGGTGAGTTCCCGTTCCTCAGTCCCTGTTCCTGCCAACCTAGCAGTTCGAAAGCACGTCAAAGTGCAAGTAGATAAATAGGTACCGCTCCTGCGGGAAGGTAAACGGTGTTTCCGTGCGCTGCTCTGGTTCGCCAGAAGCGGCTTACTCATGCTGGCCACATGACCCGGAAGCTGTACACCGGCTCCCTTGGCCAATAAAGCGAGATGAGTGCCGCAACCCCAGAGTCGGCCACAACTGGACCTAATGGTCAGGGGTCCTTTACCTTTACCTTTATTAGCAAAGGCACGTCAGACTATGGATGATTTCTGGAGTTGCTTTCTAGTCTGCTCTTCCCATCTTTTCTTTCTTTTCTTTTCACGCTTTTCGCAAAGATTCTTTGTCGGTTTCGCGCTGTGTTCCTCTGTTGTGTGGATTCCTTTTGCTCACCCGTTGTTGCGCAAGCCTTGCGTCTTTTGACGAGGGTGGTGACTTTTAATTGTCAAGGCTTTATGATGAAGGGCTTAAAACAAACAAACAAATAAAGCAATGCATGCCCTCCACATCGCACATAAGACAACTCCCATAATTCCCCATGTAGATATTATTACTTCCAGGCTGGGAACTTGCAGTGCACATGACTGCAAACATAGCCCACTTCCCAAGCCTTGCCCTGAAGTCCTTTTTGTTTCAAAACAACATGGCAGTGGTAGAAAGGAGCTGCTGCTGTTCAGAAAAAACACAAGTCCCAAACTCCCTTTGGGCATTTGAAACTCAATGCACAGTTGTGGGCCATTACTGTTAATATAATATCGTCAGAGCATATCAGTTAAGTGATTAAGAATCACTTAATAAATCTTCAAATGTGACCAGAGTGTTTTTTCTTAACTGAACACTGAATGAATGCTTTAAGGGTGGTGAGGAAGGTTTCAAATGGACATTTATGTTTACCATGCAGGTAACAAAAAACTGCACGACTTTGAAGGAAAAATACGACTCATATTCCGTCAAGGTAGGCAAAGTGGGCCTTTGCTTGTCTGCAGTATTTTTACTTTGATCTGAATTGTCGCCCTTGTATAAAACCTTTGTATGAATTACCAGTGCGAACGGTTGATGGCTGAACTTCGCCTGCTTGTTCTCTGTCTTAATGGTTCATTAACGTTAAACAGAACTTGAACTAAACAGCCTTTTGAACCAAAGACTGTCCTATGTAAAGTGGGCCACCTGGCAGCACGTTCAGGTACTAAATCACTGGAGCTATCCTCTTAGCACGTTAGTGGACATGGGCAGGCCCTGACAGCCTGTGCATTTGCACTAACAGTGAAAATACAGTGGTACCTCGGGTTAAGTACTTAATTCGTTCTGGAAGTCCGTACATAACCTGAAACTGTTCTTAACCTGAAGCACCACTTTAGCTAATGGGGCCTCCTGCTGCCGCCGTGCCGCCAGAGCACGATTTCTGTTCTCATCCTGAAGCAAAGTTCTTAACCCGAGGTAATATTTCTGGGTTAGCAGAGTCTGTAACCTGAAGCGTATGTAACCTGAAGCGTATGTAACCTGAGGTACCACTGTACAGCCATTCTGTTTGCTAAAATTATCATTAGGCCCCCTAGAATCTTTGGCTGGTTGGAAAATTGGATGCAGAAGACAAAACAGGAATGGGGAATCTGTGACCATGCTGTTGGACTATGTTTGCCGATAAATTAGCTACAGTGGACGCTCAGGTTGCGAACCTGATCCGTGCAGGATGCACGTCCGCACCCCGCAGTGTTTGCAACCCACCTTTGTGTGTCTGCGCATGCGCGGGTTGCGATTCGGCGCTTCTGCTAATGCGCAAAGCGTGATTTAGTGCTTCTGCGCATGCGTGACTGCTGAAACCCGGAAGTAACCCGTTCCGGTACTTCCGGATTTCGGTAGTCCGCAACCCGAAAAAAGGCAACCTGAAGTGGCTGTTACCCGAGGTAAGACTGTCTAGCTCAAATAAGGAAGCATGTGTACTTTTAACTAGCCTTTCTCTAGCTAATCCCCCCCCCATTTCCTCCAAACAGGGATATTTAATTAAAGAAGGAAATCTGAGCAAGGGAGCAGTAGATATGATTGGTGACCTCTTGAACGAAGAAGGTGGATTCTATACTTCATTTATTGATTCTGCTATGGACTATGTGACCTTCTATGACGATGACAGGTAAAAGGGAGGGGATATTGTATCAGCTTCATTAATACTGTAACTGAGCAGAGTTGGATGGAGTTTTGGTTTCTCGTTGTTCCAACCTGAAGGGGCGTCTCCACTCCCATTGCTCAGCCCGGACACTGAGGTCCAGCTCCGAGGACCTTCTGGTGGTTCCCTCACTGTGAGAAGTGAGGTTACAGGGAATCAGGCAGAGGGCCTTCTCGGTAGTGGCATCCACCCTGTGGAATTCCCTCCCCTCAGAGGTTAAGGAGATGAGTACTTATATTGCATCCGAAGGCAGCTCTGTAAAAGGAAGATTTTAAAGGCTTAATGTTCTATTATGTTTTCATATATGCCGAAAGCCGCCCAGAGGGGCTGGGGCAACCCAGTTGGATGGGTGGGGTACAAAGAATAAATTATTATTATATTATAAATTTGGTTGTCCGCATCTCCACTTCAGTTTGCAGATTTATTTATTTATTAAGTCCTTGTGAAAATTTAACTGCGCTTTTCTCCTAATATATGCATTTGGAAGAAGATCTGTAGATTATTATTATCATTTATTTATTTATTTATACCCTGCCCATCTGGCTGGGTTTCCCCATCCACTCTGGGTGGCTCCCAACAGAATATTAATAATAATAATAAAGCAAAAAAAATAAATAAATCAAACATTTAAAACTTCCCTAAACAGGGCTGCCTTCAGATGTCTTCTAAAAGTCAGATAGTTGTTTATTTCCTTGACATCTGATGGGAGGGTGTTCTACAGGGCAGGTGCCACTACAGTGGTAACTTGGTTTTCGAACATAATCCATTCCGGAAGACCATTCAAGTTCTGAAACTTTTGAAAACCGAAAACTCAATACAAAAGCCTCAATACGGAAAACTCAATACGGAAGCCCTGTGGCATGTTCTCCATCTGAAAAGTGTTCAAAAACAGAAGCATTTACTCCCGGGTTCACAGCCTTCGAAAACTGAAATGTTGATCAACATAGACGTTCGAAAACCGAGGTACCACCGTACCACCGGCTCTATTGCTAGGCAAAGTGAGGTGGCTGCCTTAGGTGGCAGATGCAAGCTGTTGGAGGACAGAGTTGTGCATGTCACACAGCCTGTACTATGGCTTCTAAGCCAGTTTGCTTCCTTCAGGTGTAGGGGTTGGTCCACTGCCAGTTCAGTCAGCTTCCAAGCACAGAATGGTAGTAGACACAATCTTGGAATAGCATTGGAGGGGCAACGTCTTGCCCTTTGCCTCAGGTGGCAAAATGTCTTGGTCCTGTTGGAAGTTTGGTAAATATATACAGTGGTACCTTGGGTTACATACGCTTCAGGTTACAGACTCTGCTAACCCTGAAATAGTACATTGGGTTAAGAACTTTATCTCAGGATGAGAACAGAAATCTTGTGGCGGCGGCAGCAGGAGAACCCGTTAGCTAAAGTGGTGCTTCAGGTTAAGAACAGTTTCAAGTTAAGAACGGACCTCTGGAACGAATTAAGTTCTTAACCCGAGGTACCACTGTACTGCAGAGGTGTGCAGAAAGAAGTAGCCGGAAAGTCTAACAAAAACTTAAGGTTATTACTCATGGCTCACAAAGTCATTCTTAGGTTTTACATGGAGCCAAGAAGTTAACTCTAGGACATGCTAACTCAACTTGGAAAAGAAGCAGGAAGGAAGTAAAACCTGAGATGAAATAAGCTGCTTTCTCAACAAGTAGTTACTAAATGAGAAGGAATCAGGGAGGAAGGGAAGAATAGGTTGCCTTTTGGTCTACCGTGTACCCCTTCCTGGGCCAACCATTGCAACTTGAGGTAAAAAGGCTGGAGGTGTCACAAAGGAGGGCCAGAGAAACACAGAAAGATAAGAAGCGGCACAGCGAGGGGAAAATCAGCAGTGAAATGTGATGGCTGTGCTGCTCTGGATACCATCATTATATGCCTTAGTAACTGTAGGAACCAGAGAATAATAATATGCCATTTTGCTCTTGGGAAATATAAATGTTGCAGGGAGCATATTTTGCTTGGGTTTCTCACCCTGTTCAATGACTTTTCCTTTCCTTTCTTTTTCTGCTCCTGTTTCCTCCTTCTACCTCCCCAAGTTTTGAGGAAATCACAGGAGGATTTGACCAGCTCCCCAATGGCTTCTCCCGGGAAATGCCCGGGACAATCCGTCTAAGCTGCAGTGTCGAGAAAATACTTAGCACTGGCAAGAAAGTGAGGGTGTTTTACCGCAAGCGGGGCAAAGGAACCTTGTCGAGTCTGACCGCCGACTATGTCATCGTCACGGCGACGGCAAAAGCCGCTCGACTCATCAAATACCAGCCTCTTCTTTCTCACCCCAAGGCTCGCGCTCTGCGTTCTTTTCATTATGCAAGCTCTACCAAAATTGCCTTGGCCTGCACAGACAGGTTTTGGGAGAAAGACGGGATCCGAGGTGGGAAGTCAATCACAGACCGCCCATCCCGAATGATCTATTACCCGAATCATGTCTTCCCTAGTGGCCTCGGGGTACTCCTGGCCTCTTACACGTTCAATGATGACGCCGACTTCTTCGTTCCCCTCAGCGAGGAAAAGTGCATTGACGTGGTGATGGATGACCTGTCGGAAATCCACAACGTCTCCAAGTCTTACCTCAGATCCGTCTGCAACCGGCACGTTGTACAGAAGTGGGCCCTAGACAAGTTTTCCATGGGGGCCTTTGCTCAACCCACTCCATACCAGTTCACCCAGCTTTTCGAGGCTTTGAAACAGAATGAAGGGAGAGTGTACTTCGCCGGAGAGTACACAACCCACCCGCACGCTTGGATCGACTCAGCCATGAAGACTGCTATAAGGGCAGCAAGTGGGATTCATCTCAGTGCCTGATCTGTGTTGCAGGAGCTGCAAAACAGACCTTGGTGATCTTTATCCTTCATGAAAAGGAAAACTCAGTTACTTGATCCTAGCTGATGATTCTTTGCATACTGCCAGTTTTCTTTAGCAGGCACTGTAACTTTGCATCAGTTTGAATTCATCTGCAAAGGCGCGTTCCGCCATTGTCTCCCGAGGCAGACGGATGCCAACCAGCTAATGTTTTCTATTATTCTTTTTTGGAGGGTGTTTTGATTTTGTTTTCCCAATATGTTGTATGGCATCTTGATGTGTTATCTGATTCCCTCCCCCTTTCTATGGCATAATGTATATATGCATATTTTATTTTCAGTGGAAGTCGTTTGGAGACCCTTTGGATGGCAAACAACCAATCAGATAAACAAACAAACAACAACAATAATAATAAATAATTTTTTATTTATATCCCGCCCTCCCCAGCTGAAGCTGGGCTCAGAGCGGCTAACAACAGTAAATAAAGGGATTTTCTCTCAACCTGCTGTGTGTTTGTGGCAGTGGATGATGTGATGGAGCAAAAATAATTTCCTTATTTGATTCCTGTATTGCAGGGGGTTGGACTAGATGACCCGTGGGGTCCCTTCCAACCCCACGATTCTACGATTATTCATCCACTACCCCTCCTCAATCAATTTATGGTGCTGTTGTTTTTTAAGTGATGCACAATATTAAAGAAGATTCATACTGAGTAGGATAAATCATATTTTTTAACTGCATTGCAAGGCACAATCTGTTTGCATTTTCAGGCTGCCAGGCTAATAGTCTTAAATGAAATAAACGCTGCTCAGAAGTCATTGACCGCATTCACACATCATATCAAGCCATAGTTACGTCTAACTATGATTCGTGCAAAGCTGCCCAAATCATGGATGCTTTGCTCCTCTCATGTTCCTGCTACAGTATGCTCCCTGGAGTCAAGCCATCATGTCTTCCCTTAACAATAAATCCAAACCCAGGCTGGTGATCACCTCTCACTCTCAACAAACCACAAGAGGTCAACCAAGAACAACCCTTGGGTACAGCTCCTGGTTTGTTCAGAGAGAAGAAGAAGAAAACTAAGAGCCTATGTTTGGCTAGTGGATGAAATCAATTAAGTTCACATTTGAAGATGAGCCCTCATAATCCACACGTTCCAAAAGAATATGGGGGCTGAAACATAGCTTTCCTTTGAAATTTGGAATTTTGCAATGCAGTTCTCCAGCTATGTATGTGTACAAATATTCTGAGGTACAGTGGAACCTCGGTTTTTGACTGTAATCCATTCCTGAAGACCGTTCGACTTCTGAAACGTTTTGAAAACCAAAAACTGAAGCGGAAGCCTCAATACAATAGGGAAACTCAAAATGGAAGCTGCGTGGCACGTTTGGCTTCTGAAAATTGTTCAAAAACCGAAGCAGTTACTTCTGGGTTTTCAGCATTCGAAAGCTGAAATGTTCGACTTTTGAGATGCTTTAAAACTGAGGTTCCACTGTATTAATGAAAACAGAATGCTAATGTGCATCTATTAGGGGAAACTGCTTGGCAGAATGTGGAGACAAAGCAAAATTGCTTGTAAACATGTGCAGAGAGTCACACTAAAATTACTGTTGAATTTTCATGAGGACTTTAAACAAAATGATTGCAAAATAGAGAGAAGCCGAAAGCAGGAAATTTCCCCATCTGTAGCCTCGATGATCTGTTGCATAACTGGCTGAGATACTGGCGCATACGCACACTGCATTTCTCCCTTTTAAAAATACTTTGACTATGGTTTAAACAATGTGACATGTGAACCAGGACTCATGTTCTGGTTGTGGTCCACCCTTTGCTTGAGTCCCAGCGCAGTTCACACCTAACATGTATCGTGTCGCCTCCAGGGAATGCCTGTGGGAACGAAAATGCATTTGACCAAATGTCAGTCAAAAGTTTGGAGAGAACAAACCATTTTCTTGGAATTCTGAGCCTTTGGCTCTCGGGGCCAGTTGCTCTCTATAAAACGAGAGAGCTCTGTAGACAAATAAAACGAGATGAACCCATAATCTGAGGGGAAAACGAGTGAACAAACTGGAGTTGTAATTTACATTGCTTTCATTTATATATGGTTTAAGAGGTGGGCTTTTCAGAAGAAAGCTAAAGATCAGGGAAGGGAGATTTGGTTTTAAAAACCCCAGAATTAACATAAATAAATGGATATTTGCAGGGCCTTTGAAGCAGCTGAAGGAAGAATCACTCTGCTGAGAGACATGGTTTTTGCAAATGAAAAAGGAGACTTGTAAAACCTCTGAGTTTAAAAAAGGAGACAAATTTGGTTTTAAAGGCTTTCTTATTTTATTTTATTGTTCTGCTCTTTTCTTTTATAGCCTGGGAAGCTTTGCAAATAAGTTGTAATGAAAGAGGGAAAACAGGAAAACAAATATCAAAATATTAGATTAAAGTACACCATGATAAAGTAGAGTGAGAGGTTAAGGACGGAATTACAGTGATATAATGACACAGTGTGGCTGAAAAAAATAATTGCAGGAGTTTTCTATTTAATGATCAAGAAATATTAGAAAGGGGGGTTATATTAAAAGATTATTTTGAAATTAATTTGAATCAGGAGACAAATTTGAAAGTGGTATGGGATGCGAGCAAAGCAGCGATGCGGGCATTTTTTACTCAGCAAAGTGTATACCAAAAAAAGAAAAGAGTTGAAAAAGCAATAAATGGAAAAAAATGGCAATAAATTTTTTTAAGAAAGAAAGAGGAAAGAAAAAGAATTGATCAATTCCCCTCAAAAAGAGATAGTTAAACACGATATTAAAATACTGTATTTTTTGCTCTATAAGACTCACTTTTCCCCTCCTAAAAGTAAGGGGAAATGTGTGTGCGTCTTATGGAGCGAATGCAGGCTGCACAGCTATCCCAGAAGCCAGAACAGCAAGAGGGATTGCGGCTTTCACTGCGCAGCGATCCTTCTTGCTGTTCTGGCTTCTGAGATTCAGAATTTTTTTTGTTTTGTTTTCCTCCTCTAGAAATGTATTTAGAATGTATCTAGAAATATTAGAAATGTATTTGCTATATTAGAACACTTACAAGTGAGAAATGAAAAACAAGCAGCTTTAATGTTTTTAGACACCGAGAAAGCATTTGATATTGTCTCCTGGGATTTTTTTTGTTTAAAGTTTTAGAATATATGAGTTGTGGAGACATTTTTATAAAAGGAGTCAAGGCAATATATACTAAGTTGATAGTAAATAATGTCCTGACTGAGAATTGTATAATAACTAAAGGAACAAGACAAGGCTGCCCTTAGTTGTTTATTATAGTTTTAGAAGTATTGGCACAAAGCATAAGATGTAATCAAGATATTAAAGGCATAAGAGTGGGACAGAGACAATATAAATTAAAAGCATTTGCAGACAACATGGTGATGTCCATAGAAGAACCAATAGTCAATCCCCAAAGTATTATAAGAGATAAAAAATAAGGTAGCAGGTCTTAAGATTAATAAAGATAAAACCAAACTCTTGGTTAAAAATATGAAGGAGGAGAGTAAGAATAAATTACAAGATGTAACTGGTTTGAAGATTGAAAGAAAGGTTAAATATTTAGGTGTATGGGTAACAGCAAATAATATATATTTATATATAATTATTTAAAAACCCGAGAAGATATTAAAAGAAATTTGCAAATTTGGAACAGAATGAATCTTTCATTATTAGGCAGAGTGTCAACCATAAAGATGAATGTATTGCCAGTGATATTATTTCTGTTTCAATCAATTCCGGTGATTGGCAAGACAGATTGTTTCAAGGAAAGGTAAAAAGTTATTTCTAAATATATCTGGCAAGGGAAAATACCAAGAATAAAATATAAAATATTTATAGATGGAAAAGAAAGAGGAGGTTTTCCTATTCCAGATATGAAATTATATTATGAGGCATCCTGTTTATGTTGGTTGAAGGAATGGATGACATTAGCGAATTCACATATATTAGACTTAGAAGGTCTAGTGGTTGGGAGTTACTCGTGCATAATCCAGCTCCGTTTGAGCATCAGATTGCCTGGTTAAACCCTCCGGACTGTGCAGCCCATCTTAGCGTGGCTGCCCTTAGTCACTCGTAGAATCTGTCTGTGGGTGTTTCTTAAAGCGTTGCCAACATAAGAGTTGTTTGACGCCCAATCGTCTCCGCCTCTCACTGCGCAGGAGTCTCCTGTGCAGGGTGGGCGTGGGCAGCGGGGTGCTTGGGCTCTCCTCGCTAACTTCCAACGAAGAGTCCTGGAGCCCCTGCACCTCCCTGTCCCGTTGTTCTCCTGGATCCCTGGTGTTACACTCATTCTCTTCCCCTTCTTCCCGGCTGAGTCTCCCTCTGGCGCTTGGACCCTCCCCTGCAGAATCAGAGACCCTCTCCTTCTCCCGTGCCTCTGATGGCAGTTCCCTGACAGAAGGTCATGATAATATTTTTGGTTGGCACACTTATTTATGGTATGCAAAGCTGAAAGTTCAGAAAGGATTCACAAACCATATAATTAGGAAAAACTTATATGGAGTATGGGATAAATATAATAAAAATTATGACATATTTAAGAAAGATAGGATACGAGGCTTTGGGGAACAAATCTCACAACTGGAGAGAGACCTATTGGAATGTAATGTAAAAGTGTTGTCTAAAATGTATAAAATATTATTGGAATAGGAGACAAAGGATGAACAAGTAAAATCCTCAATGATACACTGGGCAATAGATATCGGTCATAACATAGATATGAAAGCATGGGAACTATTTGAATGGTCCACCCCCACTACTTAATGGATCCAAATGGCTTCCGGAGAGTTGTAGTGGCACACATAATACCATGTTGATGGCATCTCAGCTGATTCCCTGGTGGCCTACTGGAATGCAGAGTTAACCAGGGCCATCGACTATCTGGCTCCAAAGGGCTGGCTCCGATTGCATGGAGCTCGCAAGAAGACACAGTCAGCCTAAGAGAAAAAAATATCCACTGCAGGGTCCTAAAAGTGTCACATACACACAAAAACACTTGCTCCTCCTCTTCCATGGCCCTTCCGTTAAATCTCCCTCAGTGATTTACCACATATGTGATCTCCACCAGAACCTCCCTCTCTCCCACCTATATCCCCTTCTCTCTTCCCAATCCATGCTCATCCATAGCACATCCCCATTTTACCCCAACCACTTCCAAGCACTTCTCTGAGATATCCCTGTTCCCTGCATCAAAGTTGCATGGCTTTGAATCTTACACAATACTCCTGTTATCTTTGACGTCTGTTACAATTGCAAGGACATTGACCATCTCCAATACAAAGTGGTCAAAAGGCCAGACTATGCTTGTTAGATACATAGCATGGAGTTATATAGTATTGCTCTTAATTAAAGGGGGTGGTGGGTGGGAATCCTT
Organism: Podarcis liolepis; assembly: GCF_965112155.1. Classification (NCBI taxonomy): domain Eukaryota; kingdom Metazoa; phylum Chordata; class Lepidosauria; order Squamata; family Lacertidae; genus Podarcis; species Podarcis liolepis. The sequence goes on along the minus strand of NC_139555.1, from coordinate 107,453,649 downwards.
ATCAGGAGGGCAGCATAGGGTGTCTGAAGGGTTGCCTCTGTCCACACGCAACTTTGGTCTCTCCTCACCAACCCCCCTGCCCCATGCAGATTACACCCAGAGATTGCCTCTGGGGTGGCTAGCCTCAGCATCTACTCAACGGTATATTAAGAGTACATTTTTCAATCTGTTTCCTCAGTGCAGCCAGCACATCTCGGTTCCTCAGGCTGTATATCAAGGGATTCAGCATCGGGGTCATAATGTCACAAATCACAGAGATAACCTTATCCTGTTGTGTCGTTCTGTAGGACCTGGGTCTCATATACTTAAAACTGGCTGCTCCAAAGAAGATGCTAACGAAGCAGAGGTGGGACAGGCAGGTGCTAAAAGCCTTGTGCATCCCTTCCAGCGATTGCATTTGTAGGACGGTCATGAGAATGGCCATGTAAGAAGCCAGGATGATGGAAAGGGGACCGAGAAAAAATATTATGACGGAAAGGTATATCCCATGTTCATAAGTGGATGTATCAGAACAGGACAATTTCAGCAGAGCTCGGATTGCGCAGAGGAACTGATCGATCCTATTTGACTCACAGAAGGTCTGTTGGAACAAAAGAATGGCGTATAGCAAGGCATGAAGAGAAGCAGTGACCCAGATGCCAGCTGACATGGCCAGGCAGATCCTCTTGCTCATGAGGATGGGATACTGCAGAGGCTTGCAGATTGCCACATACCTGTCATATGACATGACAGTCAGCAGGAGGCATTCTGCTCCTGCCATGGTCATCGTGAAAAATATCTGAGCCACACACCCAGCCAACCCAATCGTGTTGTCCTTCCCTAAGTAATCCACGGTCATTTTGGGGACAACAGTAGAAATTAGACAGATGTCCATGAAGGACAACTGGCTGAGGAAGAAGTACATGGGGGTCTGAAGATCAGGACCAGTTTGGATCACAAATAGGAAGAGGCAGTTTCCAGACAAGGCAATGAGGTAGGCAAGTTGGATGGCAGCAAAGAAAACAGTGTGCGTCACGGTGTGGTTGAGAAGACCGAGAAGAATGAACTCAGTCCAGGATGTCCCATTCATCCTTCGTGTCAGAGGTGCACCTGAAAAGATGGAGGCATGAGAACTGGAGCAGAGCAAGGGCGAGATGAGAAGTGATGAAAGAAGCAGAATTTCAAAAAAATCAGCAAAATGTCAGGGTTTTTGCAAAAAGCTCCACAACTTTTTGTGTCTGGGTTTTTCCTTCTTTGCATATGTCAACCCTAGAACTTGAATCCAAAAGTTTAGTGGCTTTCAGAAATCCATAGGGGTGCAGCTGCGTCATCTCAGACCTGGGACTTTATTGTCCCACAGTCTTTGGGTGCTTCAGTTGTGACGCACACAGTTCTATTTGTGAAGCACACAGCTATTAGGGATCTAAGAATCAATTTAGAAATATCCCCCTCCTCTCCTCTCGAATCCCCTGCTTTCTATCTCTTTCTACATTCCTGATAGGCAAGCTGGAACAAGAGGAACAAACAAGAGTCTGCCAAGTCTGATTGAAATAACAGAACCTTTGAGCATTTTAAACCCACATAAACCAGAGCACCATCATGCCTAAGGAATAAAATGCTCTTTGCTTTTGCGGCCCTGACACTAAGCACATTCCCTTGGGAATAGTGGGTTGGGGAGACATTCAATTTGCATTAAAAGACTAATCTGTCAAATCCACACTTTCCAAAACAAGGTGAGAACTAAAACGGATACCTCCTTTGAAAGTCACACCTACCTGAATTTTCCAGCCAACCAGTGTTAACAAACATGTATAGAAAAGTGCACATAAACAAAACAGATAACTGAAAATGGGAAAGGAAAATGAGCAGCTGGCCAACACCCAGTCCCCCCTAGACTATAACATCTTTCAAAAGGGAGAAAGAGCAGAAAGGACTTGGTGGGGGCCGTCGTCAGAGCTGTTCATAGCCTCAGCACACCCAACAATTCTGGGGGCTGATAGTGGTCATTTGCTGGGGAGAACTGGGCTGAGTCCTGGCATTTTGAACTTCAACCCCCAACCCCAGCCCTGGTTGCCCCATTGGAAATCAAAATGCCCTTTAAATGCCCTGCCCTCATCTTCTTATTACGTGCAATCTACACCCCACAAAAGGTTGCTATGCTTTCCTCTGATGTTTGACTTTCCATCTGCATTCCTCCGTGAAATGCTTCTTATAGCCCAAGGAATCCTTACCAGTGGGATATGGTGCTGGAACAATCTATTTTATTTTGCAACTTTCGCTGTTCCTTTGCATCATTCAGACAAATTAAAATGGTCTCCTTGGGAGAGAAAAGCCTTTCTGGGTTTACACGTCTCCTAAATCCCACAGCTTTAATTAAAGTTTGGGCTGGAGATGCTGCAGCAATTGCCATTGGGATGTGGAGGGACCCAGAGACATTGAGCGAAACAGAGGCATAATAACTTTATCGAATGGACCAGATCATAGCCGCATTCAGTATACCAGTCTATTCCAAACAGTCACACTCGCAACTAAATTCTGCATATCAGGTGCAAAGACACAGAAATGCAACCAAGTGGAGCTTAAAAGAGGCTAGGCACTTATTGATTTGAAAAGGAACCATATATTGATTTGAACCAATGGAGCAATTAAGAACCACCTCTTATGTCAGAGATGGGGAAACATGTAGCCCTCTGAAACCTGTAGTGGAAAGCCATGTCAAGGAGCGGTGCTCCTGCTATAGTATGCTCCCTGGAGTCAAGCCATCATGCATTGCCTTAACAATAAGTCCAAACCCAGGCTGGTGATCACCTCGCACTCTCAACAAACCACAAGAGGTCAACCAAGAACAACCCTTGGGTACAGCTCTTGGCTTGTTTGGAGAGCCTATGTTTGGATAGTGGATGAAATCAATTAAGTTCACATTTGAAAATGAGCTCTCATAATCCACACTTTCCAAAAGAATATGGGGGCTGAAATTTCCTTTGAAATTTGGACTTCTCCAAATTTTGCAATGCAGTTCTCCAGCTATGTATGTGTACAAATATTCTGAGGTACAGTGGCACCTCGGTTTTGGAACATAATCCATTCCTGAAGACCGTTTGACTTCCAAAACGTTTGAAAACCAAAAACTGAAAGCAGAAGCCTCAATACAATAGGGAAACTCAAAACGGAAGCCGCGTGGCACTTTCGGCTTCTGAAAATTGTCCGAAAACCGAAGCAGTTACTTCCGGGTTTTCAGTATTCGAAAACCGAAACGTTCGACTTCTGAGATGCTCAAAAACCGAGGTTCCACTGTATTAACGAAAATAACATGGTAACATGCATTCTGTTAGGGGAAACTGCTTGGCAAAAATGTATAGACGAAGCAAAATGGCCTGCAAACATGCGCAGAGAGTTACACTAAAATTACTGTTGAATTTTCACCAGGACTTTAAACAAAACGATTGCAAAAAAGAGAGAAGACCAAAGCAGGAAATTTCCCCATCTGTAGCCTCGATGATCTGTTGCTTAACTGACTGAGATACTGGCGCATACGCACACTGCATACTTTAGCTATGGTTTAAACAATGTGACATGTGACCCAGACTCATGTTTTGCTTGTGGTCCACCCTTCGCTTGAGTCCCAGCGCAGTTCACACCTATTGTGTAACATGCATCATGTCGCCTCCAGGGAACGCCTGTGGGAACGGAAATGCATTTGACCCAATGTCAGTCAGAAGTTTGGAGGGAACAAATCAGTTTTCTTGGAATTCTGAGCCTTTGGCTCTCGGGGCCAGTTGCTCTCTATAAAACGAGAGAGCTCTGTAGACAAATAAAATGAGATGAACCCATAATCTGAGGGGGAAACGAGTGAACAAACTGGATTTGGTGTAATTTACATTACTTTCAATTATATATGGGTTAAGAGGTGGGCTTTTTGGAAGAAAGCTGAAGAACAGGGAAGAGAGATTTGGTTTTACCCCCCCTTTTTTTTTGCTGATAAATTTTTATTGGTATTATACATATATACATATAAACTTATACAAAATCCAATACTTAAATTGCACAAAATATATTCATTCCATAAGTCATAAATACATTTATTTTAGGCTCTGCCGAGCCTTGGACTTCCTTCCACTCCTTTGGTAAGTATCAAATAAACTTTATATTCACGTATTTTATCTCTTTTACATAATAGCCTTTTACTGTTAGAGTTATTTCCAGTCCCGCCAGTGTCATTTAAAGTTTGGTCCCGATATATATCCAATATTTAATCCAATTGTCATGAAGTTTCTGTTCATCTTGATCTCTTATTCTCCCAGTTATTCTAGCGAGCTCGGCATAGTTTGTTAATTTGATCTGCCAATCACTTATATTAGGTATGGCGTCTGTTTTCCAATTTTGTGCTAACATGATTCTTGCGGCTGTTGTGGCATATAAAAATAGTAGCTTATCTTCCTTTTTCATTTCTTTACCTGTCATTCCTAGCAGGAAAGCTTCGGGTTTTTTGGGAAACGTGTATTTAAAGATTTTTTAAAGCTCATTATAAATTGATTCCCAAAAGCCTTTCACTTTGCTGCATAGCCACCACATATGGTAGAAGTCACCGTCTACTTTGCCACATTTCCAACATTTTTTGTTTTTTAACCTATAAATCTTAGCCAATTTCACTGGTGTAAGGTACCACCTATATATCATCTTCCATATATTTTCCCTTAGTGCCATACATGCCGTAAACTTCATGTTAATATTCCATAATTCTAGCCATCTCTCAAAATCAGTATTATAGCCGATGTCTATTGCCCACTTAGTCATAACCTCCTTCACCTCCTCGTCTTTTGTATACCACTCCAATAAAATATCGTATATTCTAGACAGTATTTTGATCTTTCCTTCAACAACTTCCACATTGAATTTAGATTTTTTTATCTTCAAATCCTATTTTCTTTTTATCTTCTTTTAGCAGGTCATTTACTTGGTGGTATTGCAGCCACCCAGTAAATGAGTTTTTAATCTCTTCATATGGTCTAAGTTTTATACCTTGATCCGTTTTCCTTGTAAGTTCTTCATAGGTGGCATTCTGCCCTTCCATATTAACTTTTTTGACCGTTAACACCTCTATTGGTGAGATCCACCAGGGTGTCTTCCTTTCCAATAGGTTTTTATTTCTTTCCCATGCTTGGAATATTTGTCCTCTAAAAATATGGTTTAGAAAGCCTCTATGTACTTTCACCTTTTCGTACCACAGGTACGAGTGTCACCCGTACCTGTTATCGAAGCTTTCAAGATCTAAGATGTCTCTATTTTCTAGCGTTATCCAGTCTTTCAACCACGTTAAACAGGCCGCCTCATAATATAAACATAGATCCGGAAGGGAGAAGCCCCCTCTTTCTTTTCTATCTACCAATATTTTCATTTTTATTCGCGGTCTTTTTTTCTGCCAGATGAATCTCGCCAAGTTTTTTTGCCATTCTTTACATTGCTTTAGACCTTTAAGTACCGGGATGGTTTGAAATAGAAATGGCATTCTGGGCAAAACATTCATTTTGATAACCGCTATCCTCCCCCAAAAAGATAATCTCATTCTCTCCCAAATTTCTAAATCTTTCTTAATGCTCTTCCAAGTAACCTCATAATTATCCTTATATAAATTAATGTTCTTAGCCGTAATCCAGACTCCAAGGTATTTCACCTTCTTTGCCGTCATAATTCCGGTCTTTTGTTCTAAATCTACTATATCCTCATTAGATACATTTTTAGTCAGTATTTTAGTCTTATTCTTGTTGACCTTGAAGCCTGCCACAGCACCAAACTCTTCGATTTTTTGTAGGGCTTCTTTTACACCATGCATTGGGTTTTCTAATGTTAGAACAATGTCATCCGCAAAAGCTTTGATTTTGTGTTCCTTGGTTCCTACCCTAACTCCTTTAACCTTTGCTGTTTCCCTCAGCCTCTTAGTAAGTACTTCCAATACTAAGATAAATAGTAGGGGAGACAAAGGGCAGCCTTGTCTGGTCCCTTTAGAAATATCAAAAAATTCTGATGTAGAATTATTTATTATAAGTTTTGCCTTTTGCTCATAGTAAATAGCCTCTGTACCTTTTCTGAATCTTTCTCCCATCCCCATCCTTTACAAATTTTCCATCAGAAAGCGCCAAGAGACATTATCGAATGCCTTCTCCGCATCAATAAATATCAAGGCCGCCTGTTTGTCTATTCTAGTTTCCAGATATTCAATGATGTCTATCACATTTCTTACGTTGTCCTTTAGTTGTCTTCCTGGTAGGAAGCCCGTTTGGGCTTTATGAATACTATTTTTTAATACCCTTTTTAATCTTTCTGCCATTATACCCGCAAACAATTTATAATCGTTATTTAATAACGAGATCGGCCTATAGTTCTTCACCTCTAAGGCATCCACATCTTTTTTAGGTATTAAAGTGATATATGCTTCCTTCCAGGTATTCGGAATTCTTCCCTCTTTTAAGATATTATTCATCACTTCACATAAAATTGGGCATAATTGCTCACTTAATGTTTTATAGTATTTGGCTGGTAAACCATCCGGCCCCGGCGCTTTTCCGATTTTCATTTTTTTTATTGCCTTCCTTATCTCATCTTCTGTAATCATCTGGTCTAGTAGCTCTTTCTCTTCTCTGGCAATCTGTTGTAGATGATGTTCTTCCAGGTATCGGTCTATTTCATATTCTATTTCCTTTCTTCTTTTATATAGTTCCTTATAATACTTCTGAAATATCCTTTTTATTTCTTTTGGCTCTTCCACTATCCTTTCTCCATCCCTTATCTTACAAATCGTATTTTGTTTTTTCCTTTCTCTTATTTGCCACGCCAAAAGTTTTCCTACTTTATTAGCTGATTCAAAATTCTTTTGTTTCAGCATTTTAATTTTCCACTCAATTTCCTGGTTAACTATCATAGAAAATTGGGCTTGTAATATTTTTAAATTTTGCTTTATTGTCTCCTCTCCTGGTTTAATAGCTAATTGTCTTTCATTCTCCATAAGCTGTGTTAGAATCTCTTCTTTCTTTTTCTCTTTTTCTTTTCTTAAATGGCTATTTTTCTGAATCAGGAAGCCCCTCATAACGGCTTTTCCGGCATCCCAGACAATTTCTATAGCTGTTTCTTTGTGTAAATTCCACTTCAGATATTCTTCAATTGTTTCTATCAGGGAACTGACATCAGAGGCACGGGAGAAGGAGAGGGTCTCTGATTCTGCAAGAGAAGGTCCCAGCGCTAGGGGGAGACTCGACTGGGAAGGAGGGGAAGAGAATGAGTGTAACACCAGGGATCCAGGAGAGCAACGGGACAGGGAGGTGCAGGGGCTCCAGGACTCTTCGTTGGAAGTTAGTGAGGAGAGCCCAGGCACCCCGCTGCCCACGCCCACCCTGCGCAGGAGACTCCCGCGCAGTGAGAGGCGGAGACGCTTAGGCGTCAAACAACTCTTATGTTGGCAGCGCTTTAAGAAACGCCCACAGACAGATTCTACGAGTGACTAAGGGCAGCCACGCTGAGATGGGCTGTGCAGTCCGGAGGGTTTAACCAGGTATTCCGATGCTCAAACGGGGCAGGATTACGCACGAGTAACTCCCAACCACTACAGTTTCTTTCGCCTCACTTACTATCTTTTGATTGTTAAATATACCTTCATTCATTCTCCATCTAACTACTCTAGTATCTTTACCCTTTATCTCCATAAATACTGGATTATGGTCAAAAGCCGATTTTTTATCGTTAGGTGCATATATTCTGACGACAATTATTTTTATTCCTTGGAATACAATCTGTACTACTATCATTCTCCCTTGCTCATCTTTATACAGTAATTTTGGGTCGAATTTTTCCTTTATATATAGTACCACACCTCTTTTCTTAACCTTATCCGATGCCACAAAATCCAACCCTAGTTTCTTATTATTGAGAATTCTCTTATGTTTTCTTATTACATGAGTCTCTTGTAGACAGATTATGTCAAGGTTCTTTTTTAATAATATTTTTTTTTGCATGGAGCTCGGAAGAAGACACAGTCAGCATAAGCGAAAAATCTCCACTGAAGGGTCCTAAAAGTGCCACACACACACACACACACACACACACACACACACTCCTTCTCTTCCATGGCCCTTCTGTTAAATCTCCATCACAAATCTGATCTCCACCAGAACCTCCCTCTCTCCCACCCATATCCCCTTCTACCTTCCCAATCCATGCTCATCCATAGCACTGTTAGGATATTCCGTTCCACCTTACATACAGGCATGACTGTTGTGTGTCACATGCCTGTTTACACCCCAGCACAGCTTGCTGGGAACATCCATTTGCGTATAGCTTTTGCTTATGCTGCTTGCTTGGACACGAAGGAGAGAAGACATGTTTTCCTCTTGTCCTGATGTATGCTGAATAAACTGCTTGTAAATATGTTCAACACAGCCTCTCCCTGCCACTTCTGTTTTGCTGCATTATTTACTCTGCTGAGTGTGCATGCCCAGCTGCTGAAGGTTTCTGAAGCTAGGGTTGCAGTTTCATGCTGATCCAAGGACTTGAGATCGCCCGGCACACTGGCCGGTGGGCTGGGGCCTGATGGGGGCCTGCCAATTGCCCCCAATTCCTTGGCTGCATCCCAACAAGCACTGCACATGTCCCCATTTTACCCCAACCACTTCCAAGCACTTCTCTGACATATCCCTGTTCCCTGCATCAAAGTTGAATGGCTTTGAATCTTACACAATACTCCTGTTATCTTTGACGTCTGTTAGAATTGCAAGGACATTGAGCTTCTCCAATACAAAGTGGTCAACAGGCCAGACTATGCTTGTTAGATACATAGCATGGAGTTATATAGTTTTGTTCTTAATTAAAGGGGGTGGTGGGTGGGAATCCTTATCAGAAGGGCAGCATAGGGTGTCTGAAGGTTGCCTCTTTCCACATGCAACTTTGGTCTCTCTTCACCCACCCCTCTGCCCCATACAGATTACAACCATAGATTGCCTCTGGGGTGGCCAGCCTCAGCATCTACTCAATGGTATATTCAGAGTACATTTTTCAATCCGTTTCCTCAGTGCAGCCAGCACATCTCGGTTCCTCAGGCTGTATATCAGGGGATTCAGCATCGGGGTCATAATGTCACAAAACACAGAGATAACCTTATCCTGTTGTGCCGTTCTGTAGGACCTGGGTCTCATATACTTAAAACTGGCTGCTCCATAGAAGATGCCAACCACACAGAGGTGGGACAGGCAGGTGCCAAAAGCCTTGCGCATCCCTTCCAACGATTGCATTTGTAGGACGGTCAAGAGAATGGCAATGTAAGAAGCCAGGATGATGGAAAGGGGACCCAGAAGCAAGATTATGCCGGTAAGGTATATGCCATGTTCATAAGTGGATGTATCAGCACAGGACAATTTCAGCAGAGCTTGGACTGTGCAGAAGAACTGATCTATCCTATTTGACTCACAGAAGGGCTGTTGGAACACAGAAATGGTGTGTATCAAGGCATGTAGAGAAGCACCGACCCAGACGCCGGCCGACATGGCCAGGCAGATCCTCTTGCTCATGAGGATGGGATACTGCAGAGGCTTGCAGATTGCCACATACCTGTCATATGACATGACACTCAGCAGGAGGCATTCTGCTCCTGCCATGGTCAGCGTGAAAAACATCTGTGTCGCACACCCAGCCAACTCAATCGTGTTGTCCTTCCCTAAGTAATCCACAGCCATCCTGGGGACAATAGTAGAGATTAGACAGATGTCCATGAAGGACAACTGACTGAGGAAGAAGTACATGGGGGTCTGAAGATCCGGACCAGTTTGGATCACAAATAGGAAGAGGCAGTTTCCAGACAAGGCAATGAGGTAGGCAAGTTGGATGGCAGCAAAGAAAACAGTGTGCATCATGGTGTGGTTGAGAAGACCGAGAAGAATGAACTCAGTCCAGGACGTCCCATTCATCCTTCGTGTCAGAGGTGCACCTGAAAAGATGGAGGCATGAGAACTGGAGCAGAGCAAGGGCGAGATGAGAAGTGATGAAAGAAGCAGAATTTCAAAAAAATCAGCAAAATGTCAGGGTTTTTGCAAAAAGCTCCACAACTTTTTGTGTCTGGGTTTTTCCTTCTTTGCATATGTCAACCCTAGAACTTGAATCCAAAAGTTTAGTGGCTTTCAGAAATCCATAGGGGTGCAGCTGCGTCATCTCAGACCTGGGACTTTATTGTCCCACAGTCTTTGGGTGCTTCAGTTGAGACGCACACAGTTCTATTTGTGAAGCACACAGTTATTAGGGATCTAAGAATCAATTTAGAAATACCCCCCTCCTCTCTTCTCGAATCCCCTGCTTTCTATCTCTTTCTACATTCCTGATAGGCAAGCTGGAGCAAAAGGAACAAACAAGAGTCTGCCAAGTCTGATTAAAATAACAGAACCTTTGAGCATTTTAAACCCACATAAACCAGAGCACCATCATGCCTAAGGAATAAAATGCTCTTTGCTTTTGCGGCCCTGACACTAAGCACATTCCCTTGGGAATAGTGGGTTGGGGAGTCATTCAGTTTGCAGTAAAAGACTAATCTGTCAAATCCACACTTTCCAAAACAAGGTGAGAACTAAAACGGATACCTCCTTGGAAAGTCACACTTACCTGAATTTTCCAGCCAACCAGTGTTAACAAACATGTATAGAAAAGTGCACATAAACAAAACAGATAACTGAAAATGGGAAAGGAAAATGAGCAGCTGGCCAACACCCAGTCCCCCCTAGACTATAACATCTTTCAAAAGGGAGAAAGAGCAGAAAGGACTTGGTGGGGGCCGTCGTCAGATCTGCTCATAGCCTCAGCACACCCAACAATTCTGGGGGCTGATAGTGGTCATTTGCTGGGGAGAACTGGGCTGAGTCCTGGCATTTTGAACTTCAACCCCCAACCCCAGTCCTGGTTGCCCCACTGGAAATCCAAATGCCCTTTAAAACTGCCTTGTCCCCATCTTCTTATTACCTGCAATCTACACCCCACAAAAGGTTGCTATGCTTTCCTCTGATGTTTGACTTTCCATCTGCCTTCCTCCCTGAAATGCTTCTTATAGCCCAAGGAATCCTTACCAGTGGGATATGGTGCTGGAACAATCTATTTTATTTTGCAACTATGGCTGTTCCTTTGCATCATTCAGGCAACTTAAAATGGTCTCCCTGGGAAAGAAAAGCCTTTCTGGGTTTTACACGCCACCTAAATCCCACAGCTTTAATTAAAGTTTGGGCTGGAGAAGCTGCAGCAATTGCCATTGGGATGTGGAGGGACCCAGAGACATTGAGCGAAACAGAGGCATAATAACTTTATCAAATGGAGCAGAGAATAGCCACATTCAGTATACCAGTATTTTCCAAACAGTCACACTCGCAACTGGATTCTGCATATCAGGTGCAAAGACACAGAAATGCAACCAATTGGAGCTTAAAAGAGGCTAGACACTTATTGATTTGAAAATGAACCATATATTGATTTGAACCAATGGAGCAATTAAGAACCACCTCTTATGTCAGAGATGGGGAAACATGTAGCCCTCTGAAACCTGTGATGGAAAGCCATGGCCAGGGGCGGTGTGTCCCATTTTGCCGCCTGAGGGGAAACGGGAAGATGCCGCCATGCCATGCCACAGTGTTTCTTACGTGGGTTGTCTAGTAGCACCCATGAAGCAGACAGCAGGTTCCTATTCATAGCTCCATGGCAGAGCGTCTGTTTTGTATGCACAAGATCCCCAGTTCTAACCCTGGCATCTCAAGGGACAACTGGGAATGTCCCTTACATTAAACCCTACAAAGCCAACCGTGAGCTGGTTTCCCTTTTACAATCAGCCTTATCTTTAGCAGCTCGTAAATCAACGAGGCCTACTTGCTCTCCTCCAGCCTAACTAGTTGGCTCGGACATCAAAAACTCTGCTGCGGCACAGAAAAGTCTTGCTTTTCCCCACATACCTCTCGCAGTCTTCCGCAGTCTTACTCTCCTGTAAGTGCCTTGAATCTGGGCCCATAACCTGTTGTTGGGATACTGCCAGGGAGAAGAAGCCACCAGGCAGGCCTCCAGGTCGTCTCCGGACAATCTCCCGGTCTCCCGTTGGAACCGTATCAGTCAATTAGCAACATGAGCCTCAGACATATTTCAAGACTCGTGCACACCCTTTCTGCAGAGTTTCCACAATGGAAGATTCAGCCAGGAGAGTATATTTACAGCTTTATTCAGCGTAGATCAGAACAAAGGAAAAACATGACTGCTTGCATCTGTGTTCAGGAAAACAGCCAGAACAAAAGCTATATACAAAACGAAAACTCCCAGTGAGCAGGAAGTAAACAGGCATGTGACACACAACAATCATGCCTGACCATTTAAGGTGGAACGGAACTATATCCTAACACTCCCAGTGTCATCTCTACTGTGTTGGGTGGACTCAATCTAAGGCAGTTTCCCATGCTTCTAGATGTAGCTGGGTGCCATCACCTACCAGTGTCAACCATTTGCTCTGATGTCTGGGGCAGGTGGTAGAAAGAGTTGAACATCTGAAGAACCATAGGCGCTGCCCACAGCTCCTGTAGATAACAGCGCATCCATCATAGAGTCAGAGACGCAACTACAATACTATTTTATTGTCATTATCCAGTCGAATGTCACCATGATTCATCTTCTGTGGTCTGAGCATGGAAACGTTCTTCTGTGCTCTGACACAGTTTCCAGTTTCCCTCTCTTGGTCACGCTGGACCTTGCTGTACTCTCTGTAGAGTCACCAACTCTCCCCTCTGCCTTCTATCTTGTGTGCTTTCAAATAGCACAATGGTGTTTTGAGACCCCACTTTAACTGTCCTGAGCTCTGCTGCTTTATTGTCCCTCAGATCAGAAATGGGAGTGTTAACCATGGCACCTCCAGTCTTTCCCTTTTCACAGGGAACCAACAGATCACTATGAACAACAAGAGGGAACGAGCCTCCTGGATAGGCTTTACCTCCATGTATTTGTCTTTCAAAGCCCTCCAAATTGGTGAACACCACAGCCTCTGGTGGGAGTGACTTCCATAGTTTTAACTCTGCACCGTATGGAGAAGCACATTTGCTTATCTGTCCCGAATCTTCCAGTGTCCAGTTTCATTGGATGTGCATGAATTCTAGAGAGAGGGAGAAATATTTCTCTCTCCACAGTGTTTGAAGTGGCAAAAGAGTGCTTTAGATGTATTGTGTGAATATGACCTATAATCCAGCCATAGAGAAATCAATAGGCTGCATCACGCGCGCACACAGTCAATAGGCTGCATTACACACACACACACACACACACACACACACACACACACACACACACACACCTCTCTTTATACAAGAGGGATTGCCAAAGACATATTCCAGCCAGGCAAAAGAAGGGTGTGGAGCAGGATCAGTGAGGGGCAAGACCTGGGAAGATTCCTGAGGGCTGGACACAGAGACCTGTGCTTCCCTACTCCTGCAGCATATTGTAGCACCCTCTGAGATTCTATCTGGGTGGGTGTCAGAAGCAGACCAGCAATAACTCACACGGCATCAGTGAAGTTAACGCTCTTTATTCAAAGAAACAAAACAGCTCAGGCCTAGAGAGCACAGCAATTCATCCCAGTAGATCTTGCCCCAATGAGGCAGTTGCCAGGACTGAAGGTCCCCATCTTTGCACAGCTGCCTAAGTCTCCTCTTCCCCCAGGACTTCTCAAGTAATTAGAGACTCTGGCACCTTATCTGCCTCTGCTTCGCTCTCTTCATACCTCAGTGGGTTCTGAGAGACCAAGGATGAGGGGAACAGGTCACAGCAGGCATAGGAGACCCGTGGCTTCTTCATCTGTTTGCCTCATCTCTGCCTCTTGGCCCCCCTCCTCTCCAGCCTCTGCTTCTGCCTCCGAGTCTGGGCTGCTCTCTGCCACAGACGCTTCCTGCTCACAAAACCCTGTTGCCCCTTCAGCTTCCAGCACCTCCTCCCGGTCTGCTCCCTCTTCTCCCTCTGGCCACTCATTGTAGTCCCACCACCAATTCCCTGGCTTTCAGCTTTCTTCTCTTGGAGGTTCCCACTGCCCTTTGACATCCAGCCAGTCCCTGGCAGATGCCTGATGTACCTTAGCAAGATGCAGAAACCTTCTTGCCTCACCCCCACTCTTGAACAGTGTATGAGTCATGCAATGACAATAGGATGGGCTACTACCGGTTTTTTCTTGTTTTCGTTTTTACTTTGCGTCTGCCCGTGAACATTAGGCACTACAGCTTACTGTTTGAAAACCAGCTTGACCATGGCTCCTTTGACATCATTGTTCCTTAGGCTATAGATAAATGGATTCAAAAGAGCAGTCACCACACTGTAAAACAGAGAGAACTTCTTGTCCCTCTCTGGCTCATAGCTGGATGCTGGGCGCATGTATATGAACATGGCAGCCCCGTAGAAGAGCGTCACCACGGTGATGTGCGAGGTGCAGGTGGAAAAGGCTTTGAACTTTCCTTCGGCTGAACGGATGCTCAAGATGGCTGCTAAGACAAAAGCGTACGATACCACTATGAAAGAAAGTGGGATCATGAGCACAATCACCCCCACCACAAAGTCCACCAGCTCATTGACCTGGGTGTCTGCACAGGCCAATTCCAAGATGGCAGGCACCTCACAGAAAAAGTGGTTGATCTCATTAGGGCCGCAATAAGGCAGCTGCATGGTGAAGCCAGTATGCATCATGGCAAAGAAGAAGCCACAGGCCCACGACCCGGCAGCCATCTTGAGGCAGAGAGGCCTGCTCATGATGAGGGTGTAGCGCAGCGGGTGGCAGATGGCGGCATACCTATCGTAAGCCATCACAGCGTAGAGGACACACTCAGTTATCCCCAGGGACAGGAAGACGTACATCTGGGTAGCGCAGCCAGCAAAAGAGATGGTTTTCCGCTGGGATAGGAGGTGCATCAGCATCTGGGGCCCTACAGTGGTACTATAGCTGATGTCCAAGAAGGAGAGATTGGCCAAGAAGAAGTACATGGGTGTGTGGAGACGGGAGTCTGTCCTGATAAGGATGATAATAAGGCTGTTCCCTAGCAGGGTCATCAGGTACATGGTCAGGAAGATCGCAAACAGCAGCTTCTGCATTTGGGGCTGGCTTGAGAACCCGAGAAGGATGAATTCAGTCACAGAACTTTGATTTGCCCCTGTAAGATCCTTTGCCATCCTTAGCCTAAGACAAATGACAGGGAAGTTTAAAAACTGGCAATTTCACGTTAAAATGCATGAACAACAAACAAAATCCCCTCCCCACATCCCTATGTGAAGGTGAAGAGAACTGGACCTTCCCCACTCCCCTCATATAAAAGTCTCATAGTTCATCACCCAAACTCCTTTCCCAATAGCATCTATAGCAGAAATGCACTGGGCATGGGGGGCGGCATGGGGCAGGTAACATTGGGGACAGGGAGGGGCAGCACCTACCTGGCCTCCCATTGCCTCCTGGTCTCCGCAGCTTACCGGCAGACAGAGTGGAAGGGACAAGGAGAGGTGGTGCAAATGCAGAAGCAGGAAGGGCTGGGTTGGCTCTGCCAGTGAGTTTGCACTACACTGACCACGTCACTGCCTTGTCTCTCCCAGTAAAAGCTGTGGTGATGCCAGTGGCAGGAGGTCTGGAAAGCACTGCCACCCCTTACCATGGTCAGGTTCTCCTTCCCTCACTCCTATGCCCCTCTTTAAGGTCATCAATGTTGATGACCTGGTTAGTGGGGTAGAAGTGGAAGGATCATTAGGCGCGAGTGATCATGCTCTTCTGAAGTTTACTATACAGCGGAAAGGAGCAGCCAAGCATACTAGGACTCAATTTCTTGACTTTAAGAAAGCCGACTTCATAAAACTTAGGGAAGTGCTGGGTGAGATCCCATGGACAGTAATACTAAAAGGAAAGGGAGTTCATGATGGCTGGGAGTTTGTTAAGAGGGAGATAGTAAAAGCACAACTTCAGGCAATACCAATGAGACGGAAACATGGAAGGTGCCTAAAGAAGCCAGGGTGGCTATCTAAAGAACTTTTAACTGAGTTAAGATTAAAAAAGGATGTGTACAAAAAAATGGAAAAGGGGGGAAACCACCAAAGAGGAATTCAAACAAATAGCCAGCACGTGTAGACACAAAGTCAGAAAAGCTAAAGTACAGAATGAACTCAGGCTTGCTAGAGAGGTTAAAAGCAACAAAAAAGGCTTTTATGGGTATGTTCGTAGCAAAAGGAAGAACAAAGAAACAGTGGGGTCACTCAGAGGAGAAGAAGGTGAAATGCAAACAGGGACACAGAAAGGGCTGAACTCCTCAATGCCTTCTTTGCCTCAGTCTTCTCCGATAAAGAAAACAATGCCCGACCTGAAGAATTTGGAACAAATGATTCAGGAGGAAACACAGCCCAGAATAACTAAGGAGATAGTACAAGAATACTTGGCTAGTCTAGATGTATTCAAGACTCCAGGGCCAGATGAACTGCATCCAAGAGTATTAAAAGAACTGGCAGATGTGATCTCAGAACCACTGGCAGTCATCTTTGAGAATTCCTGGAGAACAGGCGAAGTCCCGGCAGACTGGAGGAGGGCAAATGTTGTCCCTATTTTCAAAAAGGGGAAAAGAGAGGACCCAAATAATTACCGCCCAGTCAGTCTGACATCAATACCAGGGAAGATTCTGGAGCAGATCATTAAGCAAACAGTCTGTGAGCACCTAGAAAGGAATGCTGTGATCACCAATAGTTAGCATGGATTTCTGAAAAATAAGTCATGTCAGACCAACCTGATCTCGTTTTTTGACAGAATTACAAGCCTGGTGGATGAAGGGAACGCAGTGGATGTAGCCTACCTTGATTTCAGCAAGGCATTCGACAAGGTGCCCCATGATATTCTTGTAAAGAAGCTGGTAAAATGCGGTCTTGACTATGCTACCACTCAGTGGATTTGTAACTGGCTGACTGACCGAACCCAAAGGGTGCTCATCAATGGTTCCTCTTCATCCTGGAGAAGAGTGACTAGTGGGGTGCCACAGGGTTCTGTCTTGGGCCCGGTCTTATTCAACATCTTTATCAACGACTTGGATGATAGACTCAAGGGCATCCTGATCAAATTTGCAGATGGTACCAAACTGGGAGGGGTGGCTAACACCCCAGAGACAGGATCACACTTCTAAACGACCTTGACAGATTAGAGAACTGGGCAAAAACAAACAAGATGAATTTTAACAGGGAGAAATGTAAAGTATTGCACTTGGGCAAAAAAAAATGAGAGGCACAAATACAAGATGGGTGACACCTGGCTTGAGAGCAGTACATGTGAAAAGGATCTAGGAGTCTTGGTTGACCACAAACTTGACATGAGCCAACAGTGTGACGCGGCAGCTAAAAAAGCCAATGCAATTCTGGGCTGCATCAATAGGAGTATAGCATCTAGATCAAGGGAAGTAATAGTGCCACTGTATTCGGCTCTGGTCAGACCTCACCTGGAGTACTGTGTCCAGTTCTGGGCACCACAGTTCAAGAAGGACACTGACAAACTGGAACGTGTCCAGAGGAGGGCAACCAAAATGGTCAAAGGCCTGGAAACGATGCCTTATGAGGGACGGCTAAGGGAGCTGGGCATGTTTAGCCTGGAGAAGAGGAGGTTAAGGGGTGATATGATAGCCATGTTCAAATATATAAAAGGATGTCACATAGAGGAGGGAGAAAGGTTGTTTTCTGCTGCTCCAGAGAAGCAGACACGGAGCAATGGATCCAAACTACAAGAAAGAAGATTCCACCTAAACATTAGGAAGAACTTCCTGACAGTAAGAGCTGTTTGACAGTGGAATTTGCTGCCAAGGAGTGTGGTGGAGTCTCCTACTTTGGAGGTCTTTAAGCAGAGGCTTGACAACCATATGTCAGGAGTGCTCTGATGGTGTTTCCTGCTTGGCAGGGGGTTGGACTCGATGGCCCTTGTGGTCTCTTCCAACTCTATGATTCTATGATTCTATGATTCTAAGGTCAAAACCAGATATAGAAAAGGTGATCATATTATTTGTCCAGCTAGTCCAATATACGTAGTCTATTGCTCCAAACAGAAGCTCTAGAGTCAAGAGGTAAAATTTCAGGGAAGCATATTTTGGCTATAGGTCAGGAAGGACTTTCTTGCAGTAAAAACTGATTGACAATAGAAGAGACAACCTCATTCACTACGGTCATTTCAATAGACTCTGGATAAGGACGTTGCATTTGTACTGCGGATTGCAGACTGCATGATCTCCCAGGTCCCTTATGACTCTATGATTGTGTGCACTCTGCTGCAGCTGCAACCCCCGCCTGCCCCCCAACTTCATGCATGAATAGGCAGACACATTATTAAGCCACTGCCACCCCTAGTTTGACCCTAGTCTGAAAATGGTCTGCTGGGGTAAGAAGCCCCTCAGAAAATGGGTTTTGTTTTCAGGAACCAGATGGTCACAATATTTAGGGACAGTGAGAATTTCCTTTACCAGGACAGACTGGGTGATGATTCTGTTCCTTTGCTCCATCAGACTTCTCCTAGCAATGAAGGATAACTTCCTTCATCCATATGGGCTTCTCTTTAACAAGCCTTTAGTAGTCTGGTGTCCTTCAGAGGGACTGGACTACAACTCTCGACAGCCCTGATCATTGGCTGAGATTAGAAGTCCAACACATTTGGAGAGTCTCAGCATGGGGAAGGCTGCTTTACGGGGTCTTCAGGTCTCTCCCATCCTGATGATTCCCACCCCTGTCCTGTTGCAGCCAGTCAAAGATTTTACCGCTCAGCCAAAGGTCATTTCATTCCCTCTGGCAGCAGAAGCACACATAAAGGAGGAAAACTTGTTTTTCAAGAGCCAACTGTATACATAACCACCAAAGCAAGGAAAAGCTAACTTCCTCATTGTCTTAGGTCTCAGATTCTCAGCTAACGGATCTTTCCTATACTCACACACTCATTTAGAACAGCAAGAACACCAGTGACCCTTTTAAATATTTTGGAATTTTTTGGATGAAAATCTGGAAGGTTCCATTCCTTGGTGTCCATTATGTCTATGCAGATAGAATGACAGCTTCGACTATTGAAGCATTGGCTTACCTTCATCCTTTATGGCCACAACTGGAAATAGATTCTTCTTCATGCATGAACCACTCTCTCCCAAAATTGTGCCCATACATTATTAACCTGAAAACCTGTTCAACTAGTCCTATCTCTGAAGCAGCTGTCAAGCTTCATTCTGACAGTAGAATTTGCACTTGAACCAACTGCATTTGCCACTGTTCCTCCTAGATCTACACAGAATATATATTTTGTCAATTAGGTGTCCATGTGCTACAAGGATCAGAGCTGGTCTCTGATAAAGTATGATGGATGTCAACAAGCCAAGGAGAAGCATAATTCAATCAAAGAAGGAAAGTGGATCATTCTGGAGAGTAACTGTTCTGCTGCTCATTCAGTGATGGATGAGAACTTAGGAGGAAAGAAACAATGGTTTTATATTCTTCCAGGTTGACTGTCAGTCCCAGAAGAATCCAGTTCTTGAAGAAATTCACTGAGGACTCAATAGCTTGTTATTTCTGGAGCACATAAGTTGCATTGACTGGTTTCCTTCGTGTTATCTGGAAAATCTTTGAGTCTCAAACATCTCTTTTCCTGCTTCCAGCAGCAAGCAATAAAACAGTAAAAACACATTTTAAAAAAATATATTGAAAACAATTCCCATACAGATGCAAATGGGGACCAAATATCCCGACTTAAAAGGCTTGTTGAAAGAGGACAGTATTCAGTAGGCGCCAAAAAGACAACAGAGATGGTGCCTGTCTAATATTTAATGGGGGAGGGGGAATCCCAGCGGGCAGGTGCCACAACACTAAAGCCTCAATTCTTATATTGTACAGAATGGAACTCCTGATCAGGTGGTACCTTCAAGAGGCCTTGACCTCTTGAGTACCATGATCAATTGGGTGTATAAGGGGTCAGACAATTTTTCAGGTATCCTATAGTTTTATTCCTGCCTCTCCTTCCCTTAGGTGAAGTGGCTTCCCAGCAACAATTTCATGAGAGCTCCATGAGATCTCGCTGGAAGCTTCTTCTTCTTTCCCCTTCTCCAGTGGTGACAACAGGGTGGGGAGAGCACCCACAGGGTCACCACCCCACAGGATTCTGCCACCCGAAGTGGCTGCCTCAGTGCGCCACATGGGTGGGCTGGCTCTGCCCCCTCTCCTTTAGTTCACCTTTCCTGCTTCCGTCTCCTTTTGTAGTCATTTGAACATCAAGCCCATCTAAGAGAGATGAATGCACGTAGTAATGAGACAGAGCAAGGTCTTCATCAATGTCTATTTTTATGAAAATCCTCTCTCACTGAAACAAGTCGCCTCTATTACTCATAACAGTTGGAATAGAAGTGACCTAATCCTGTTGTCATCAGTAACTAACAGTTTGTAGCAGATGGAGCATCCAGATGAGACATGAACTTTCCAATAAATGGCATATTATAGCCAATAGCAGATAAGTAATTTAGTCCATTTCCAAGTTATGGGTTTCAAGTCAAGCAGCCTTTGTAGGTTCTGCCATTTAGCTGAGCACATGCAGAGATTAGCCATGTGAACCCAAAGAGAGAGGAAGAGAAGCTGGCTATTAGAAGATTCCTGTTTGATCAGTAATTAGAAACTGACAGTGGAGATAATCATTTATATGTTAAAGGGCACTCACTGGGACAAATAGGCATGTGCACCTGTTTTAGTGTCTGAATGATACATCTTATGATCTGGGATAATTTTCCTGTGAGGGGGAAAAATCAATACAGAATCTAATCAAAACAAATAAATTTAAATCTCTTGAGAATCCATCACGGGCTATTTAAAATAGAAACTTTTGAAGAGTTCCATATATCTCAGAGTTTCCCTGAAGTGCTTCTTTGCAACAACTAACTTACCTCCCAGAAGCAATGAACCTTATTAACTGAAACCTTTCCCCTTGAGGTTATTTTTTACAAAACAGTTTTAGTTTGTTAAAACAACAGCTCTTTAATGAACCCAATTAATATGTACCAATGGGTCTTGTTGAAGACTATTTTCGCCCTGAGTAATGTAATTAAAGAAGTTTTAATGAGAGACTGAGTAGCACTTAGCAAATTAAAACTTGTTCAAAAGCAGAAAGACAGTTTGAACACGGAAGTTCGTTCATCTAAATTATCTTTTTTCATCTAAATTCAAATAAATTATTTTTTTACAACGGTAATGTCAATGGTGGTGACATAGCCAGAATACGGCAGCCGGAAATCACTGAAACGTCCGGAAAAATCTGAACATATGGCAACCCTACAAGAAACAAATAATAGTACTAGTTTTGATTCAGCTCCAGTTAAGTGCTTCCACTGTACTTAGACTGTGGATCTGGTTTGCTTTGAACCCACCACCATTGACATTACATGCTGGAAGTCTAGATTTTGGTGAATATCCTAAAAAAATAGCTCAAAAATGTCATTCATATATATATACACCGACCGTATTTTTCGCCCTATAAGACGCATTTTTTCCCCTCCAAAAATGAAGGGGAAATGTGTGTGCATCCTATGGGGCGAAAAATACGGTGTGTATATATATATATATATATATATATATATATATATATATATATACCGTATTTTTTGCTCTATAACACGCACCAGACCATAACACGCATGTAGTTTTTAGAGGAGGAAAACAAGAGAAAAAAAATTCTAAACGAAATAGTGGATATATGATTTTTGTGGTTCATGCTGTGGCCACAGACATGTGATCTGACAGTGAGTTTGGAGTAGCCCAATGCAAAAATCCTGAGGATCCATGTGGATCCATGCTTTGTAACCATGGAGGAGGGAAGGAAGGGGAACCATGGATCCTCTGCTCACGACTGCAGCAGATCCCCCCCGCCACCCGCAGGCATTCGCTCCATAACACACACATACATTTCCCCTTACTTTCTAGGAGGAAAAAAGTGAGTGTTATGGTGCAAAAAATACGGTGTATATATATATATATATATATATATATATATATATGCAGGTTTTGGTGTCTTCGGGTGTCTTCCCGTGTAAGAGTTGGGGTGTCTAGGCGACGTTTCGACGAGGTCTCACTCGTCATCTTCAGGCTGGTGCTTTCGGCTTCTTGTTACTGGAACAGAGCAGGATCTCAGTGTTTGAGTTCATATAAATACTGTTGAGGGGGTGTGGTGTAGCCTCCAACGTTCTGGGCAGAGAGGAAGTTCCCAGGTTAGTGTGCCTTTTCTTCTTTTGTTCCTTAATTACTTGAGGGATATCTTGAGTGATTTCTTGAGTGATATTCTGAGTACCACTTAGGTGGGTCATTAGGTGTGGATTAGTTGCTAAAGCTTTCGTGTCTTGACCTCTTGAGCTTGTGAAGAGTTTTTCTGAGAAGATGGCTGTACTGCACTTAGTTGTGCTCTGGCTTGGCTTCGTGTATAGGGGCGAGCTGTGGTTTTGTGCCCTGTGCCAGCCAGATCTGTGTAGGGATTGCAGGGGGGTGCAGCATCCGGAGGTGCCACTATGGTTTGGCTACTGGATGGTGTCTGTAATTTATCTGTGGAGAGGGTCTGGGTTTGGGTCTGGTGTGGTTGATAGGTGATGGCGTTCTGTGTGCCTCTGGTTCTGGTGTCGGTTTTTGTGGGGAGGGCTAATTTCCAGATGTCTGGCAGGCGGGACGTGTCGTCACGCTTGTTCATGTTGTGAGGGTGTTTCTCTATCTCGATGGCTTCCATGATTATTCTCTTGTGGTGATGTTCCATGTTAAAGAGCAATTTGGAATCTGCAAAATTAATTTCGTGTCCTGTTTCTTTCATGTGTTGGAAAAGAGAGGAAGTTTTTTCTTCTTTTTTGACGGCATTCTTGTGTTCTGCGATACGTGCATTTATTCGTCTGTTTGTTTGTCCAATGTATGTGGCTGGGCAGACTTTGCAGGGTATTTCATAGACCCCTTGGTTTTCCAACTGGATTTTATCTTTGGGGTTTCTGAGGATATTGGCTATTTTTTGGTTGGTGCAAAAGGCTGTTTTGATATTGTGTTTATGGAGGATTTTGCTAATTTTATCTGTAGTGCC
Organism: Podarcis liolepis; assembly: GCF_965112155.1. Lineage (NCBI taxonomy): Eukaryota > Metazoa > Chordata > Lepidosauria > Squamata > Lacertidae > Podarcis > Podarcis liolepis. The sequence goes on along the minus strand of NC_139555.1, from coordinate 107,430,578 downwards.
CTTGATATAAGGAAGGAGGGCCATGCCATTGTTTTCTTCTGTGTCTTGGTTTTTGGGGGGTGTTTCTTTTTGGATTAGCTTCGTAACCCTGTTTTGCTGGTATCCATTGGCGATTAACACATTTGAGAGATTTTGTAACTCAGTTGTCAAGTGGTCTTTGTCAGCCAGGCGTTTGGAACATCACCACAAGAGAATAATCATGGAAGCCATCGAGATAGAGAAACACCCTCACAACATGAACAAGCGTGACGACACGTCCCGCCTGCCAGACATCTGGAAATTAGCCCTCCCCACAAAAACCGACACCAGAACCAGAGGCACACAGAACGCCATCACCTATCAACCACACCAGACCCAAACCCAGACCCTCTCCACAGATAAATTACAGACACCATCCAGTAGCCAAACCATAGTGGCACCTCCGGATGCTGCACCCCCCTGCAATCCCTACACAGATCTGGCTGGCACAGGGCACAAAACCACAGCTCGCCCCTATACACGAAGCCAAGCCAGAGCACAACTAAGTGCAGTACAGCCATCTTCTCAGAAAAACTCTTCACAAGCTCAAGAGGTCAAGACACGAAAGCTTTAGCAACTAATCCACACCTAATGACCCACCTAAGTGGTACTCAGAATATCACTCAAGAAATCACTCAAGATATCCCTCAAGTAATTAAGGAACAAAAGAAGAAAAGGCACACTAACCTGGGAACTTCCTCTCTGCCCAGAACGTTGGAGGCTACACCACACCCCCTCAACAGTATTTATATGAACTCAAACACTGAGATCCTGCTCTGTTCCAGTAACAAGAAGCCGAAAGCACCAGCCTGAAGATGACGAGTGAGACCTCGTCGAAACGTCGCCTAGACACCCCAACTCTTACACGGGAAGACACCCGAAGACACCAAAACCTGCATTCCTGTACCCGTGAAAATCTACGAAAGCATATATATATATATATATATATATATATATATATATATATATATATATAAAATCAAAAATGCTCAACCAATTTGGACAAAACTAAGAAAACCTCAGCAACTTTGGCCAAAAGACAACAACTTCAGTGTCTGGATTTTCACCTTGTGAAATATAGCAACCCTGGTTTATTACATTTACCGAGTTGGTCTGGATATAGGCTATACTTTCAGCCCCAGACCTGGCTTGTATGAAACCTGAATGTGGCCTGTAATTGCACTCTTGTGAGGCAGCAGTAAAAGGAATGGAAAGTAGAATGCAACATCATGGACTGAATTTACTCTTGAGAGTTTTTTAAAGCCAAAGCTGGTTGCCCACTCTCTTCTTTGCCCTGCTGGTCTTTATGTTCATCACGGTCCTCTCTGAAAACAGCCTCTTTCTCTATCTGATCCAGGCGGATTCTGCTCTTCACCCCCCAATGTATTTTTTCCTTAGCCCGCTGGCCTTCATGGACATCTGTCAAACACTTGCCACTGGCCCTAAAATGGTTGTGGATTTTGCAAGCAAGATGAATGTCATTTCTCTGGCTAGATGTTCAGCTCAGATATTTTTCACTCTGATGACGGGTACGGCAGAATGCCTCATCCTTGCAGCAATGTCCTATGGCAGGTATGGGGCCATATGCAAGCTTTTGCAACATCTGGTCCTTACTAGGAGGAATATCTGCCTGGCTCTGATAGCGGCGGTTTGGTTGGAGACCTCTCTGCAAGTCTTGGTGCCCGCTGTTTAGGAAAGAGTCAGAAAGTACTGGGCACTTGCCTCTCCCACTTGGTGGTGGTGGGACTCTTCTATGGGGCAGCTAGGCTCAAGTACCTGAGACCCAAGGCATATCAGACACCATTCCAGGACAAAAGAGTTTCAGTGTTTTGTACCATCATCATGTCAGTTTGCATTTCTTAGTGCAGAAAGGATTGATCTAATGTGTAGATAGCTTTCCTATTCTAATTCATTCAAGAGGGTTCTGGAAGCTACTGGAAGCTTCTGTGTGTGAGATAAGCAGAGGCAGAAAGGTTAACGATTGTTTAAACTAGGGGTAGGCAACCTAATGTGCGGGGGCTGGATGCGGCCCAATCGCCTTCTCAGTCCGGCCTGCAGACTGTCCGGGAATCAGCGTGTGTGGTGTAGTGGTTAAGAGTGGTAGTCTCGTAATCTGGGGAACCGGGTTCGCGTCTCCGCTCCTCCACATGCAGCTGCTGGGTGACCTTGGGCCAGTCACACTTCTCTGAAGTCTCTCAGCCCCACTCACCTCACAGAGTGTTTGTTGTGGGTGAGGAAGGGAAAGGAGAATGTTAGCTGCTTTGAGACTTCTTCGGGTAGTGATAAAGCGGGATATCAAATCCAAACTCTTCTTCTTCTTCTTTATATGGGTAGAATGTGTCTTACCCATGCCTACCCATGGTTTAATGCTTGATGGTTTCACAGGTAAGGCACAAAGTTTAGTTCAAAACAAAACTCTTTACGGATAAACTTTTGAAGAGCACTCTCTTACAAACCAAGTCTTATGTAGGCTTTCCCCACCTAGAATAGCTATCAGAGCTCTAGCCAGAAACACCCACTCAGCGCCTTCAAGCATTTAGCTAACTTTACTCACAAAGTGAAACCTTGTGCGCCTGTATCATCCTTATATGATTGTTATGCTGTCAGCATGTAACTTAAATTCTAGTCTTTCTCTCCTGACTGGTTGATTGTCTTGCCAGCTTTCATTGGTTGCTGGGTCACCAAGAGGCAGCCCCAAGGCCTGTCTGTCACACTCCCAACTACATTCTGATCACCTGCAGAGGTCTCCTTCAATTACCTAGGAGAAACTTTGGGTTTGCTTATGTGTACATTGCGCCATGTCTCTTAGGTTATGGATAACCACTCAAAGGTTGGTTCCACACTTAGTCATACACAGAGTAGGCTCACTGAAATCAACCATTCATTTCAAAAATGAACATTTATTTCAGAAACCAATGTTTATTTCAGAGAGCGGTATTCAACTCCTCGCATGTACCGAATGACTTCTGCTTGCATTACAGTGTGCCAGTATTGCTTTGTTCAGAGAACAAATCTAAGCCTGATTTGTATGTAGCAGAAATGGTCTCACATTTAAGCTTTTAACTTTAGTTCCCTCTGTAACAACGGCCATGTTGGGCGCAATTCCCCTTCCTATCAGCGCACAGAAAATCTAGGGTTGAAGGTTCGTTCTTTAGGCCCATAGCAAATAAGTTTCCTTTAATTGGGAGTTAAATTCTTGGTTGAGCTTTACAGAGGAGAAATAAATTATAATAACATTGCAAAGTGAAAATGTTGATCTTTGATACATAGCTGAGGAACCTTAATAAAATCACCTTTATATAAATCGATGGTGGATAGATGGATAGAGAGAGAAAATATTCCTCTTTCTGGATGCTCAGAACTTTTGGGCTTCCAATGAAGCCAAATGTTGGAAGAATCAGGGCGGATTAAGAAAGTACGTCTTCACGCAGTGCGTAGCTAAACTGTGGAACTTGCTCCAACAGTGATGATCACCACTGTGGATGGCTTTAGACAAGTGTTGAACCAACTCATGGAGGAAGTTTTTGATGGTTGCCAGCCATGCTGGCTATATGCTGCCTCCACAGTTGGATTTTGAAGAAGAGGAAGAAGAAGAGTTTGGATTTGATATCCCGCTTTATCACTACCCTAAGGAGTCTCAAAGAGGCTAATAATCTCCTTTCCCTTCCTCCCCCACAACAAACACTCTGTGAGGTGAGTGAGGCTGAGAGACTTCAAAGAAGTGTGACTAGTCCACAGCAGCTGCATGTGGAGGAGCGGGGAAGTGAACCCGGTTTACCAGATTACGAGTCCATCACTCTTAACCACTACACCACACTGGCTCTCACAGTTTGAGTTTGGTGGAATAGTTAAGAAATGGCCCTTGTCAATTCAGTACAGTCCTACTCTAGAATATCGTGTGAAGAGACCCGAAAGAAAGAAAAATGGTGTTGGGAATACTGAAAATTAAGGGAATCCCAGACTGATTTAGCAAATGGACAGATTCCATGTCACTTAGAGAAGTCCCTCCATATTTCTTAACAGGCGAATGCAGAAGCATCTCAATGAACACCCATGTGCTATGCTATGGCAAGGTGCCTTAAAGTGCTAAATCCTTTCGAGATGCTTGCCACTACGGTCAACACCTCATTAATTGAAGACTGGGGATCAAATTCCCGAAAGCCGGCAATCAACCAGAATGTCCTACTGGAACCTACATTGTAAACCTTGCGTGGCTTTAGTGATGCAAACGCCAGTCTCAATTTAGAACCGATCAAAGTAACAGAAAACAGTTTTCCTCAAGGGATTTCACCCTGGTCACCATAGAACTAGAAACTATAAGTAATAAGCACCAGTTTCTACCCAAAGGACTCATGTCATCGACAAGGGAGCTCAGCTCTGTTTCGTGCAGTATTTAGATGGAATTGTGTCTAAGACCTTTCAGCACGCCAGAGTCGCTGATGTCAGATCTCTGGCAGAAACCTTCCTACCTTTCGTTCAATAGGTTGGTGTGATGAAACAGGCAGAAGGTACATTACGAGGAGAGAGCGCCTGTCCACAGGTTAGCTCTCTGATGCTTTATGCAGGGTCTGTATAGAAGCCGGGATCTGCTTGGTCCATAGTAATCCATCTAAGCTGTGTCCTTTAAGGAGCTAATTGTGTTAGTGAATATTGGAAATCTAGCTCTTCAAGGATCTAAACAGTTCTCTTTCTGCTAATATAGGAACACATGAAGGTATGTGCTTTTTTTTGTTATTGCTGTTGCGAAGGGTGAATCTGAACCAACCAAGTCCTATGATGAATGGTTGAAAGCCTTGGGGCTGTTTTGCCTGGAAAGGAGAAAGTTATGGGGACAAATCATAGCTGTCTTCAGATATCTGAAAGGCCGTATCAGAGACAATCATAGAATCGTAGAGTTGGAAGGGACCCAATGGTCATCTAGTCCAACCCCCTTTACTCCTCACAGTTACAGCTCTTTCCCACCCTTAACAAAGTACAGTTTCCAGGAATCGGTGGAGGAATTCATCTGCTTTAAATGTATGGTGAGCACGCAGCTTTAAGCAAGTGGCTAGCTCTTCTAGAGAAATTAATGGAACATGTGGTTGGTGTGATAGCTCAGGCAGTAGAGCATGAGAATTTAAATCCCAGGATTGTCTGTTCAAGCCCCACATTGGGCAAAAGATTCCTGCAGAAGCCGTCCTGGTTTCTGATTTGATCCTAGACTGTCCCACTTTTCCTTAGGTAAAGGTAAAGGGACCCCTGACCATTAGGTCCAGTTGTGACTGACTCTGGGGTTGCGGCGCTTTATTGGCTGAGGGAGCCAGCGTACAGCTTCCGGGTCATGTGGCCAGGATGACTGAGCTGCTTCTGGTGAACCAGAGCAGCACATGGAAACACCGTTTACCTTCCTGCTGGAGCGGTACCTATTTATCTACTTGCACTTTGACGTGCTTTCGAACTGCTAGGTTGGCAGGAGCAGGGACCGAGCAACGGGAGCTCACCCCGTCGCGGGGATTCAAACCACCGACCTTCTGATCGGCAAGTCCTAGGCTCTGTGGTTTAACCCACAGTGCCACCCGCATCCCTCCCACTTTTCCTTAGGATGTCACTATTTTCATTGCAGAAATGCTGGAGGCCATGGATTTATCTGACCTCTGAGCTGTCTTTAGGCAATCCTGTATAGGGAAGGTTTTTTATGTTTATTCTGATTTTTTATATCTTGGAAGCTGCCCAGAGTGGCTGGGCAACCCAGTAAGATGTATGGAGTATAAACAGAAAAATTATCGTTACAGTGGTACCTCGGGTTACAGATGCTTCAGGTTACAGACGCTTCAGGTTACAGACTCTGCTAACCCAGAAATAGTACCTCGGGTTAAGAACTTTGCTTCAGGATGAGAACAGAAATCGTGCGGCAGCAGAGCGAGGCCCCATTACCTAAAGTGGTGCTTCAGGTTAAGAACAGTTTCAGGTTAAGAACAGACCTCCAGAACAAATTAAGTTCTTAACCCGAGGTACCACTGTATGGAATGGGATGTCCCTATTTTCACTGGAGAAATGTTGGAGGGTATGGACTAGATTGCCCTTGTGGGCCCTTCTATGATTCTATGATAAAAATACCCAATGGCTTGATAGCACCCGTTATGAGAAAGGTTGTTTTCTGCTGCTCCAGAGAAGCGGACACGGAGCAATGGATCCAAACTACAAGAAAGAGGATTCCACCTAAACATTAGGAAGAACTTCCTGACAGTAAGAGCTGTTTAACAGTGGAATTTGCTGCCAAGGAGTGTGGTGGAGTCTCCTTCTTTGGAGGTCTTTAAGCAGAGGCTTGACAACCATATGTCAGGAGTGCTCTGATGGTGTTTCCTGCTTGGCAGGGGGTTGGACTCGATGGCCCTTGTGGTCTCTTCCAACTCTATGATTCTATGATTCTATGATTTCTCTCTGAAAATGAACAAGATGCTTCTTAGCCCAGATCTAGAAATCCTTCACAGGCATGTCATCTCTCCTTCCCATTCATTCCATTGACACTAAGGTTGCCATCTGACCAGGGGAAAAGCAGATGAGCCTGCTCCTGTGTCTTTCGCACCAGTTTGATATGAAAAACTCAGCAATAATGTTGCTAATATCAGCAGCTCGGTGGCCGTTAAATACCCTGGCTTTGTGAAAATGCATAATAAATATAAAAAGTATTTTTAAAACTCTCGTTGAAACCCTCCTCCATTGGATTGAATGAGGATGGGAAGGTCAGGCATACAAAGCAAGGGCTGTGGACTGTGGGTTGTAACACCTCATCGGTAATATTGGGAGACTAATTTCATACATTTGCACTTTCTAAAAAGCGCTATACCTTCACCACTGTGGAAATTCTGTATATATCTTAGAAGATAAAGGTAAAGGGACCCCTGACTATTAGGTCCAGTCATGACCGACTCTGGGGTTGCGGCACTCATCTTGCTTTATTAGCCCAGAGAGCCAGCGTTTCTCCACAGACAGCTTCCGGGTCATGTGGCCAGTATGACCAAGGCGCTTCTGGCGAACCAGAGCAGCACACGGAAACTCCGTTTACCTTCCTGCTGGAGCGGTACCTATTTATCTACTTGCACTTTGATGTGCTTTCGAACTGCTAGGTTGGCAGGAGCAGGGACCGAGCAACGGGAGCTCACCCCATCACAGGGATTCAAACCGCCGACCTTCTGATCGGCAAGTCCTAGGCTCTGTGGTTTAACCCACAGCACCACCTGCGTCCCTCATCTTAGAAGATAGGAAGCTACTTTATACCCAGTCACACTACTGGTCCATTAAGCTCACCATTGTCCACACTGGCTGACTGTTGGAATCGGGGGATGAAAAGCCAGCTGGCTTGGCCCCAGCTGGAGCGTCTCCCCTCTCAGCCTTGCTGCTGCGGAGATCCATCGATTTCTGCTCCTCCAACATGCGTCTGTGACTCAAGCTGCCATGCAGGCTTAAGCACACACTACTCAGCAGGGTAAACAACACAACAGATCAGGCTTGAGGCATGGATACGATACTAAACTACGCATTTATTCTACATAAATCAGGACAAAGAAAACATGGCTTCTCTCCCTGCCGTTCTTCTCAGAGAGAGAAAACAAAAGCAATACAGAGCGGAAGTTCTGCTCACGCCAGCAATCTGTGCTGGAATGTAAACAGGCATGTGAAATGTAACAATCCACATATCTGCATCAAAGGGTGGAATGGAATTCCCAACACTGACAGCAGGGCTTCAGACAGGGCAGTCTCTCCCAGCCCTACTGGAAGATGCCTGGGATTGACCCCGGAGATGCTCCACCACTGAGCTGCAGCCCTGGCCCAGCACACTTAGGAAATTTCTGAATGGAGATCTATGAACTTGCTGGAAACTACCATCAGCACCGTTCCATTGATATCCAAATACAGTAGTACCTTGGGTTAAGAACTTAATTTGTTCTGGAGGTCTGTTCTAAACCTGAAACTGTTCTTAACCTGAAGCACTGCTTTAGCTAATGGGGCCTCCTGCTGCCGCTGTGCCGCCACTGCATGATTTCTGTTCTCATCCTGAAGCAAAGTTCTTAACCCGAGGTAATATTTCTGGGCTAGTGGAGTCTGTGACCTGAAGCGTATGTAACCTGAAGCGTATGTAACCTGAGGTACCACTGTATCTTTAAGTTACAAGTGCTACAAGGCTGTGTTAGCATGGTTGTGTCTGACATTGGTGGGGGGGGTTGGGGGGGTCAGAGGAAGACCTTGTGCCTTTTAAAACGTTGTTGTTGTTTGAAATGTCCACATAAAAAACATTTAACCTGGGCCCCTCCAGAATTCTGATGCTTTGCTTTGCTTTGCTTTGCTTTGCTTTGCTTTGCTTTGCTTTGCTTCGCTTCGCTTTGCTTCGCTTCGCTTCGCTTCGCTTCGCTTTGCGGGTGCATTCCACAATATGCCATTGATGTGCTCCTTGTGCATTTGCTGTGGTGGGTTCATTGTTCTGTCATGCTCCCCCAATGCTATTGCAATATTGCGTCTGATGGAGCGTCTCCACCCCCATCGTTGAACCCGGACACTGAGGTCCAGCGCCAAGGGCCTTCTGGAGGTTCCCTCACTGTGAGAAGCGAGGTTACAGGGAACCAGGCAGAGGGGCCTTCTCGGTAGTGGCGCCCGCCCTGTGGAACGCGCTCCCGTCAGATGTCAAGGAAATAAACAACTATCTGACACTTAGAAGACATCTGAAGGCAGCCCTGTTTAGGGAAGGTTTTAATGACTTTTGTTGGAATCCGCCCAGAGTGGCTGGGGAAACCCAGCCAGATGGGCAGAGTATAAATAAATTATTATTATTATTATTATTATTATTATTATTATTATTATTATTATTATTATTATTATTGCTATCTTGAGGAGCACCCTTGCACCACTGATCAACAAAAGTGGAACAATAACACCCCCCGCCCCAAAGCAAACCTTTGTGGTAAGCAAAATTTCAGCAGGAAGTTATTGGACGTGCACCAATTGCAAAGGATGTAGTATGTCCACCCAAAACCTTTTGCAGGGACAAAGAGTATTGAAAGTGAGATAATGTCTAACTTCCCCGTCATGAGCCCCCAAATCATCATTAATACACGGGGGGGGGGGGAGCAAAAAGCAAAAAAACCTGGCATTCTGTGAGTTCCATCTCCTTAAATCTTATCCTTTTGTCCTCAGCTCCAGCCCAAGGAAGAGGCAATGGGTCATGAAAATGTAACATCCTGGACAGAGTTTCATCTTGTGGGGCTTCTGCATCTAAGGACCCCCACCTTATTTTTTAGCATCGTTCTGTTTATGGCTTTCGTTGCTCTGCTGGGAAACTGTCTCCTGCTGCTCCTAATCCAAATGGACTCCTCACTTCATACGCCAATGTACTTTTTCCTTAGTCAACTGTCCTGCATGGATATGGGACAGATCCTCATTGTAGTCCCAAAAATGTCTGTGAACTTTTTAACGCAGAGGAGCACTATTTCGCTCGGCGGTTGTGTGGCCCAGATCTTCCTCACTCTGACCATGGGGAGCTCAGAGAGCCTGGTCCTGGCCGTCATGTCTTACGACAGGTACGTGGCCATCTGCAGGCCCTTGCAGTACCCAATCCTTATGCGGAGAACCATCTGCTTCATCATGACTGTCGGGATCTGGTCTACAGCAATGCTGACCATCATGGTCATTGCGATTTACGTCCACTCTCTGCCGTACTGTGGCTCGAACGTGATCGACCATTTCGTGTGCGAGTTCCCGGCTTTGCTGAAGCTGTCCTGCGCTGACACCTCTGTCTTTGAGATCGTGGTATACCTTGACAATGTGGTCCTACTCCTCTTCCCCATCTCAGTCATTGTTTCCTCTTACGTCGCCATTCTGGTGCAAGTCTTGAGGATGCGCTCGACCGAGGGAAGGCACAAGGCTTTAGGGACTTGCCTGTCCCACTTCTGTGTCGTGGGCATATTCATTGGGGCATCTATGCTGACCTACACCGCCCCTATGAACTCTTACTCAGCGCAAAGGGCCATGATCTACTCGGTCTGTATTACTGTCGTCCCCCCAATGCTCAACCCTTTTATTTACAGCTTGCGCAACAGGGATGTCCTAGCAGCTCTGCGGAAGCTCTTTGTGAAATGCGCAGCGTATTAACGGCACCTAGAGAGGCAACAAATTTCACACTCGTACAGTTTTTGAAATAAATATTCAAGGTTTTAAGGTAGAACCACGACACCATGTCAAACGCCTTTGCAACAGTGGGTGGGGAAGAACAATCAAGAATACATGTCCATACTGATATGGTACATTTGCTTACAAAATTATAGGAATCACTCAGTTTCCAAGGCAAATCTTCTTTACCTTGTTATCTCTTAGTCAAAGGTGGACCTTCAGATCTTGTCAGACTAGGCTGCAGCTTCCATCATCCCTGCCACTTGGCCATGGGGGGCCAGTGGGGTGTCATGGTTAGTGTGTTGGACTTTGAGGGTTGGAATCCCCACTCAGCCATGAAGCTCACTGGGTGACCTATGGTCAGCCACTGTCTCTCAGCTTAACTTACTTCATAGTGTTGCTGTGAGGATAAAATTGGTGGAGGGAGAGAATCATGTCCACTACCTTGAACTCCCTGGATAAAAGCTGGGGTATAAATGCAATAAATAAATGAAACAAATAAAATGAATATATGTGGGCAGAAAGACAGCAAAATCTGGAAGATGGAAACAGAAAGAGAAGGGCTGAAGCAGTAAGGTAACTCACAGGGTCTAATTCAGGTTGATTAAGGGTGTTGACTTGTATTAGAATGATGCAGCAGTTCAAGGGATCAATACAGCTATTTCACTGCAGGTAAAGTCCCTTTCTACAGCAGCCAGTCCTTCAGAAACACAAGAGTCTAACTGAACTCTTTTTAAATCTATAGCGTCCTCTGATTCTCTGCGATGCACATCACGCTTCTTGCTCAGAGTAAAACCAAAGCACACACAGAGATCTGGGGCATGTGCAAAGTTCCAGTTGCACTGAGCTCCAGCTCACCATTTTATCTTCTGTAACCATTTTGGCAGATTTTATCCTCTGCATAGCTGTTTTGGCATTTTGTAAGACTAAACAGATTTCTACTTTGTCCAAACAGGGACTCAGCAATCATGTGCTAATTCCCCCTAGGAATTAAGGAACAATGCAACAACCCCATGTCATAGCATGACTCGGGGCACATAATCTTGAAATAGCATGCCTACTTGGGGTGTGGGTGGTGCTGTGGTGTAAACCACTGAGCCTCTTGGGCTTGCTGATCGGAAGGTTGGTGGTTCGAAGCCCCATGACAGGGCAAGCTCGCATTGCTCTGTCCCAGCTTCTGCCAACCTAGCAGTTTGAAAGCACACCAGTGTGAGTAGATAATTAGGTACCACTGTGATGGGAAGGTAAACAGCATTTCCATGCACTCTGGTTTCTGTCACGGTGTTCCGTTCTGCCAGAAGCAGTCATGCTGGCCAAATGACCTGGAAAGCTGTCTGTGGACAAACGCCAGCTCCCTTGGCCTGAAAGAGAGATGACCTCATAGTCACCTTTGACTGGACTTAACCATCCAGTGGTCCTTTACCTTACCTTCTACCTTTACTTGTTAATCCAGATTTATACACATGTGGGTTAATGTGTCACTAGGGCATGTCACATCAATATGCCTAAATGCTTGCCATTTCAATTTCAATGACTCCATGCCACCAAATGCTAGAGCTTTTAAGATCTGTGGTACAATCTCCAGTTTTCTCATTACTTCCTTACCCAGGGCATTGGTAAGGAAGCAAAAGTCTTAATTATCTAGTATCCAAGCCAGAAATGGGAAAATAATATCCAGGACATTTTTCTTCCTATTAGCAAGCGTTAGGCATAAGTGAAATAATATGGCCCTGGACTCAAGCCAGTGAAGTCCTTACAAATTGCATCAGCTGATGAGTTTGTTCTGACTTTAATCCCTAAGGTGTGAACTTTTCCAACTTCAGTAATCCCTAAGGCTGAAAGTTGAATAAAACGTTAAAAGGTTAACCCTTACAGTGTTATTCCCTTACAGTGTGATTCTAACTATGTAACTCAGAGAAGTTAAGTCCTATTGAATTCAGTTGGGGTATTTCTCCCAGGTAAGAAGGCTTAGGATTGCAGCCTACTGGCTAATGATATAATAGCCAAAATATATTTTAGGCCTGCCTGAATATTTTGACTTGCAATGTGACACTCAGTGACCCCGAGCATCAGCAATTGGGAGGGAAAAGCGGGACATTCCAGGGATCAAATCAGAAACAGGGATGGCTTCTGTAAATTTGGGACTGTCCCTGGAAAATAGTGAGACCTGAAGGGTCTGGGGTTTCTGGCATCGTCAGCCACTGTGAGAACAGGATGTTGGACTAATGGGCCAGGTTCTTCTTTGGTCAATGGGTCCCCTACTGGGATGTGTGTCTTTGGCATGGTGACCTTGGCCTTTTGAGTGGAGCTGACTGCAGTCATGGTACGCAGGAAATTCACTCAGTTGGTTCCACCCACATAGTTCTGATATTCACTTACCTGTATTTTTCGCTCTATAAGACGCACCCGACCACAAGACGCACCTAGTTTTTGGAGGAGGAAAACAAGAAAAAAAATATTCTGAATCTCAGAAGCCAGAACAGCAAGAGGGATCGCTGCGCAGTGAAAGCAGCAATCCCTCTTGCTGTTCTGGCTTCTGGGATAGCTGCGCAGCCTGCATTCGCTCCATAAGACGCACACACATTTCCCCTTACTTTTTAGGAGGGAAAAAGTGAGTCTTATAGAGCAAAAAATACGGTATCTTCTCCAACAGTCCTCAATCACTCTCTGTGTGTATGTGATGTGAAGGCAATCACAGAGCGTTTTAGATGCTTGCAGCTAGAGATAGTGGATTATTCCCTTAAACAACAATAAATGGTCGTTGTCTTTAAAGCATCCTGACTTTTTATTTGAGACCTCCTAGTTTGTAAGATTAATACTAATAGCTTGCTGAATATTGACGCAAAATGTTCTCATTCCTTTGATGATTTTTGAATACAGTTTCTTTCCTCATTAATTGCTGGCTACTACTCAGAGACGGGGAAATGGGATAAAGTTTTGGTGCAGCACTAGTCATAAAGTCTTCCCATCACTTTGTGTGGACTCAGCTATACAGCTGCAAATAAAACATTTTGAATTGGTTGTAATATACAAATGTGATATATGTAATATACAGAGAAGTATGACTAGCCCAGGGACGTGGGTGGCGATGTGGGTAAAACCTCAGTGCCTAGGACTTGCCAATCGTATGGTTGGCGGTTTGAATCCCCGCGGTGGGGTGAGCTCCCGCCCTTCGGTGCCAGCTCCTGCCCACCTAGCAGTTCGAAAGCACCCCTAAGTGCAAGTAGATAAATAGGTACCGCTTTATAGCGGGAAGGTAAACGGCGTTTCCGTGTGCTGCGCTGGCTCGCCAGAGCAGCTTCGTCATGCTGGCCACGTGACCCGGAAGTGCCTGCAGACAGCGCTGGCTCCCGGCCTCTTAAGTGAGATGAGCGCACAACCCTAGAGTCGGACACGACTGGCCCGTACGGGCAGGGGTACCTTTACCTATGACTAGCCCAAGGTCACCCAGCAGTTGCATGTGGAGGAGCAGGGAAGCGAACCCGGTTCGCCAGATTACATGTCCACCGCTGTTAACCACTACACCACCCTGGCTCTCATCAGTTCCCATAAAGTAAATTATGATGGAAAGGCAAACTCCCAGCTACATTCAAATATCCACAGAGGAGCATTTTCTCCACCCTCTTGAGAAATTCCTTCTAATCCAGAGAGCTTCTGTGTTGGGATGTTGGCTACAGGTGAGAGAGTCAGACACTCCTTCAGACTGCTCTTGCTCCCCCGTGGAAAGATTGACAGGTATTTGGACAGGTAGGAGGAGACCTAGAAAGGGACAGTTACAGAGACCTAAGGTATAAAGGGAATCAAGCAGAAGAACGTCAACCTCATCAAAGAACAGGGAGAATGAGAACTGAATGGAGGCCTGTACTTCTCCCCAGAATCTTCTGCTCTCTCATTCATGTTATTTAGTGGACATTGGCTTGGAGGAACCCATGTCTGCAGAAGCAGCACATGGTGCTATCTTTAGATTCTCATTATCTAGTGGGGCGTGCAATGTACTGTTTGAAGTCTGACTTGTAGCTTCCACTTCTGAAAGTATTACTTAATAAGTTGGGGAGCCAAAATTCCCAAATATACAGGAGTGTGATCGTTTCTCCTTGGAGCTTTTAAATACTGATTGTGAAAATGCTGGTTATAATATAGATCCAAAAAAGGCACATTTTTTCTCTTACTGCTAGACCCTGTGGGACTAAGTAAAGATTTTGCAGAGATAAAGTAGGAGATGTAGATTTTAAAATGTTCCTTTACAAGAAAGAGCATTATTTATAGTTCACAAGGTCTGGATTGTTTTCCTAGCTGACCTCAAATCAAGCAATTTAGGGTTTGTGATTCTGAATATTTTAAGATGTGAAAAGCAATCAAGAAAATTAAATATTGATTGTGGCTTTCTCTCTCTTTTTCTTTTGGAGTTATAAAAATATTTATGGTTTTCAAAATGTAAGGAAAAAAGATGCCATTCTCTCAGAGTAACAACTCTGTTCTAAAGAATGTACTGTAAATCATTTTTTGCTTGCAACAAGAAAAAGGCTGTAGCACTTTTAAACTGAATTATGGCCAATAGTTTATGGTGGAGGACATGAGCAAGATTTAATTAAATCAATGGTTGGAGCACTGAAGGTTTACAGCAGAACATCTAAAGGCCGACAGCTTCTAAAAAATCACATCGGTTTTCTACTTGCTGGCAGAAAGACATGCATTAGACACAGGTATGTGATTCTTAATATTTATATAGGTTGCATTTTCAACACAATTTTTTGTGGTTGGCATATCTGATGATGATAACATCAATTTTCATACACAAAATCCTTTGCAAGTGAATGTGGGACAGGCAATCACAATCCAAAGGGGGGGAAACACAAGAGTGTGTGTGTGTGTGTGTGTGTGTGTGTGTGTGTAACCAGCACACCTGAAATTGTGAACCTAATTCTGGTGCTGAGAAGAGCAAATCTGTTTGGGTTGTTGTTTGAGGCGAAGGATCTTTCTTGCTTCAGTATCAATTACAGTGGTACCTCAGGTTACATACGCTTCAGGTTACATACGCTTCAGGTTACAGACTCTGCTAACCCAGAAAAATTGCTTCAGGTTAAGAACTTTGCTTCAGGATGAGAACAGAAATCATGCTCCAGCGGCACAGCGGCAGCAGGAGGCCCCATTAGCTAAAGTGGTGCTTCAGGTTAAGAACAGTTTCAGATTAAGAACAGACCTCCGGAACGAATTAAGTACTTAACCCGAGGTTCCACTGTATATGGTTGCATCCCTATGTTTACAAATTACAAAATACAAGGTGAGAAAAAGATCCCAGAAACAGAAATGTATCTCAACAGAGAACAGAAATCTACACAAACACAGAATTCTATGGCATATTCTACACTGACGTTGGGCAGAATATATAGTTCCCTCTGTGTGCTTATCAGCGCCTTTGAAGTAATGTGAATGTTACTTAAAAAAAAAAAAAAAGTTCACCATTTCTCCAATGAACTCAGGGCACTATGGGTGAGATACCCAGGGCTTTTTTCTTTTCAGCCAGAACTCACCGGAAATCAGTTCCAGCACCAATAAGGTGGGTGCCATTGTCATTTGTAAGAAAACAAGGGAGGTGTTCGTTGTGAGTTCCAGCACCTCTTTTTCTAGAAAAATAGCACCACTGATACCCGCTTTAGTGTTCGGTGTAATAGTGGCAAATGATAATACAAACGTCCACTCAATTCCATGTCTTGTTCACAACAACCCTGGGCATTAGGCAATGCTGAGAGGTAGCAAGTAGTCTTTTGTTTGTTGCCATTTGGTAACCCTCCGTCTTCCAGAAGATTTGCACGAGAGCTGGACCATAAAGAAGGCTGATCGCCAAAGAATTGATGCTTTTGAATTATGGTGCTGGAGGAGACTCTTGAGAGTCCCATGGACTGCAAGAAGATCAAACCTCTCCATTTTGAAGGAAAGCAGCCCTGAGTGCTCACTGGAAGGACAGATCCTGAAGCTGAGGCTCCAATACTTTGGCCACCTCATGAGAAGAGATGACTCCCTGGAAAAGACCCTGATGTTGGGAAAGATGGAGGGCACAAGGAGAAGGGGACGATAGAGGACGAGATGGTTGGACAGTATTCTTGAAGCTACCAGCATGAGTTTGACCAAACTGCGGGAGGCAGTGGAAGACAGGAGTGCCTGGTGTGCTCTGGTCCATGGGATCACGAAGAGTCGGACACGACTAAACAACAACATAGTTCAATCTGGCAATTCACGCCATTGGCATCTATGCAAATTGGCCATTTCAAACTTTGGCACCATGGCAAATTGCTCACCGAAAGCGTTAGTTAGCTGGGGAGTTACCTTTGAGTTTTGGGACACAAAGACACCTGGGGAGCCTTTCTCTTACTCACTTCTTTCCTGTGTCTCCCCTCTGGCCATGTTGTCAAGTGAAGACGAGCAACTTACTTTTAGGAAGAGCTAAGGGGAAGGGGGAAAGTTGCAGTGCACAAATGATTGGGAAGATACAGCTATCAGGCTAAAGAAGTCTGTCAAGCTAAAAAAAATAATAATGGCAGGATCTGCTCTTGGTCATCATTCTTCCTGATCCTTGACCCACCACACACAATGGCTATATTTTGGGAATGGTGAATAGGTCAGACCATCAAAACCCAAATGACCAATTTTCTCCAGCTCCTAGCTGCTAATAAGTGCTGTGAAGAGCTCCACAAGAAGCCCATCACAAAGCCAAATGGCTACTTCTGGGTGGTTACAAGGCTGCCGAGACTACCCAGTACTCAAAGCTGTGTCACAATACTGGACTTCCTCACTCTCTCCCTTTTAATTATTGTTAATGTGACATGTTTTTATGTTGGCTAAGCCATTGTGGGAGGTCGCAATATGGTAAGATAAAACAGACAAACTATTCCCCTCCCCCATTGACTTTTTATACTCATTTTTTTTGCACTTGTTTTTCTTCAACATAAGAAGTGGAGATTTGAGAACGATGTGTTTTGCACCCTTTTTTCTTCTATTTATTTATCTCTTTCCCTCTTTTCTCATTAAGATTTTCTGTATGGTTCGTTCATACTGTAATGTTCCATTGTTCTATTTGTGTTATAAAATTTTAACAGCAAAAAATTATCGAAACAAAAACTGATAACTAATAAAATAAAATAAAAATAGCATGTAACATTATGGTGGAAAACTCTTTGAAAGGGGTAGCCTGGGCTGCATCTATTTCCTCTGTTTCCAGGTTTCCTCCATTTCTCCAACAGGGTGGTTTTAGCTGCGTAGCTTACCCTCAAAAACCACTTGTAACTGAAGACGGCATGTTTTATTTTTAAATGTTGCCACTCCACAGTTATAATATTAATGGTGCTTTACCTAATTTTTTTCACAGGGAAGTGTGACTTCCATTCCCCACATATTCTCTCCTTGTATCTTACCCAGCTGAAATCCAGACAAATGAAGAAGGAATGGGGGATGAGAATAAAACATCGTGGACGGAGTTTCTTCTTGTTGGACTTCAGCATCAAAAGTCACCCACCCTTTTCCTTGGTGTTATCCTCTTCATGTCCCTTATCGCTCTCCTTGGAAACAGCCTCCTCCTGTTCTTAATTAAAATGAGCTCTGGTCTGCAGACCCCAATGTACTTTTTCCTCAGCCAACTGGCCTTCATGGACCTCTGCCAAGTTCTCTCCATCGTTCCCAAAATGACACTGGATTTCGCAACCCACAGCTACACCATTTCACTCTACGGATGTGCCGTCCAGATTTTTGTCACGCTGGTCATGGGAGGAGCAGAGTGCCTCACCCTGGCAACCATGTCCTATGACAGGTACGTGGCTATCTGCAGGCCGCTGCAATATCCGGTCCTCATGAGGAGCAAAATCTGCAACATCATGTCAGTCGCTTCCTGGTTCTGGTCTTGTGTGCAGGCCCTGAACTGTTCCCTCTACGTGCTGCCTCTTCCCTACTGCAAGTCCAACGTGATTAGGCACATCGGTTGTGATTATACAGCGCTTTTAAAGCTTTCTTGCGCCGACAATTCTGCATTTGAAAAATCAATATACCTCGGAACATTCCTAGTATTCCTAATCCCCATCTCAATCATCCTGGCTTCCTACACAGCCATCCTCCTTCAGGTTCTGAGGTCCCGCTCCTCCGGAAGTAGCCACAAGGCCCTGGGGACCTGCTTGTCCCACTTGTGTGTGGTGGGGATCTTCTATGGTTCGGCCATTTTAACATACATGACACCCGTATCTTCCTATTCAGCAGAAAAGGCTATGATCAACTCAGTGTTCATTACCATTGTCCCTGCCATGCTGAACCCATTCATATACAGCCTGAGGAACCGAGACGTTTTAGCAGCTCTGAGGAGACTTTTGGAAAAATGCATATTGTGTAAATAGTTGGACAAGAAAAAAATATATTAGAAACTTACATACAATGCTACTACTACTACTACTACTACTAGTAGTACACTGTGATTTGCTTTCTATAAGGGATCTCAGTGCTATTTTACAAAACAATAAAAACATTCATATACCCATTTCATATGTACAAAGCGCTAAATAATTGCACATATAAAAATCTCTTTAAAAAACCCCATTACATACATAAAAACAATTTCAGATTCAACACAGATGCCAAGTGGGATGACTTGGAAGATTTGCTGGAAGAAAATAATGACAATATCAAGTTTGTCCAAACATATTTTAATCTTTTGATTGGAAAGAAAAAGTATGCAAATGCTTTCATGGGGAACACACTGAGGCTGCTTTCCTTCCCTCCCTCCCCACCCAATTCCCTGCTCCCTGAATGTGCCGGATTGCTCTGGACAGCCCAACCCAGAGCTGTTTCTGCTTGACTCTGCCAAAGTCCAGATCTCCCTTATTTGGTTTTGGCTTTGGCTGGACCCAGTGCTCAGACCTAATGTACCGTATTTTTTGCACCATAACACTCACTTTTTTCCTCCTAGAAAGTAAGGGGAAATGTCTGTGCGTGTTATGGAGCGAATGCCTGCGGGTGGCGGGGGGGATCTGCTGCAGTCGTGAGCAGAGGATCCATGGTTCCCCTTCCTTCCCTCCTCCGTGGTTACAAAGCATGGATCCACATGGATCCTCAGGATTTTTGCATTGGGCTACTCCAAACTCACTGTCAGATCATATGTCTGTGGCCACAGCATGAACCACAAAAATCATATATCCACTATTTCGTTTAGACTATTTTTTTTCCTCTTGTTTTCCTCCTCTAAAAACTACGTGCGTGTTATGGTCTGGTGCGTGTTATAGAGCGAAAAGTACGGTACATTATCCCATCAAATGTCTGAGTCACAATCCAGAGAAAGTCTTCTTAAAAAGGAGCAGCATTGCTGCAAGACAGGCGCGGTTGGTGGTGAGAGATAGTTCTGCAACCCTGGCCTCCCAGTAGCAGCACCCCTGCTATTTATGAGGAAAGTGATGGGGCGATGAATGGCGGTGCTGAGAGCAGGGCAGTTTGAGTGAAGTGGAAGAGCCAATCTGGCGTGCCCAAGCTGTCACAATCTTCCCACCGCCCTGTCCCACCCTACTAACCATCCTGGTGGTACATGGCAGTGATGCTGCTCCTGGGAGGCCGAATCTGCAGTGCCTCCCCTCACTGCTGGCTATTCCTGCTCCAAGCACTTGTCCCTGTTTGAACTCACACAAGAGAGTTTGAGCTCTGCTCTCAGCCATGGCCTGGCATTCAAGGAATGAGGTCTATCCCCACGGCAGTCCAAACTCTAAATATACTGTACTTTTCCGTGTATGAGACTATGTTTTTTTCTTTTAAAAACATGCTAAAAAGTAGGGGTCGTCTTATACATGGGTGGCATAGCTGTCAACGTTTCCCTTTTTTAAAGGGAAATTCCCTTATTCCAAATAGGATTCCTCGTAAGAAAAGGAAAAAGTTGACAGCTATGATGGGTGGTCCATAGGGTGGACGTTTGATTGGTTGCTGCCGCAGCTGTCAACAGCTATATTGCATGTTATTGGTTGCTTTGTCAATGGGTGGTGTTGATTGGCTGATGCTCTGGCAGTTGGGTGGGCTATTGGCAGCTTCTGCCGGCGATGGGACAGACGGGATGTGGATTTTGTGACACGTGCAAAAGCTCCACAACTCTGGACAATTCTCCACAAAAAAGCTCAACAACTCTGTGGCATCTCCCCCTATTTTCTTAAATCTGAGCCCCCCAAAATAGGGGTAGTCTTATACACAGGGGCGTCTTATAGACGGAAAAGTACAGTACTTTTTGAAGTGAGGCAATGAGAACTGTATACAGTGTTCCAAATGTGATCGCACCATAAACTTCTATCATGGTATTATGGTATCTTTATTTTTTTTTCCAGTTCCTTTCCTAATGATCCCAGGCATGGAATTAACCTTTTTTCATAGCTACCACACGCTGGATACCTTACGACTCCAAGGCCTCATTCCTGGTCTGTCTTTGCCGCTTGACACAGTTCAGACCCTGTGTCAGAAGCTAGAGTCAAGTGTAGGTCAACAATAAAAACATGGCGTCAGTGACGTTAACGTTTTATTCAAAACAGCTAAACAGTTCAGGCCTAGTAATCCCAGTAGCTCTTGCCTCAACGAGACAATAGCGAGGCGCGTTTGAAAACGGAAGCATTTACTTTTGGGTTTTCAGCGTTCAGGTTCGAGACGTTCTAGAACAGATACCACTGTACTTTTGAGATACACTCATACTCCCCCAAAGTGTTGGATCGCTCTCTATTGTGAGCGCAATCACAGCGCAATGTGAGCGCAATGTGAAGGCAATCACAGAGCATTTTGAATGCTTGCTGGTAGAGATGGTGTGTGTGTGTGTGTGTGTGTGTGTGTGTTCCCTTAGGCAATAATAAATGGCAATTATCTTTAAAAATAGCCTGACATTTCTTTTTCTTGAGAACTTCTATTTATAAGATTAATACCAGTAACTTAGTGAATGTCGACATAGCAACAATTCCCAAGTTACTGGCATTCATAAGATGTTTGTAGGCCACTGGTCAGGAACTACATGAGTAGATCTCTCAAGACCTGTTTTGGACTTGTTGCATATTTAGTGCTAAAATATGGACATCATATTGAAATTTGACCATCTCTCAAAGGTATTCAGCTGGTCGAATGTCAGAATTTGTTGACATTTCCTGCTGGCCCCTAAAATGTAAAGAATTACCAAGAGAGATGTAGAAGTTACAATAATCACTATCATATGTTAGAAGAAGTTCTAACAATCACTGTCATGACTGAGATGTGGAGAAAGACCATAATGAATGTTACTTCAAAGTTCTCTTCCCCTGTGAAAGGGGCTTCCTTTTTTTTTTGCCTCACTCTCTGTGCACTTTAAGGGACGTGGGTGGCGCTGTGGGTTAAACCACAGAGCCTAGGACTTGCCAATCAGAAGGCTGGCGGTTCGAATCCCCACGACGGGGTGAGCTCCTGCTGCTAAGGAAAAGTGGGAGGGATGCGGGTGGCACTGTGGGTTAAACCACAGAGCCTAGGACTTGCCGATCAGAAGGTCGGTGGTTTGAATCCCCACGATGAGGTGAGCTTCCGTTGCTCCTGCCAACCTAGCAGTTCGAAAGCATGTCAAAGTGCAAGTAGATAAATAGGTACCACTCCGGTGGGAAGGTAAACGGCGTTTCCATGTGCTGCTCTGGTTCGCCAGAAGCGGCTTAGTCATGCTGGCCACATGACGCGGAAGCTGTACACTGGCTCCCTCGGCCAGTAAAGTGAGATGAGCGCTGCAACCCCAGAGTTGGCCACGACTGGACCTTTACCTTTACCTTTTACTGTGCACTTTAGAATTTCTTTAGAGTTTTGGTGGGTTTGTGGTTTGCATTCCTTTCATCTAGCAAATGGGGGGTGGGGGTGGGTGGGAATGGACAAGAATTTCCATAAGGAAAATATGCTTTGAAAGTATGTTTGAAGTTTGAGTTGTAGCTTCCAGTGTGCCTTAATTGAAGTCATGGGGCCAAAATTCCCAAACGTATAGGAGAGTGATCATTTCTTCATGAAGATTTTAAATACTGTTGGTGAAAATGCTGGTTGTGATGCATCAGATGCAGATTTTAAAAATGTCGCTATATAAGAGAGACTATTTTTCAATAGTTCAGAGAGTCTGAATTGTTTTTGCAACTGACCGCAAAACAAGGAATTCAGTCTTTATGATTCTGAATATTTTAATGTGTGGAAAGCAATCAAGAAAACACTTTACTACCCTAAGGCACTAAATATTGATTGTTATTCCCCCCCCTTCCTTTTGAAGTTATAAAAATATTTCCACTTTTCAAAATGTAGGCAAAGTAAGTCATTAATTCAGATTAACAACTCTTTCAAAGAATGTACTGCAAATCATTTTTTGCCTACAACAGGAAAAACGTGGCAACCCTTTAAACTGAATTGTGGTCAATTAGCTTAGGGGAGTACTATGGAAGAGATGAGCAAGATTTAATTAAATCAGTGGATGGAGCACTGATAATTTACAGCAGATGACTTATATACCAGCTTCTTTTAAAACATAAGCTGTCTTTCGGCTTGCTGTTGCAGACACATGCGTTAGACACAGGTATGTGACTCTTCTCATTGTCATTGCAATCTAATTCTTCTTCTTTTCTTTTCTGTTTTGTATTGTTCTTTGGTGACAACACAAATTTTCATAAAGAAAATCCTTTGCAAGAGAATCTTAAACAGGCAAAGAGAGACCAAAGGAAAAACTATACTGATAATGTGTCTGTGTGTCTGTCTGTCTGTCTGTGAGTGACACCATAAGACACTAGAACTCAGGCCGCAAGGGAGAAATCAGTCATAGCTGAGTAAGGTTGTCTTCCATGAACACAGTTTTAACAGTGAGTCCATAAGTGACCGTGGAGGCCAATTCTGGATCCACATGTCCTTCCACAGTGGGGACAGGGTGGGAGTTGATCACGGTGTGGATTTGCCAAGCGTGCCTTCCTCTTAGCACGTTTCTCCCTTTTGTCCCGAATTTGAGTGTCTTCAAAGCCCATGGCACATTTGGTAAAGGCTGTTCTCCAATTGGAGCGCTCGCAGGTCAGTGTTTCCCAGTTGTTGGTGTGACAGCTACACATATACTCCATTTGGGAGTCATGTTTATGTCGGGGGTATTAGTCATTCATTTTTAGAAAACTGTCTTCAAGAGTTTCTGCATGTAAGATGAAACTCTGGCTGTGAAGCTGGATTGTTTGCACTGGTGCAAATATAAGACAGTGACATCATGGACATGCACAGTGTGTTATGTGAGAGTGACTGAGAGAGAGTTTCAGTTTTAATCTACTGAAAAGATGCAAGCAGATCTGCTGCTGTGGGGATCCACAGCAGTCTCCACAGCAGTCTCTGTAAATAGCAATCGCTATGCTTGTTGTTGTTTAGTCGTTTAGTCGTGTCCGACTCTTCATGACCCCATGGACCAGAGAACGCCAGGCACTCCTGTCTTCCACTGCCTCCCGCAGTTTGGTCAGACTCATGTTTGTGGCTTCGAGAACACTGTCCAACCATCTCGTCCTCTGTCGTCCCCTTCTCCTTGTGCCCTCCATCTTTCCCAACATCAGGGTCTTTTCGAACAATCGTGTGTTGCTCATCAATCAAGACTCAGGGCCGATTTCCTCACGCTTCACTAACAGACTGTATTTCAACTCTGCTAAACACGTGGTCGGAAGTGTGCTGGGCGAATCTTTCACAGCAGCTTTCACGCCATAAACACCCACAGTTTACTCAGAAGTTAATGGGAAATCCATTCTTTATTTGAAAAAAAATAAAATCCTGTATCCCATCTGGGCACTGTGATGTGGTTCTCCTCTCTGATCTAGCAACTGGTGTTGCATGGAAAGCCCTTTTATTTTAAATTATTTTATCTGTGAAAATTAGCATCTTTTAATCTCATATATCATTCATGGCTTTCCCTGCCCCTTCTATCCACTTTGCATTTGATTTATTGTTAATAAGGTATCTTTTATGTTGGTTAAGGCAGAAATCTAAAATGATAAAATGATAACTAATAAAATAAAAAAGGGGAATATATTAATGATAAGCTTCTTGAAAGAGGGAACCAGAGCTGGATTAATTGGCTACAAACAGGAGGATTTCAGCTCTTTTAAAAGGCCTCTTTGCTTGTATATCATGAATCTCACACACATCCAATTGGGTCATGTAGCCTACCTACAAAAAAACACTGATAACATAAGATGGCATAATTTATTTAGAAATCCTGGGTTCCCACCCACCCCAGTTACAATATTAATGATTGTTTACCTACAATTCTCTCAAAGTACTATGTGACTTCTATCCCCAGCTTTTCTCTCCTTGTATCTTATTCAGCTAAAATCCAGACAAATGAAGAAGGAATGGGGGGTGAGAATAAAACATCGTGGACAGAGTTTCTTCTTGTTGGACTTCAGCATCAAAAATCACCCACCCTTTTCCTTGGTGCCATCCTCTTCATGTCCCTTATCGCCCTCCTTGGAAACAGCCTCCTCCTGTTCTTAATTAAAATGAGCTCTGGTCTGCAGACCCCAATGTATTTTTTCCTCAGCCAACTGGCCTTCATGGACCTCTGCCAAGTTCTCTCCATAGTTCCCAAAATGACGGTGGATTTTGTAACCCACAGCTACACCATTTCGCTTTCTGGATGCATCACCCAGATTTCTGTCACGCTGCTCTTGGGAGGGGCAGAGTGCCTCATCCTGGCGACCATGTCATATGACAGGTACGTGGCTATCTGCAGGCCGCTGCAATATCCGGTCCTCATGAGGAGCAAAATCTGCAACATCATGTCAGTCGCTGCCTGGTTTTGGTCTGCGTTCCAGGCTCTGAGCTGTTCCCTCTATGTGCTGCCTCTTCCCTACTGCAAGTCCAATGTGATTAACCATTACCTGTGTGATTATCCAGCGCTTATACAATTGTCCTGCTCTGACAATTCTGCATTTGTGAGATCAACATACTTTGGTAATTTCATGGTCCTTCTCATCCCCATCTCAGTCATCCTGGCTTCCTACATAGCCATCCTACTTCAAGTCCTCAGAGCACGCTCCTCAGGAAGTAGCCACAAGGCTCTGGGCACCTGCTTGTCCCATTTGTGTGTGGTTGGAATCTTCTATTCAATGGCCATGTTTACGTACATGACCCCCTATACAGCGGAAAAGTCCATGATTAACTCAGTGTTTACTACCATTGTCCCTGCTATGTTGAACCCTTTCATATACAGCCTGAGGAACCGCGATGTTCTAGCAGCTTTGAGGAGACTTTGTGCAAAATGCATATTGTGTAAATAATTGGATAGGAGAAAAGAAACTATCCATGATGTTATCCTCAGAACCAGCAGAACTCTTAAACATAACTGGAAATAACTAACTAGGCATAGGTGAATTGGTTCATTTCAGTTTAACTCAGTTTCTCATTTTTCCAGTTTTAAGCTCAGTTTCCACATCAGTTTACAACTGGGTGGCTTTTTAAAAGGTCTTGTCAAAATTCATTAGCATTCCAATCTGAATTTCTCCTAATCCTCCTGTTGCTGTATGCATTTTCCCCTAACCAGTTTGCAGAGCAGTTTCCCCTATTGTGATGCATTTCTATGTGCTACTTTCTACAATATAAGCATGTTAATGCACACCTTACCTTATCAAATACATTTTTTAACATTTTTTGGGCTGGAGAACTGTATTGTAAAGTCTGGACAACTGCAAAATTTGAAAGCTGGATGTATATTTATTTATGTGCTGCTTAGGAAAGCATGAATTTGGGAGAACTGAATCAGAATTATCTTCCACCAATAAGAAGGAGACAGGCAGAAGTGACAGAAGGCTGCTGAAACTGCTAAGTGGTTTAAAACTAACTTTATTTGTTGACAAGAAAGTATTAAAATGTAAATTGCAAAAAAATAGAAAGAGGTAATACAGTACTGCAACAAGACAGAAACAACAGAAACATTTAGTATATTTGTTTTTCAAAAAAACACACACATTGTAAATAATTATTGAGAAACTGAACAATAAAAAGGTCCTCCTATTAACTAGAAGTCCCTGTAATAGATCAATCATAGAATTCTAAAGTTGGAAGGGATCCTGAGGGACATCTAGTCCAACTCCCTGCAATGCATATATTGAGAATAAAGCTCTTAAAATTCTATGCCTTGGTCTGGGAGGCTACAAAATTGGGTTGGGGGATTTTAGTGATTCCAGTGATTTTTTTGGGGGGGAGGCACACAGGTCATGATTTCTCCCTCACCCCAATTCCCTATTCCAAGGTACATTTGGCAGTGGAGCGGGGAAATTATTGAGCAAGGTCTCAATATGGGGGTGGTACCATTCCACTACCACTATTCAACAGAATGTCACTTGGAAGAATACATTGGGAGGTAGGAAGAAGGTGCCCACTGGCCAACTGGAGTCAAGAGGAAACTCCAGTGAGTGTCTTGTCCCCAGATTACAGCACCTTTCAAAAACCTGTGCGGCACAGCACTCTCCCCATTTGCATAGGCGCGCACAGCACGTTTCATTAGGGTGTGCACCCAGGGATGTTGTAAAAAAATATTTCAGCAAAGGAAGAAGGGGCAGGGAATGACAAGACAAACAAATAGGGACAAGAGAGAGGTAAAGAGGAAAAACCACAAGAGCAGTCAAGAAGCCAAAATAGGAGTTTTTTCAGCAGAGAAAAAGACTCATGCCAAGCTGACCAGATGCAGGGCACTTATGGAGGGCCAAGGGTGGAATGGCTTCTCCACTTTCTTGCTTAAAAGGTAAAGGGACCCCTGGCCGTTAGGTCCAGTCGTGACTGACTCTGGGGTTGTGGCGCTCATCTCGCTTTATTGGCCGAGGGAGCCGGCATACAGCTTCCGGGTCATGTGGCCAGCATGACTAAGCCGCTTCTGGTGAACCAGAGCAGCACACGGAAACGCCGTTTACCTTCCCGCCAGAGCGGTACCTATTTATCTACTTGCACTTTGACGTGCTTTCGAACTGCTAGATTGGCAGGAGCAGGGACTAAGCAATGGGAGCTCACCCCGTCGCGAGGATTCAAACCGCCGACCTTCTGACTGGCAAGTCCTAGACTCTGTGGTTTAACCCACAGCACCACCCGCATCCCTATTTCCTTGCTTACAGACCATAAAAAGCAGCCCCTATCCCTTTCAGATCTCTCTCCACGAAAGGTGGCCAGTGGAGTGAGGATGGAGACAGAAACAGACACAGGCAGAAGAAAAAGGCTGGAATGGATCTGCAGGGGCAGCTAGTGGAGCCAATCACTCTCATTCCCACTGCCACTGCCACTTCCAGAGACAGACACAGGCAGAGGCTCCAAGTCCTTTCCAGATCCATTCCATTCCATTTCTTCTGCCTGCATCTCTCTTTGTCTGCTTCCTTTGACCCACACCCTTTTTAACATCAGGGTATGCCTGGACACCCCCAGCACAGCCCCTGTGTACTTCTAAGCCCACTTGTGATTCCCAGTGATGATATTCAGAGATCTCCAGCACTGGGGGTACAACATTGTGGCTGGAAGCCACTGATAGTCTAATCCTCCATGAATTTGTTGATGTTGGGATGAAAGCAGGAGAGCTAGCAGGCAAGTACTTGCAGATGTGATTGTAAAGGATGGCATACAAATAATAAAATCATTATCATCATCATCATGGGTGGTTATTGTACATGTTGCAACCTGTCTGGTTCAAGACAGGAACCAGAGCTGACTGGTCAGAACAGAATGACAATATGATCATGTGAGCCCGTGCACTGTCAATCCATAGCAATCTGTCCCTCAATAAGTAGGAGAAACGTCACGGTGGGGAAAAACAATGTGGTTTGACCAGGACTCTCTCTGCATGGTGCCCTGTAAAATCATTTATACCATGTGATATTTTCCAAAGAATTTTCTCAGTCCTGCTAGCATATCCCAGTTCCTCTAGACATATAGGAAAGTATTTGTCATTGTAGGTGCTATAGTAATCAACACCATCTATCTCCAAATAGATGCTCCATAGCAGAGTACCACGACACACAAATTGGGCAAGCAGGTTCCCTAAGGCCTGGTGGCTTCTCAAATGATAGCACAGCACCTAATTTTTAAGGGATCCAGGAACAATGAAGACTTTCCTATCGCTGGAGCTGACAGCCCAGAATATGCCTGGCCCCTTCACTGAAGTTTATTGTAAAAAAATATTTTTGTGAGACCAGGGAATGATAATACTTAGAATTCATACAACATTTTAGGGCGTTCAAAACACTTCAGATTACACGCTATCCCTGAACATTATGTTATTATCATCTCCATTTAGGAGCTCAGCCCCAGCAGGGACACATTGTCTTGCTTGAAGCTGTAGTATATATTATTAAACCAAAGGATGTAACATTCATTCAGAAACAAAGCTACAGTATGAATATTGGGGAACATTTTTTGCTACGGTCACCAATCACACAGCAATAATGAAAGTTAGGGTGCTTCCAGGTGGGGGATTAATAATGCAAACAGTACATTAAGGTATTGCAAATAGGTCCCATTTTGGTTTGCAGACTGTTCACACATGAGTAGCATGAAAACCAAAATAATACACCCATTTGAAGCGCCCTTAGACAAAATTTGCATCTCTCACCTTAAGTTCCCTCCAGCTAAATTTCAGCCCTGGCATAAATTCCAAAGGGAGAGTGCCTGTCATTCTGTTTCCTGCTGAAATCATTGACACAGTGCGCATCTTGCAAAGAGCTTTCTCAGTGCTGCCAAGACATCCCGGTTCCTCAGGCTGTATATGAAAGGGTTCATCATGGCAGGCACAATGGTACAAAACACAGCGTTTATCATGGCCCTTTCTGCTGAATAGGAAGCGGCAGGTGTCATGTACGTCAAAATGGCCGTAACGTAGAAGATCCCAACCACACACAGATGGGACAAGCAGGTCCCCAAGGCCTTGTGGCTACTTCCAGAGGAACGTGCTCTGAGAACTTGAAGTAGGATGGCTATGTAGGAAGCCAGGATGATTGAGATAGGGATGAAAAAGATCACGAAACTACCAACGTATTCTGTTATATCAAATGCAGAATTGTCAGAGCAGGACAACTGGACAAGGGCTGGGTAATCACACATGTAGTGTCTGATCACATTGGACTTGCAGTAGGGAAGAGACAGTACATAAAGGGAACAGATCAAGGCCTGCACAGAGGACCAAAACCAGGCAGCAACTGACATGATGTTGCAGATTTTGCTCCTCATGAGAACCGGATATTGCAGCGGCCTGCAGATAGCCACATACCTGTCATATGACATGGTCGCCAGGATGAAGCACTCTGCCCCTCCCACGAGCATTGTGACAGAAATCTGTACAAAACATCCATAGAGTGAAATGCTGTAGCTCTGGGTTACAAAATCCACCGTCATTTTGGGAACAATGGTGAGAACTTGGCAGAGGTCCATGAAGGCTAGTTGGCTGAGGAAAAAATACATTGGGGTCTGCAGACCAGAGTCTGTCTTGATCAGAAAAAGAAGGAGGCTGTTCCCTATCAGAGCTACTATGAACATGAAGAAGATCACACCAAGGAAAACCATAGGTGACCTTTGATGCTGAAGTCCAACAAGAAGGAACACGGTCCATGACATATTCCCTCCTCCCATTCCTCCTTCACTTGCCCAATTTTGCCTGAAGATTCAAGGAGAGGACTTGTGAGAAGTGGTGTGCCAAATTGTAGGGTTGAATCCACTGTACACATAACATAAACAACAAAAAGAGAGCAGTTTTTTAATAGAATGGATTGTGTCTAATGCTCCTCACACTTAGTTCTGTCTGCAACAAGACTTCTTTTCCTCTTCTCTCCTCCAAGAGTCCCGAAAATATGTTTGGAGGGTTCCCAACCCTCCAGTTGAGATTTTGAGGGTTCAAAGAGACACCTGGAAAGAAGAGGAAGTTTTACAGAATGCATGGAAGTCCATTTTGCAGGCAGAGCTTCAATGTTGGATACTGCCCAATATGTTAGAAATCTCTCTGGGTGCATCCAGATTCTCACTACAGTGGTACCTTGGTTTACAACCTTAATCTGTTCCAGAAGTCTGGTCTTAAACCAAAGCGAACTTAAACCAACCTGTGCTTTCCCATAGAAAGTAATGGAAAATGAATTAATTCATTCCAGATGATGAAAAGCAACCCCCAAAAAGAGCAATTTGACATGAATTTTCCTACTGTATTTTGCGCTACCCCTGTCCCCCTCCCCTCACCGCAAAAGGTGCAGAAATACTTGGGAAATGGTAGGATAATTTCTAAAAACCCAGCCAACCTTGTTTTTTAGAAGAGAAAGGAAATAGGGTGTTTGAGGTTGATCCAGCCCCAACTTCTTCTTTCATATCGCTAATACCTGGGACTTTGGCTTGGGACTTTCCACTGTTGTTTCGGTAAAGCCCATTTCAATTCTTTTTCAGTGGAAATGGGTCACTTGGGATCCAGATTCACCGCTATAGGAGGGAAATCTCTAACATGCAACCACGGGAAGGGCCATGTTCCTGTCCCTCCAGATCCATAGCACTACCCCTTTCTCAGCTTATCTGGAGCAGGGTTATAGATTCTGGCCCGTTCTCAGGGATGATGGGTTCTATAGCTCCAACATCTGGATGGCATCATGTTGGCGGCCCCTGCCTTACTCTAACCTATCCAGCAGGCTGTAATGGGTATATAGGAAAGGGCAAACTCAATATTTAAAATATGAATGCACAATAATGGGTCATTTATCAAAGCTTAAAGGACATGGATAGCAAGTGTTAAGCCCGGTGTCAATGATACAGCTAAAGAATACCAATGTCAGGCTGTTGTAGCTCAGTTGCTTTGCAGCTGCAAAACCATGAGTCCTGTAGTAAATTGTTTCCAGCAGAATGTTTTATCCAATGTACATTTTAAAGTGCCACACAGGGAGAATGTGGGAATAAATAATATGTGTAGTGCCAAGCCTGACTTTCAAATGAAATCTGGTTTATAAAAATATCTGTTTCTCTTTATTGAATCCTATGACTTTTCCTGGAGGGTATGGCAGGATAAAAAAATAACTAAAAGGAATATGCATACGCTAAATAAATATATACATTTTCCTGTTTGAATATATTTTTCCTATTTTCCATAAGCTTGCAAGGTTCTTAAGTACAAGTAAATTGGTGTTATCATGAATCAGCATAATGGACCATCATGTGGCATCCCATTTTAGTTCTACTCAGAGTAGATCTGTTGAAATTAATGGCCATGACTAACTGAGGTCCATTGATTTCCAAGGTGCTATAGAGTTGCATGCAATACAGAATAACTATGACTTCTACAAATGTTCAGAATTACATACCTGTGTCAACCGCTTCTGTTTACAACAGCAAGAAGGGAGCAAAGTTTAGTTTCTTAAGATGAAAATGAATTCCCAAGGCTCGGTTGAAAAACTGTGAGGCCTCTGTTGTGTTAATTAATTTTTTACAATAATTACTACTGTTATTAACTCCCCAGTTTCAAAGGGGTGGCAATTCATCCTCTACCGCAAAAATGATTTCCCTTCCATTCTTTAAGAAAAAGAGAAATGCCTTCTTGATTAATGAGAAACGTTCAGAATCTTTTTATATTCAAAAATAGGGGGGAGGAATGCCAAGACCTCTATTCAGGGCTGCAGAATTACATAAGCCTTTGCTTCCTTTTGACATGCTTGTTTTTTAAAATTCCAAAATCTAAACAATCCAATTCATGCTCCCTGATAAAGCAACATGTATATCTCTGAAATTTCCTAACATACATTTACAGCGAAATGTTTGCTTAGCTCCACTGACTCCCTGTTTCCAGAAACAGGAAATATATATCTGCCTTTTGATTCTGAAACATTCAGACCAGAACCAGTATTTATGCTAATGTGAGATCATTGGCAAATAAACTTGACGAATGGAGGCTTCGTGTAGGAGTGGAGGAAGACATCTGGGATTGTTGTGTACTGATACTCACAGAGACATGGTTAAATTCAGCTATTCCAGACACAGCTGTTGAATTACAAGGTTTTACAATGTACTGGTGGGACAGGACACAGGATTCTGGCAAGAAACAAGGTGGGGGGGTGTATTTTTGTAAATCAAAACTGGTGTACGGACTCTGTCAAGTTGGATACCTACTGTTCTCCGGATGTGGAATTTCTGACAATTAAATGCAGACCTTTCTATCTCCCCCGGGAATTTACAACAGTGGTGTTAACAGCGGTGTACATAGCACCAACTGCAAAATGCATGCAGGGCCATGAGTAGTATGCATGAAAACATCAATGCTAAATTGATTAGATACCCGGAGGCTGTGCACATTATTGTGGGGGACTTCAATCACACAGATGTGAGGGAAGTACTCCCAAAATTCCATCAGCACATTGAGTGTGCAACAAGAGGAGAAAATACTCTTGACAAGGTGTATACGAACATTAGACGGGCATATGAGGTCAAGACCTTGGCACACCTCGGTGGTTCAGATCATGTGTCCCTGCTTCTGACACCAGTATACACACCCCTCAGGAAACAAGGCCAGATACAAACACGGATGGTTACGGTGTGGCCTGAGGGAGCCTCTCAGCAACTGCAGGACTGTTTCCAGGAGACCGACTGGAATATCTTCGACCATCAAGATCTATAAACTTATACAGCAGCGGTCCTGGATTATATTAGATTCTTCACAGCAAATGTCACCAGGGAAAAGTATGTTAAATTGTATCCGAATAGGAAGCCCTGGATGACAGGAGAGGTTAGGAGATTATTGAAGGCCAGAAATTCTGCTTTTAGAACTGGGGACCGGGTATTCTATGGCATAGAAAGAGCAAACTTGAAGAGGGGTATCAGGAAAGCAAAAGCGGAGTACAGAGGAAAAATTGAGGACCATCTGAGAAATCATGATACTAGACAAATGTGGCAGGGAGTCCAACATCTGACTGGTTATAAATCAAGGAATTCATCAGTGGTAGAGAGTACTGCTTCCTTGGTGGGAGAGTTGAATACCTTCTTTGCCCGATTTGAGGTGACACCAACAGTGACTCCAACAGGGATGCCAGAGCTATTGGCGTCACTACCTACAGGAAATGCTGCCAGGGTGGAAGAGGGAGAAGTGAGGCGAATATTAAAGGAGGTAAACACGAGGAAGGCTATGGGCCCGGATGGGGTGGCTGGCAGGGTGCTAAGAGATTGTTCAGACCAACTGGCAGGAATCTTTACGAAGATTTTTAACCAGTCTCTGGCCCAAGCCACTGTTCCACCCTGTCTGAAATCCGCTACCATTATACCCCTGCCAAAAACATCAAAGATAGACAGTCTGAATGATTTTCGCCCTGTGGCGTTGACACCTATTATAATGAAATGTTTCGAAAAACTGGTGAGGAAGTGCATCTTATCTTGTCTGCCAGAGGACTTGACCCTTACCAGTTTGTGTACAAGGCAAAGAGATCCACAGAGGATGTTGTGGCAATGGCTTTGCATGCTGTCCTGACTCATTTGGAGAAGCAAGGGAACTACGCGAGACTGTTATTTGTAGACTTTAGTTCTGCATTTAATACTATTCTTCCGCATAGATTGGTGCCCAAATTATTAGACCTGGGACTTCCACCATGTTTGTGCAGGTGGATATTAGACTTTCTATCAAACCGTTCCCAAAGGGTCAGGTTGGGTTCCCACGTCTCTGCGGATCTCATCACGAATACGGGGACGCCGCAGGGGTGCGTGTTGAGCCCGCTTTTATATACGCTCTATACATCTGACTGTGCCCCCAAATACCCCAGTAATAAGATCATTAAGTTTGCAGATGATACAACGGTGGTTGGTTTAATTACTGCTGGAGAGGAGGAGGCGGCCTATGGGAAGGAAGTTGAGCAGTTGGGGGAGTGGTGCAGGAAAAACAACTTACTCCTTAACTTAAAGAAAACAAAAGAGATCATTGTGGACTTTAGGAAATGTAAATTGAATATTCAGCCACTTATTATTGAGGGGAAGTGCGTGGAACAGGTCTCGGTGTTTCGATTTCTGGGAATGGAGTTGAGAGACGACCTAACCTGGGGAGCACAGCAGAGGTTATATTTTCTGAGAATCCTCCGGAAGAACAATCTCTCAAAGGACCTGTTGATGGCATTTTACCATTGCACTGTGGAGAGCGTACTAACTTATGGTCTGTGTGTGTGGTTTGGGAGCTGCACGGCCAGGGAAAAAACAATGCTATCCAGGGTTGTAAAGACTGCAGAGAGAATTATTGGGTGCATTCTTCCCACCTTGGATCAAATCTATGCTGCCAGGTGCCATAAGAAAGCGGCAAAGATAGCACTTGATAGTACGCACCCCGGAAATGATCTCTTTCAGCTTCTGCCTTCTGGAAGAAGGTATAGAGTTATAAAGGCCAGGACTAGCCGTCTGAGAAACAGTTTCTACGCTAATGCAATTCTGGTTCTAAACGCAGCATAGTGTATTTTAAAATGGGGTTTTAGAGTTTTTAGGGGTTTTTGAATGTTTTATGTAGTTTTATTTAGTTTTTATGTAGTTTTGTGGTAGTTTTATTTAGTTTTTCAATTTCATTGTTCCGCAAGGGACAATGACAATAAAGATATCGTTATCGTTATTTCTACTCTCCATGGAGAAATGCTCTGCCAGCACCGCCCTGAGGGAATTTGGCTCCCAAACCATTATTTTAATTGTTACCAAAATTCATTATAGTTCAAAAGTGAAAACTTCCTACCACCCACCATCTGAATATGTTAAATAAGCTTTGGACAGTATGGATGGATGGATGTATTTTTAATTTCTATATGTCTTTATATTTTTAATAAAAGGGGTGTACCACATATTAAATCAATAAAACAAAACAATAGCCGGTGATGTGCCTCAGGTCTCATAAGGAGCCGCTTTAGTAGGTCTGGGTGAGTGTGGGCCTCGCCCCCTAGGCCAGGTGGAAGGGGCCTTGCCGGGAGCGGCCTTCACGCCTCGCAGCCGGGCATATTTAATAATAATAATAATCATAATACTAAATTATTTCTGCCGTGGTCTCCCCAGCCGAAGCCAGGCTCAGGGCTGCTATCATCATGAAACTAAGACAGTATACAAAGAACATAAGAACATAAAAACAGGCAATCAGTTAGTTAAAATACATCTTAAAATTAGTTCAGAGCAAATATTGAGGATGATGGTGAATGTTCCTACGCATCTACTGGACAACAAAGCAGCAGAAGATTCATCTGTTCTGTGCTCAGGTTCTGCTTATGGGCTCCTCACAGACATGTGGTGGTGGGCATTGTGAGAACAGGATGCTCAGCTAAAAGGGCCCTTGGGCTGATCCAGAAGGACTCTCCTTGTGGTTTTATGGTAGGGGGCAGAAAAGGGAGACGTCTCACACAGACACACACACACACACACACACACACACACACACACACACACACCACTTGCGTAGCCATGCACAGCATATTTCATTTGGGTGTTCCCCCAGGGATTTTGTAAAAATTATTTCAGCAAAGGAAGAAGGGATAGGGAATGTCAAGACAAACAAACAGGGACAAGGAAAAGGTAAAAAAACTGACAGAGGCAGGAGGAAAAGGCTGGAATGGATCTGCAGGATCCACTGCTGGAGTCAATCAGCACGCTGCTGCTTCCAGACACAAACACAGGCAGAAGCTGCAGAGCCAATCCAAATCCATTCCAGCCTTTTTCTTCTGCCTGCATCTCTCGCTTTCTGCTTTCCTTGATCCCTGTGTTAGTGTTGGTGTTTTTTATTTTAGGGACAATAGGGGACAAATGTATGGTTCTGGACTTAAGCAGGAAGCACCACATGCACAAATAAAAGATGGTGACACCTGGCTTACTAGCAGTACATGTATAAAGGATCTCCAGGTCTTGGTGGACCACAGGCTTAACAAGCGTCAACAGTGTGATGCAACAGCCAAACTTAGTTGATTCCATCTACGAATGATGCCCCATAACATATTTCCAAGTGATTTTACAGTAAAACAACATGAACAATGACAGCAACTAAGAACAATTTAAGTAAAGCAGACTCTGGATTCCAGATTCTGTTTACATGTCAGTAGCACAAATCACACAATAATATGCCCATCTGAAGCACCCTTGGACAAAATCCCCTTAAGTTGCTTCCAGCTAAATTTCAGCCCCTCGATAAATTCCAAAGGGAGAGTGCCTGTCATTCTGTTTCCTGCTGAAATCATTGACACATTGTGCATCTTGCAAAGAGCTTTCTCAGTGCTGCTAAGACAACCCGGTTCCTCAGGCTGTATATGAAAGGGTTCATCATGGCAGGCGCAATGGTAAAAAACACAGTATTTATCATGGCCCTTTGTGCTGAATAGGAAGCAGCAGGTGTCATGTAGGTCAAAATGGCTGTAACGTAGAAGATCCCAACCACACACAGATGGGACAAGCAGGTCCCCAAGGCCTTGTGGCTCCTTCCAGAGGAACGTGCTCTGAGAACTTGAAGGAGGATGGCTATGTAGGAAGCCAGGATGACTGAGATGGGGATGAAAAAGATCACGAAACTATAAAAGTAGGCTGTTATATCAAATGCAAAATTGTCAAAGCAGGACAACTGGACAAGGGCTGGGTAATCGCACATGTAGTGTCTGATCACACTGGATTTGCAGTAGGGAAGGGACAGTACATAAAGGGAAGAAATCAAGGCCTGCACAGAAGACCCAAACCAGACAGCAACTGACATGATGTTGCAGTTTTTGCTCCTCATGAGAACCGGATATTGCAGCGGCCTGCAGATAGCCACATACCTGTCATATGACATGGTCAGCAGGATGAGGCACTCTGCCCCTCCCATGAGCATTGTGACAGAAATCTGCACGACACAACCATAGAGTGAAATGCTGTAGCTGTGGGTTACAAAATCCACCGTCATTTTGGGAACAATGGAGAGAACTTGGCAGAGGTCCATGAAGGCTAGTTGGCTGAGGAAAAAATACATTGGGGTCTGCAGACCAGAGTCTGTCTTGATCAGATAAAGAAGGAGGCTGTTCCCTATCAAAGCTACTATGAACATGAACAGGATCACACCAAGGAAAACAATAGGTGACCTTTGATGCTGAAGTCCAACCAGAAGGAACACAGTCCATGATATATTTCCTTCTCCCATTCCTCCTTCGCTTGCCTGAAGACTTAAGCAGAAGACTTGTGAGAAGTGATGTGCCAAATTGTAGGGTTGAATCCACTGCACACATAACATAAACAACAAAAAGAAAGCAGTTTTTAATATAATGGATGGTGTCTTAAACCAAAGCGGACTTAAACCAACGTGTTCTTTCTCATAGAAAGTAATGGAAAACGGATTAATCCATTCCAGATGATGAGAAGCAACCCCTAAAACAGGAATTTGACATGAATTTTGCCATTGTATTTTGCTTGTGGGATTCAATGGCATAACAGCAGGTTAGGTTTGCTCAGTTAATGTGGCTTGGGTGCTTTTGTGCTACCCCTGTCCCCCTCCCCCCACCACAAAAGATGCAGAAATGCTTGTGAAATCGTAGAATAATTCCTGAAAACCCAGCCAACCTTGTGTTTTAGAAGGGAAAGGGCAATAGGGTGTTTGAGGTTGATCCAGCCCCAACTTCTCCTTTCATATTGCTAGTTGTGGGACTTTTGCTTGGGACTTTTCCATGTTGTTTCGGTGAAGCCCATTGCAGTTCTTTTTCAGTGGAAATGGGTCACTTGGGATCCAGATTCACCGCTATAGGAGGGAAATCTCTAACATGCAACCACCGGAAGGACCATGTTCCTGTCCCTCCAGATTCATAGCACTACCCCTTTCTCAGCTTCTCTGGAGCAGGTTTAGAGATTCTGGCCCGTTCTCAGGGATGATGGGTTCTATAGCTCCAACATCTGGATGGTGTCAGGTTGGCGCCCCCTGCCTTACTCTAACCTATCCAGCAGGCTGTTATGGGTATGAAGGAAAGGGCAAACTCAATATATAATAAATGAATGCACAATAATAGGTCATATTTCAAAGCTTATCATGCTTTAGAGAGACACAAAACTCCCCGTCCTGCCCAAATTCAGCCTAAGCATGAGAATGGCATACTCTGTTCATAAACATTCCTGTTTGAAATGAAAGGACATGGATGGAAGGTGTTAAGCCTATGATATATCTAAAGACTTATATAAGTCTATGATATATCTAAAGAATACTAGTGTTGTAGCTCATTTGCTTTAGAGCTTTAGAGCTGCAAAACCATGAGTACTGTAGTACTGTAGTAAATTGTTTCCAGTAGAATGGTTTATCTCATCTACATTTTGAAGTGCCACAAGTTGAGAATGTGGGAATAAATAGTATGTGTAGGGCCAAGTCTCACTTTCAAATGAATCCCTTGACCTTTCCTGGATGGTATGGCAGGATAGAAATTATCTAAAAGGAATATGCATATGCTAAATGAATACATACATTTGCCTGTTTGAATATATTTTTCCTATTAACCATAAGATTGCAAGGTTCTTAAGTACAAGTAAATTGGTGTTATCATGAATCAGCATGGAGGAAGAAGAAGGAACACGGTCCATGACGTATTTCCCTCTCCCATCCCTCCTTCACTTGCTCAGTTTTCACCTGAAGATTCAAGGAGAGGACTTGTGAGAAGTGGTGTGCCAAATTGTAGGGTTGAATCCACTGTACACATAACATAAACAACAAAAAGAGAGCAGTTTTTAATATAATGGATTGTGTCTAATGCTCTGCACACTTAGTTCTGCCTGTGTAACAAGATTTCTTCTTCCCTCCAAGAGTCCCCAAAATATGTTTGGGGCTTCCCAATCCTCCAGTTGAGATTTTGAGGATTCAATGGGGCAGCTGGAGGGAAGAGGAAGTTCTACTGAATGCATGGAAGTCCATTTTGCAGGCAGAGCTTCAATGTTGGATACTGCCCAATATGTTAGAAGTCTCTCTGGGTGCATCCAGATTCTCACTACAGTGGTACCTTGGTTTACAACCTTAATCCGTTCTGGAAGTCCAGACTTAAACCAAAGTAGACTTTAACCAAGGCGTGCTTTCTGATGGAAAGTAAAGGGAAATGGATTACTCCATTCCAGACAATGAAAGCAACCCCTAAAGCAGCAATTTGTCATGAATTCTACCATTGTATTTTGCTTGTGGGATTCAATGGCATAGCCGCAGCTTCGGTTTGCTCAGTTAATGTGGATTGGGTGCTTTTGTGCTACCCCTGTCCCCCTCCCCCCACCACAAAAGGTGCAAAAATGCTTGGGAAATGGTAGGATAATTCCTAAAAACCCAGCCAACCTTGTGTTTTAGAAGGGAAAGGGGAATAGGGTATTTGAGGTTGATCCAGCCCCAACTTCTCCTTTCATATCGCTAATTGTGGGACTTTTCCATTGTTGTTTCGGTGAAGCCCATTGCAGTTCTTTTTCAGTGGAAATGGGTCACCTGGGATCCAGATTCACCGCTATAGGAGGGAAATCTCTAACATGCAACCACCGGAAGGACCATGTTCCTGTCCCTCCAGATCCATAGCACTACCCCTTTCTCAGCTTCTCTGGAGCAGGGTTATAGATTCTGGCCCGTTCTCAGGGATGATGGGTTCTATAGCTCCAACATCTGGATGGCGTCAGGTTGGCAGCCCCTGCCTTACTCTAACCTATCCAGCAGGCTGTAATGGGTATGAAGGAAAGGGCAAACTCAATATTTAAAAAATGAATGCACAATAATGGGTCATATTTCAAAGCTTTATCATGCTTTAGAGATACACAAAACTCCCCATCCTGCCCAAACTCAGTATAAGCACGAGAATGGAATACTCTGTTTGTAAATACTCCTGTTTAAATAAAGGATGTGGATGGCAGGTGTCTATGATATATCTAAAGAATACTAGTGTTGTAGCTCAGTTGCTTTAGAGCTACAAAACCATGAGTACTGTAATAAATTGTTTCCAGTAGAATGGTTTATCTAACATACCTTTTGAAGTACATAGGCAGCATGTGGGAATAAATAGTAAGTGTAGTGCCAAGTCTCACTTTCAAATGAAATCTGGTTTATAAAAATATCTGTTTCTCATTTTTTAATCCCTTGACCCTTCCTGGAGGGTATGGCAGGACAGAAATTATCTAAAAGGAATATTCATACGCTACATAAATACATACATTTTCCGGTTCCAAATTATATTTTTATTTACCATACGCTGGCAAGGTTTGTAAGTACAAGTAAATTGGTGTTATCATGAATCAGCATGAAGGACCATCATGTGGCAAAAGATTGCATCCCATTTTAGTTCTACTCAGAGTAGATCTGTTGAAATTAATGGCTAGGACTAACTGAGGTCCGTTGATTTCCAAGGGGCTACAGAGCTGGATGCAATACAGAATAACTATGATTTCTAAAAATGTCCAGAATTACATACCTGTGTCAACCGCTTCTGTTTACAACAGAAAGAAGGGGGGGGAGTTTAGTTTCTTAAAATGAAAAATAATTCCCAAGGCTCCGTTGAAAAACTGTGATGCCTCTGTTGTGTTAATTAAGTTTTTACAATAATTACGATTGTTATAACTCCCCAGTTTCAAAAGGGTGGCAATTCATCCTCTACCGCAAAAATGATTTCCCTTCCATTCTTTCAGAAAAAGAGAAATGCCTTCTTAATTAATGAGAAACGTTCACATTCTTTTTATATTCAAAAATAGGGGTTAGGAATGCCATGACCTATATTCATGGCTGCAGAATTACATAAGCCTTTGCTTCCTTTTGACATGCTTGATTTTTAAAATTCCAAAACCTAAACAAACCAATTCATGCTCCCTGATAAAGCAACGTGCATATCTCTGAAAATTTCCCAACGTACATTTACAGCGAAATGTTTGCTTAGCTCCACAGACTCCCTGTTTCCAGAAGCAGGAAATATACTGTATATCTGCATTTTGATTCTGAAACATTCAGACCAGAACCAGTATTTCTCACCTGGCACATTTCCAGTCCAGCATTTCTACTCTCCATGGATAAATGCTCCGCCAGCTCCACCCTGAGGGAATCTGGCTCCCAAACCATTATTTTAATTGTTACTAAACTTTGTTGCAGTTCAAATGTGAAATCTTTCTACCACTCACCATTTGAAGATGCTGAAGATGCATTCTTGGACAGTATGGATGGATGGATGGATGGATGGATTTTTGATTTCTATACCTCTTTATATTTTAATTAAAAACTGAAAGGGGTGTTCCACATATTAAATCAATAAAGCAATAAAGCAAAACTGGCGATGTTCTTCTGACCTCATGAGGAGCCTCTTAGTAGGTCTGGGTGAGTGTGGGCCCTGCCCCCTAAGCCAGTTGGAAAGGGCCTTTCCGGGAGCAGCCTTCACGCCTCACATTCAGACATATATGATAATATTGAGGATAGTGAAGATGATGAATGTTCCTACGCCTCTACTGGACAACAAAGCAGCAGAAGATTCATCTGTTCCGTGCTCAGGTTCTGCTTATGGGCTCCTCACAGACATGGGGGGGGGGGAACATAGTGAGAACAGGATGCTCAGCTAAAAGGGCCTTTGGGCTGATCCAGAAGGACTCTCCTTGTGGTTTTATGGTAGGGGGCGGACTAGGGAGACTTCACACACACACACACACACACACACAAACACACACACTTTTGTAGGCATGCACAGCATATTTCATTTGGGTGAGCCCCCAGGGATTTTATAAAA
This sequence comes from Podarcis liolepis, assembly GCF_965112155.1. NCBI lineage: Eukaryota > Metazoa > Chordata > Lepidosauria > Squamata > Lacertidae > Podarcis > Podarcis liolepis. The sequence goes on along the minus strand of NC_139555.1, from coordinate 107,388,774 downwards.
ATAATTTCAGCAAAGGAAGAAGGGATAGGGAAAGTCAAGACAAACAAACAGGGCCACGGAAAGGGTAAAAAGACAAAAACAACAACAACAGACAAAACAGCCACAAAGGCGCTCAATAAGCCAAAATAGGAGATATTTCTTGCAGAGAAAAACACTCAAGCCCATCTGACCAGAGGAAGGGCACTTCAAGAGGTCCAAGGATGGAATGGCTTCTCCTACTTTCCTGCAGACCACAAAAAACAGTTCCTGCCCCCCTCAGATCTCTCTCCACAAATGGTGGCCAGCAGAATGTGGATGTAGACAAAGCTGGGAGACAAAAGCTGACAGAGGCAGAAGGAAAAGGCTGGAATGGATCTGCAGGAGCCACTGCTGGAGTCAATCAGCACACTGCCGCTTCCAGAGACAAACACAGGCAGAAGCTGCAGAGCCAATCCAAATCCATTCCAGTCTTATTCTTCTGCCTGCATCTCTCGCTGTCTGCTTTCCTTGGCCCCTGTGTTAGTGTTGGTGTTTTTCATTTTAGGGACAATATGGGACAAATGTATGGTTCTGGATTTAAGCAGGAAGAACCAGATGCACAAATAAAGGATGGGGGACACCTGGCTTACAAGCAGTGCATGTGAAAAAGGTTTACAGGTCTTAGTGGACCACAGGCTTAACAAATGTCAACAGTGTGATGCAACAACAATAAAAAAGGCTAATGCTATTCTCGGCTGCATCAACAGAAGTCTAGTGTCCAGATCAAGGGAAGTAATAGAACCACTCTATTCTACCTTGGTCAGTCCACACCTGGAATACTGTGTCCAGTTCTGGGCAACACAATTTAAGATGGATGTTGACAAGGTGGAACGTGTTTACAGGAGAGCAACCAAGGTGATTAAGGGTGTGACTCAAGGCAATGACTTCACTAAACATTCAGAAAAACGTTCTGTCAGTAACAGCTGTTGGTCAGTGGAACAGTCTCTCAGGAGAGGTGGTGGAGCTGGTGTAGCCTTATTGGAGTTCACCGATTGGGTCTGCGTTGCTCCGTGACAGGAGGAAGGAAGTCAAAATGACACCGAGTTGGTTCAAAGAAAGAGTTTATTCTGCTCTCCGGATAGCAGAAGGCACTTGCGTGGTGAGTCCACAGCAAGTCCAAAGAAATGACAAGTTTCATGCAGTATATATATCCTCCAGGCACCCTCTACCTCCTTCCAACCACGTCAGCTTGTATACGTAGGTTGACATCACATATGTTCCTGCTCTGGTACTCTCAACCATAAAAGGGATTTCCTTCCTGCACTCCTGACCATAAAAGGATATTCCTGTTCCTACTCCTATCTTGGAGCAAGAGGTCACTACTTCCGAGAACATGCTCTGGCGTTAGTCCCAGACTTGGGTCTCTGCGTCATTTGTGGTCAGAACATAAGATATGTCTGTGTCTGTTCTACTGGTAAAGTCAAGGCCAGTCTTGATGTCAAACTGATAAGGGAGAGAGCTGTGTTCTTATTTTGCATTTGCTCAACGGCTAAAGTTTACGCATTTTAGCTAAGGAGAAATGGGGATTTTGGTGCAGTTTAAAAACTGCCTGCACAGTCAGTTTTGGGTTTTGGAAACCCATTCCTTCATTGGCAGCCCAGAATATGCCCAGCCCCTGCACTCAAGGTTATATATTAGACAGGAGAAAGATCCTTAGAATTTATACAATGTTTTAGGGCATTCCAAAAATTTCCTATAATACATTATTCCAATAAAAGTTACATCAGTCATGAAATTAGGTTATTGTAATCTGTAAGAAAGCTACAGTATGAATGTTGGGATTCATTTTTTGCTACCATCACAAAGCATTTAGTGGTAATGATGCAAACAGCACATTCAGGTATTGCAAAGGAGTTGTTCGAAACATTACGCATGCGTACCACCCCCACCCACATACATATGATTTTCCACGGAGAAAGTAAATGTGTTTTAAAAGGGGTGGGTTGGGGAATATAGGCACACATTTCAATGCCAAGAACACCATATGACATTGTTGGAAACCTGTGTTATTCATTTACTTAGTAGATTCCATTTACGAATGATGCCCCATAAAATATTTCCAAGTGGTTTTACATTAAAACAACATGAACAATGACAACAACTTATAACCATTTAATTAAAGCAGACTCTGGTTTCTAGATTCTGTTCACTCATGGGTAGCGCCAATCCCACAATAATACGTTCATCTGAAGCATCCTTTGACAATTTTGTATCTCTCACTTAAGTTCCTTCCAACTAAATTTCAGCCCCTGGATAAATTCCAAAGAGAGAGTACCTGCCATTTTGTATCCTGCTGAAATCATTGACACGTTGTGCATCTTGCAAAGAGCTTTCTCAGTGCTGCTAAGACGTCCCGGTTCCTCAGGCTGTATATGAAAGGGTTCATCATGGCAGGCACAATGGTAAAAAACACAGTATTTATCATGGCCCTTTGTGCTGAATAGGAAGCAGCAGGTGTCATGTATGTCAAAAGGGCTGTAACGTAGAAGATCCCCACCACACACAGATGGGACAAGCAGGTCCCCAAGGCCTTGTGGCTACTTCCAGAGGAACGTGCTCTGAGAACTTGAAGGAGGATGGCTATGTAGGAAGCCAGGATGATTGAGATGGGGATGAAAAAGATCATGAAATTACCAACGTATCCTGTTATATCATATGCCAAGTTATCAGAGCAGGACAACTGAACAAGGGCTGGGTAATCGCACATGTAGTGTCTGATCACATTGGACTTGCAGTAGGGAAGTGGCAGTACATAAAGGGAACAGGCCAAGGCCTGCACAGAAGACCCAAACCAGGCAGCAACTGACATGATGTTGCAGATTTTGCTCCTCATGAGAACCGGATATTGCAGCGGCCTGCAGATAGCCACATACCTGTCATATGACATAGTTGCCAGGATGAAGCACTCTGCCCCTGCCATGAGCATTGTGACAAAAATCTGCACAAAACAACCATAGAGTGAAATGCTGTAGCTCTGGGTTACAAAATCCACCGTCATTTTGGGAACAATGGAGAGAACTTGGCAGAGGTCCATGAAGGCTAGTTGGCTGAGGAAAAAATACATTGGGGTCTGCAGACCAGAGTCTGTCTTGATCAGAAAAAGAAGGAGGCTGTTCCCTATCAGAGCTACTATGAACATGAAGAAGATCACACCAAGGAAAACCATAGGTGACCTTTGATGCTGAAGTCCAACAAGAAGGAACACGGTCCATGACGTATTTCCCTCTCCCATCCCTCCTTCACTTGCCCAATTTTGCCTGAAGATTCAAGGAAAGGATTTGTGAGAAGTGGTGTGCCAAATTGTAGGGTTGAATCCACTGTACACATAACATAAACAACAAAAAGGAGAGCAGTTCTTAATATAATGGATTGTGTCTAATGCTCCTCACACTTAGTTCTGTCTGTGCAACAAGACTTCTTCTCCTCTTCTCCCCTCCAAGAATTCCCCAAATATCTTTGGTTGTTCCCAACCCTCCAGTTAGGGACGAGGGTGTTGCTGTGGGTTAAGCCACAGAGCCTAGGACTTGCCGATCAAAAGGTCGGCAGTTCGAATCCCTGTGACGGGGTGAGCTCCCGTTGCTCGGTCCCTGCTCCTGCCCACCTATCAGTTCGACAGCAAGTCAAAGTGCAAGTAGATAAATAGGTACCGCTCTGGCGGGAAGGTAAACAGCATTTCTGTGTGCTGCTCTGGTTCACCAGAAGCGACTTAATCATGCTGGCCACATGACCTGGAAGCTGTACGCCAGCTCCCTCAGTCAATAAAGCAATATGAGCGACGCAACCCCAGAGTCATCTGCGACTGGACTTAAAAGTCTGTGGTCCCTTTACCTTTAACCCTACAGTTGATATTTTGAGGGTTCAAAGAGACAGCTGGAAAGAAGAGGAAGTTCTACTGAATGCATGGAAGTCCATTTTGCAGGCAGAGCTTCAATATTGGATACTACCCAATATGTTAGATGTCTCTCTGGGTGCATCCAGATTCTCACTGCAGTGGTACCTTGGTTTACAACCTTAATCTGTCCCAGAAGTCTGATCTTAAACCAAGCGGACTTTAACCCAGGTGTGCTTTCCAATAGAAAGTAATGGAAATCTGTTCCAGACGATGACAAGCAACCCCTAAAACAGCATTTTGACATGAATTTTACCATTGTATTTTGCTTGTGGGTTTCAATGGCATAGCCGCAGCTTCGGTTTGCTCAGTTAATGTGGATTCGGTGCTTTTGTGCTACCCCTGTCCCCCTCCCCCCACCACAAAGGGTGCAGAAATGCTTGGGAAATAGTAGGATAATTCCTAAAAACCCAGCCAACCTTGTATTTTAGAAGGGAAAGGGGAATAGAGTGTTTGAGGTTGATCCAGCCCCAACTTCTCCTTTCATATCGCTAATTGTGGGACTTTTCCATCGTTGTTTTGGTGAAGCCCATTGCAGTTCTTTTTCAGTGGAAATGGGTCACCTGGGATCCAGATTCACCGCTGTAGGAGGGAAATCTCTAACATTCAACCACCGGAAGGACCATGTTCCTGTCCCTCCAGGTCCATAGCACTACCCCTTTCTCAGCTTCTCTGGAGCAGGTTTAGAGATTCTGGCCCGTTCTCAGGGATGATGGGTTCTATAGCTCCAACATCTGGATGGCGTCAGGTTGGCAGCCCCTGCCTTACTCTAACTTATCCAGCAGGCTCTTATGGGTATGAAGGAAAGGCCAAACTCAATATTTTAAAAATGAATGCACAATAAAGGGACATATTTCAAAGCTTTATCATGCTTTAGAGATACACAAAACTCCCTATCCTGCCTAAACTCAGCCTAAGCATTAGAATGGAATACTCTGTTTGTAAATATTCCTGTCTGAAATGAAAGGACATGGATGGAGGTTGTCTATGATATGTAGCTCAGTTGCTTTAGATCTGCAAAACCATGAGTACCGTAGTAAATTGTTTCCAGTATAATGGTTTATCTCACGTACATTTTGAAGCGCCACATAGGCAGCATGTGGCAATAAATAGTATGTGTAGTGCCAAGTCTCACTTTCAAATGAAATCTAGTTTATAAAAATATCTGTTTCTCATTTTTGAATCCCTTGACCTTTCCTGGAGGGTATGGCAGGACAGAAATTATCTAAAAGGAATATACATACACTACATAAATACATACATTTTCCTGTTTGAATATATTTTTTTATTTACCATACACTTTCAAGTTTTTTAAGTACAAGTAAATTGGTGTTATCATGAATCAGCATGGAGGACAATCATGTGGCAAAAGATTGTATCCCATTTTAGTTCTACTCAGAGTAGATCTGTTGAAATGAATGGCCAGGACTAACTTAGGTGCATTGATTTCCAAGGTGCTATAGAGTTGAATGAAATATAGAATAACTATGACTTCTACAAATGTTCGGAACTACATACCTGTGCTGACGGCTACTGTTAACAACAGCAAGAAGGGAGAAAAGTTCAGTTTCTTAAAATGAAAATGAATTCCCAAGGCTCGGTTGAAAAACTGTGATGCCTCTGTTGTGTTAATTAAGTTTTTACAATAATTGCTACTGTTATAGCTCCCCAGTTTCAAAGGGGTGGCAATTCATCCTCTACCGCAAAAATGATTTCCCTTCCATTCTTTAAGAAAAAGAGAAATGCCTTCTTAATTAATGAGAAACGTTCAGAATCTTTTTATAATCAAAAATAGGGGTTAGGAATGCCATGACCTATATTCAGGGCTCCAGAATTACATGAGCCTTTGCTTCCTTTAGACATGCTTGATTTTTAAAATTCCAAAACCTAAACAAACCAATTCATGCTCCCTGATAAAGCAACGTGCATATCTCTGAAAATTTCCCAACGTACATTTACAGCGAAATGTTTGCTTAACTCCACAGACTCCCTATTTCCAGAAGCAGGAAATATATATCTGCCCTTTGATTCTGAAGCATTCAGACCAGAACCAGTATTTCTCACCTGGCACATTTCCAGTCCAGCATTTCTACTCTCCATGGATAAATGCTCGCCAGCTCCACCCTGAGGGAATTTGGCTTCCAAACCATTATTTTAATTGTTACCAAACTTTGTTGCAGTACAAATGTGAAAACTTCCTAAACTCACCATTTGAAGATGCTGAAGATGCTTTCTTGGACAGTATATATGTATTTATGTATGTACGTATGTATGTACGTATGTATGTATTTTTAATTTCTATTTTAAATAAAAAGCTCAAAGGGGTGTACCACATATTAAATTAATAAATCAATAAAACAATAGCCGGCGATGTTCCTCAGGGCTCATAAGGAGCCTCTTAGTAGGTCTGGGTGTGTGTGGGCCCTGCCCCCTAGGCCAGGTGAAAAGGGCCTTGCCGGGAACTGCCTTCACGCCTCACAGCCGGGCATATTTAATAATAATAATAATAAATTTTTATCTGTGCCCCACTCTCCCTGGCCGGAGCCGGGCTCAGGGCTGTTAACAGGAAACTAAGACAGTATACAAAGAACATAAGAACAAAAAAAAGGCAATCAATTAGTTAAAATACATCTTAAAATTAGTTCAGAGCAAATATTGAGGATGGTGATGATGATGAATGTTCCCACGCATCTACTGGACAACAAAGGAGCAGAAGTAAAATCTGTTCCGTGCTCAGGTTCTGCTTATGGGCTCCTCACAGACATGGGGGGGGGGGGCATTGTGAGAACAGGATGCTCAGCTAAAAGGGCCTTTGGGCTGATCCAGAAGGACTCTCCTTGTGGTTTTATGGTAGGGGGCAGACTAGGGAGACGTCACACACACACACACACACACACACACACACACACACACACACACACACACACTTCTGTAGGCATGCACAGCATATTTCATTTGGGTTTGCCCCCAAGGATTTTGTAAAAATTATTTCAGCAAAGGAAGAAGGGATAGGGAATGTCAAGATAAACAAACAGGGACAAGGAAAAGGTTAAAAAACTGACAGAGGCAGGAGGAAAAGGCTATTCTCGGTTGCATCAACCGAAGTCTAGTGTCCAGATCAATGGAAGTAATAGAAGCACTCTATTCTACCTTGGTCAGCCCACACCTGGAATACTGTGTCCAATTCTGGGCAACACAATTTAAGAAGGATGTTGTCAAGCTGGAACGTGTTTACAGGAGAGCAACCAAGATGATTAAGGGTCTGGAAAGTAAGCCTTACGAGGAATGCTTGAAGGAGCTGCGTATGTTTAGCCTGGAAACAGTGGCGTAGCGTGGGATGCCAGCACCCAGGGCAAGGCAAGTAATTTGTGCCCCCTAGCCCGTGGATTTGCGCCCCCTAACCTGTGGATTTGCGCCACCTAACCCTAACCCCCAGATGTTGCCCCCGGTGCAGCCGGCCCCCCCTGCACCCCCCACGCTACGCCACTGCCTGGAAAAGAGGAGACTGAGAGGAGATATGATAGCCATCTTCAAATATGTAAAGGGCTGTCACACGGAAGAGGGAGGATGCTTGTTTACTCCTGCTCTTGAGGGTAGGACTCAAGGCAATGACTTCTAACGCAGAAAAGGAGATTCTGACTAAACATTCAGAAAAACGTTCTGTCAGTAACAGCTGTTGGGCAGTGGAACAGTCTCTCACGAGAGGTGGTGGAGCTGGCAGCCCAGAATATGCCCAGCCCTTTCACTGAAGGTTATTGCAATATATATACACAACGTTTTAGGGCTTTCTAAGCATTTCCTATAATACATTATCCCAAGAAAATTTACAGCAGTCCTGTAAGATATGTTATTATAATCTGGTAAGAAAGCTACAGTATGAATGTTGGGATTCATTTTTTGCTACCATCACAAATCATATAGTGGTAATGATGCAAACAGGACATTCAGGTATTGCAAAGGAGTTGTTCGAAACATTACGCATGCGCACCACCCCCACCCACATACATATGATTTTCCACGGAAAAAGTAAATGTGTTTTAAAAGGGGTGGGTTGGGGAATATAGGCACACATTTCAATGCCAAGAACACCATATGACATTGTTGGAAACCTGTGTTATTCATTTACTTAGTAGATTCCATTTACGAATGATGCCCCATAAAATATTTCCAAGTGGTTTTACAGTAAAACAACATGAACAATGACAACAACTTATAACCATTTAATTAAAGCAGACTCTGGTTTCTAGATTCTGCTCACTCGTGAGTAGCACCAATCCCACAATAATACGTTCATCTGAAGCACCCTTGGACACATTTTGAATCTCTCACTTAAGTTCTCTCCAGCTAAATTTCAGCCCCTGGATAAATTCCAAAGAGAGAGTACCTGCCATTTTGTATCCTGCTGAAATCATTGACACAGTGCACATCTTGCAAAGAGCTTTCTCAGTGCTGCTGAGACGTCCCGGTTCCTCAGGCTGTATATGAAAGGGTTCATCATGGCAGGCACAATGGTAAAAAACAAAGTGTTAATCATGGCCCTTTGTGCTGAATAGGAAGTGGCAGGTGTCATGTACGTCAAAATGGCTGTAATGTAGAAGATCCCCACCACACAGAGATGGGACAAGCAGGTCCCCAAGGCCTTGTGGCTTCTTCCAGAGGATCGTGCTCCGAAGACTTGAAGTAGGATGGCTATGTAGGAAGCCAGGATGACTGAGATGGGGATGACAAGGAACATGGAATTACCAACGTATGCTGTTATATCATATGCCAAGTTGTCAGAACAGGACAACTGGACAAGGGCTGGGTAATCGCACATGTAGTGTCTGATCACATTGGACTTGCAGTAGGGAAGGGGCAGTACATAAAGGGAAGTAGTGAAGGCCTGCACAGAAGACCCAAACCAGACAGCAACTGACATGATGTTGCAAATTTTCCTCCTCATGAGAACCGGATATTGCAGTGGTCTGCAGATAGCCACATACCTGTCATATGACATGGTCGCCAGGATGAAGCACTCTGCCCCTGCCATGAGCATTGTGACAGAAATCTGCACAAAACAACCATAGAGGGAAATGCTGTAGCTCTGGGTTACAAAATCCACCGTCATTTTGGGAACAATGCAGAGAACCTGGCAGAGGTCCATGAAGGCTAGTTGGCTGAGGAAAAAATACATTGGGGTCTGCAGACCAGAGTCTGTCTTGATCAGAAAAAGAAGGAGGCTGTTCCCTATCAGAGCTACTATAAACATGAAGAGGATCACACCAAGGAAAACCACAGGTGACCTTTGATGCTGAATTCCAACCAGAAGGAACACAGTCCATGACATATTCCCTTCTCCCATTCTTCCTTCACTTCCCCAGTTTTGCCTGAAGACTTAAGCAGAGGACTTGTGAGAAGTGATGTGCCAATTTGTAGGATTGAATCCACTGTATACATAACATAACAAAATGGAGAGCAGTTTTTAATATAATGAATTGTGTCTATTGCTCTGCACACTTAGTTCTGCCTGTGCAACAAAACCTCTTCTCCTCTTCTCCCTTCCAAGAGTCCCCAAAATATGTTTGGGGGGTTCCCAACCCCCCAGTTGAGATTTTGAGGGTTCAATGGGGCAGCTGGAAAGAAGAGGAAGTTCTACTGAATGCATGGAAGTCCATTTTGCAGGCAGATCTTCAATGCTGGATACTGCCCAATATGTTAGAAGTCTCTCTGGGTGCATCCAGATTCTCACTACAGTGGTACCTTGGTTTACAACCTTAATCCGTTCTTGATCCGTTCTGGAAGTCTGGTCTTAAACCAAAGTGGACTTTAACCAAGGCGTGCTTTCTGGTGGAAAGTAAAGGGAAAAGGATTAATCCATTCCAGACGATGAAAGCAAAGCCTAAAACAGCAATTTAACATGAATTTTGCCATTGTATTTTGCTTGTGGGATTCAATGGCATAGCCGCAGCTTCGGTTTGCTCAGTTAATGTGGATTGGGTGCTTTTGTTCTGCCCCTGTCCCCCTCCCCCCACCACAAAAGGCGCAGAAAGGCTTGGGAGATGGTAGAATCATTTCTAAAAACCCAGCCAACCTTGTGTTTTAGAAGAGAAAGGAGAATAGGGTGTTTGAGGTTGATCCAGCCCCAACTTCTCCTTTCATATCGCTAATTCCTGGGACTTTTGCTTGGGACTTTTCCATGCTGTTTTGGTGAAGCCCATTGCAGTTCTTTTTCATTGGCAATGGGTCACTTGGGATCCAGATTCACCGCTATAGGAGGGAAATCTCTAACATGCAACCACCGGAAGGACCGTGTTCCTGTCCCTCCACATTCATAGCACTACCCCTTTCTCAGCTTATTTGGAGCAGGTTTAGAGATTCTGGCCCGTTCTCAGGGATGATGGGTTCTATAGCTCCAACATCTGAACCAACCTATCCAGCAGGCTGTTATGGGTATAAAGGGCAAACTCAATATTTAAATAATGAATGCACAATAATGGGTCATTTATCAAAGCTTTATCATGTTCTTAGAGAGACACAAGAATCCCCATCCTGCCTAAACTCAGCCTAAGCATGAGAATGGAATACTATGTTCGTAAATATTCCTGTTTGAAATGAAAGGACATGGATGGCAGGTGTTAAGCCCGGTGTCAATGATATATCTAAAGAATACCAATGCCAGGCTGTTGTAGCTCTGTTGCTTTAGAGCTGCAAATCCATGAGTAAAATATTCTAGTAGAATATTTTATCTCATGTACATTTTGAAGTGCCACATAGGCGGCATGTGGGAATAAATAGTATGCGTAGTGCCAAGTTTATAAAAATACCTGTTTCTCATCCCTTGACTTTTTCTGAAGGGTATGGTAGGATAGAAAATAACTAAAAGGAATATGCATATGCTAAATGAATACATACATTTGCCTGTTTGAATATATTTTTTTATTTACCATACACTTTCAAGTTTTTTAAGTACAAGTAAATTGGTGTTATCATGAATCAGCATGAAGGACCATCATGTGGCAAAAGATTGCATCCCATTTTAGTTCTACTCAGAGTAGATCTGTTGAAATGAATGGCCAGGACTAACTTAGGTCCATTGATTTCCAAGGTGCTATAGAGTTGAATGAAATATAGAATAACTATGACTTCTACAAATGTTCAGAATCACATACCTTTGCCGACCGCTTCTGTTTACAACAGCAAGAAGGGAGAAAACTTTAGTTCCTTTAAATGAAAATTAATTCCCTAGGCTCGGTTGAAAAACTATGATGCCTCTGTTGTATCAATTAATTTTTTACAATAATTGCTACTGTTATAGCTCCCCAGTTTCAAAGGGGTGGCAATTCATACTCTACCACAAAAATGATTTCCCTTCCATTCTTCGAGACAAAGAGAAATGCCTTCTTAATTAATGAGAAACGTTCACATTCTTTTTATATTCAAAAATAGGGGTTAGGAATGCCATGACCTATATTCAGGGCTGCAGAATTACATAAGCCTTTGCTTCCTTTTGACATGCTTGATTTTTAAAATTCCAAAACCTAAACAAACCAATTCATGCTCCCTGATAAAGCAACGTGCATATCTCTGAAAATTTCCCAACATACATTTGCAGCGAAATGTTTGCTTAGCTCCACAGACTCCCTATTTCCAGAAGCAGGAAATATATATCTGCCTTTTGATTCTGAAGCATTCAGACCAGAACCAGTATTTCTCACCTGGCACATTTCCAATCCAGCATTTCTACTCTCCATGGAGAAATGTTCCACCAGCTCCACCCTGAGGGAATTTGGCCCCGAAACCATTATTTTAATTGTTACCAAACGTTGTTTGCTTGGGACTGCCGATGGCAGTTCTCTGACATATACAAATAAAGCTGTATTCGATGGATGAAAGGATATGTGATGTCTGACATGATTGAGAATCGTAGAGCCAGAGACGGAGATCCTTAAAGCATTAAAATCGAGATGTGGAAAATATCGAAACAACGAGGAGAGGCGGGACTGGGATTTGGAGATATGCTTCAAGGTCCAGACTATGGGAGGTCCCAAAAAAATAATTATTATAATCTGGATGATAATTCCATCTTTTTTATTTTAGTTTTTTATTTTAATTGGATTATGATTTGATATGTTAATTGGATTTTTTATTGGAAAATTAATAAAAATGATTTAACAAAAAAAAAAATTAGTCCAGAGCAAATATTGAGGATGCTGATGATGGTGAATGTTCCTACGCATCTACTGGACAACAAAGCAGCAGAAGATTCATCTATTCTGTGCTCAGGTTCTGCTTATGGGCTCCTCACAGACATGTGGTGGTGGGCATTGTGAGAACAGGATGCTTAGCTAAAAGGGCATCTGGGCTGATCCAGAAGGACTCTCCTTGTGGTTTTATGGTAGGGGGCAGACTAGGGAGACTTCTCCCTCCCTCCCTCTCTCTCTCTCTCTCACACACACACACACTCCTCACTTGTGTAGGCATGCACAGCCTATTTCATGTGGGTGAGCCCCCAGGGATTCTGTAAAAATTATTTCAGCAAAGGAAGAAGGGATAGGGAATGTCAAGACAAACAAACAGGGACAAGGAAAAGGTAAATATGGGGGGGGGGTGACAAAATAGCCACAAATGCGTTCAGGAAGCCAAAATAGGAGATATTTCTTGCAGAGAAAAAGACTCAAGCCCATCTGACCAGAGGAAGGGCACTTCAGGAGGTCCAAAGGTTCTCCTCCTCGCCTGCATACCAGAAAAATCAGTCCCTGTCCCCCTCAGATCTCTCTCCACAAATGGTGGCCAGCAGAACATGGATGGAGATGAAGCTGGGAGACAAAAACTGACAGACGCAGAAGGAAAAGGCTGGAATGGATCTGCAGGGGCCAGAGTCAATCAGCACACTGCTGCTTCCAGAGACAAACATAGGCTGAAGCTGCAGAGACAATCCAGATCCATTCCAGCCTTTTTCTTCTGCCTGCATCTCTCTCTGTCTGCTTTCCTTCGTCCCTGTTTTAGTGTTGGTGTTTTTCATTTTAGGGACAATAGGGGAGAAATGGACAGTTCTGGACTTAATCCAGATAAAGGATGGGGGATACCTGGTTTACTAGCAGTACATGTGAAAAGGATCTACAGGTCTTGGTGGACCACAGGCTTAACATGCGTCAACAGTGTGATGCAACAGCAAAAAAAGGCTAATGCTATTCTCAGCTGCATCAACAGAAGTCTAGTGTCCTGATCAAGAGAAAGTAATAGAAACACTCTATTCTACCTTGGTCAGTCCACACCAGGAATATTGTGTCCAATTCTGGCAACACAATTTAAGAAGGGTGTTGTCAAGCTGGAACGTGTTTATAGGAGAGCAACCAAGGTGATTAAGGGTCTGGAAAGTAAGCCTTACGAGGAATGCTTGAAGGAGCTGCGTATGTTTAACCTGGAAAAGAGGAGACTGAGAGGCAATATGATAGCCATATTCATATATGTAAAGGGCTGTCACACGGAAGAGGGAGGATGCTTGTTTTCTCTTGCTCTTGAGGGTAGGACTCGAGGCAATGACTTCCAGTTGCAGAAAAGGAGATTCTGACTAAACATTCAGGAAAACGTTCTGGCAGTAACAGCTGTTGGTCAGTGGAACAGTCTCTCAGGAGAGGTGGTGGAGTGGCAGCCCAGAATATGCCCAGCCCCTGCACTCAAGGTTATATATTAGACAGGAGAAAGATCCTTAGAATTTATACAATGTTTTAGGGCATTCCAAAAATTTCCTATTATGCATTATTCCAATAAAAGTTACAGCAGTCATGAAATCAGGTTATTAAGGGGTTGTTCGACACATTATGCACGCATTCACCTCCCCCCCCCCCATAGACATACATATGATTTTCCTCAGAGAAAATAAATCCGAATTAAATGGGGTGACGAAAATAGCTACACATTTCAATGCCAAAAAAACCAAATGGGCACTGTTGAAAACCTGTGTTATTCATTTACTTAGTAGTTGATTCGATTTACAAATGATGCCCCATAAAATATTTCCAAGTGGTTTTACAGTAAAACAACATGAAGAATGACAACAACTAAAAACAATTTAATTAAAGCAGACTCTTGTTTCCAGACTCTGTTCACTCTTGAGTAGCAAGAATCCCACAATAATACGCCCATCTGAAGCATCCTTTGACAAATTTGGTATCTCTCACTTAAGTTCCCTCCAGCTAAATTTCAGCCCCTTGATAAATTCCAAAGAGAGAGTACCTGCCATTCTGTTTCCTGCTGAAATCATTGACACATTGTGCATCTTGCAAAGAGTTTTCTCAGTGCTGCTAAGACGTCCCGGTTCCTCAGGCTGTATATGAAAGGGTTCATCATGGCAGGCGCAATGGTAAAAAACACAGCGTTTATCATGGCCCTTTGTGCTGAATAGGAAGCGGCAGGTGTCATGTATGTCAAAATGGCCGTAACGTAGAAGATCCCAACCACACACAGATGGGACAAGCAGGTCCCCAAGGCCTTGTGGCTACTTCCAGAGGAGTGTGCTCTGAGAACTTGAAGTAGGATGGCTATGTAGGAAGCCAGGATGACTGAGATGGGGATGAGAAAAACTAGGAAATCCCCAAAATATATGACTTTATTGAAGGCAGAATTGTCAGAGCAGGACAACTGTACAAGGGCTGGATAATCACACATGTAATGGTTGATCACATTGGACTTGCAGTAGGGAAGAGGCAGTACATAAAGGGAACAGGTCAAGGCCTGCACAGAAGACCAAAACCAGGCAGCAACTGACATGATGTTGCAGATTTTGCTCCTCATGAGAACCGGATATTGCAGTGGTCTGCAGATAGCCACATACCTGTCATATGACATGGTTGCCAGGATGAGGCACTCTGTCCCACCCAATAGCAGTATGACAGAGATCTGCACGACACAACCATAGAGGGAAATGCTGTAGCTCTGGGTTAAAAAATTCACTGCCATTTGGGGAACAATTGAGAGAACTTGGCAGAGGTCCATGAAGGCTAGTTGGCTGAGGAAAAAATACATTGGGGTCTGCAGACCAGAGTCTGTCTTGATCAGAAAAAGAAGGAGGCTGTTCCCCACCAGAGCTACTATGAACATGAAGAGGATCACACCAAGGAAAACCATAGGTGACCTTTGATGCTGAAGTCCAACAAGAAGGAACACGGTCCATGATGTTGAATTCCCCTCTACCATCCCTCCTTCATTTGCCCAAAATTCACCTGTAGACTCAAGGAGAAGACTTGTGAGAAGTGGTGTGCCAAATTGTAGGCTTGAATCCACTGTACACATAACATAAACAACAAAAAGGAGAGTAGTTTTTAACATAATGGATTGTGTCCAATGCTCTGCACACGTAGTTCTGCTGGTGCAACAAGACCTCCTCTTCTCTACTCCCCCCATGAGTCCCCCCAAAATATTTAGGGGTTCCCAATCCTCCAGCTGAGATTTTGAGGGTTCAGTGGGACAGCTGGAGGGAAGAGGAAGTTCTATTGAATGCATTAAAGTCCATATACTGCCCAATATGTTAGAGGTCTCTCTGGGTGCATCTAGATTCTCACTACTTTGCTTGTGGGATTCAACGGCATAGCAGCAAATTCGGGTTTCTCAGTTAATGTGGATTGGGTTCTTTGGTGCAACAAACCTACTCCTGTCCGTCCCCCCTGCAGCCGTCCCCCTCTGGGCAACAGAAGGTGGGGAAATGGATGGGAAAGTGTAATATAATGCAATCTCATTTAATTGGCCCTCAAAGTTGGATAAATGCTCAATAAGCAGGTTTCTTGAAAGTGCTCCAATCCTATTTTCATACATGTAAACCGCTTAGAAGCCTATTTTGGTATCAAGCATTATATAAATATTACTGCTAATAACAGATGGGTAGGCAATTCAGTCAAATAGCATGTTTTCATGACTGCAAGTAAATTCTTAGGACTGAAAATATTTCTCAGTTTCTACTCTTTTATTATTTATCCGGTCTGCTCCATATTTAGACACTACCTGATTTCTGGTTCAAAAAGGTGAATTTCTAAAATTAACTTCCAAACTGGAGAATTTATTACAGTGGTACCTCAGGTTACATACGCTTCAGGTTACAGACTCCGCTAACCCAGAAATAGTGCTTCAGGTTAAGAACTTTGCTTCAGGATGAGAACAGAAATCGTGCTCCGGTGGCGCAGCGGCAGCAGGAGGCCCCATTAGCTAAAGTGGTGCTTCAGGTTAAGAACAGTTTCAGGTTAAGTACGGACCTCCAGAACGAATTAAGTACTTAACCTGAGGTACCACTGTACTTGTCTCAACAATCATTTCCTTCAGTTTGCATCTATCTTTTCATCCTGTCTATGTTATTAATGTGGATGACATTGGAAACAAAACAAAAGGCACCTCATTGCAGGAAAACACTGCAAGAAACTAAAGACAGATCACCATCTTGATGTGATCGTGTGTGTGATTGCAAAATAGTGACAACTGTCAGCAAAAAATTTATCTGAACAGAGCTTTTCGGTATTTGAAGAAGACAATAATCTTCACCATTCACAGAGCCTTAAATAGTGAGCCAGAATTAAAGATAGCACATGTACAGGAAGAATGCAATGATAATAAATGTTGCTTAATTTAATGGCTATTAGGATGTAAGGCAAAGATGCCAGAATCTTACTCTGCTAGTCTATATGTCTTCATGACTGAACTCTTTGAAAACATTAGCAAAACATTCAAATGGATTTTGTTACCCTGACATTAAAATGTACATTTCCAAAGTTCCTAGAAAACACAGATTCTTACACATTCTAAATCTATACATTTTACGTTTTATCTAATGCAAAATTCTGAAAATAGGTGTGTGGAGCTGTCACTGATATGGTCCAATCCAATCCAAATCGCTTTTCACTGATATGATAAACAGTTACGTTTTCTCATTTTTCCAATCTTAAATTCATTTCTCGACATTCCCACAGCAATTTGCAATTAATAATATTTTTTTTAATACTCATGAAAATTCAGGTGCCATTTAGTGCTTGTTTCTCCTAATAATACACATTTTTGCAAGCAATTGTCCTTACACGTTGGTTGGCAAAAGATGAAAGACAGCTGTGTTTCAATTTGCATAGTGGTTTTGGAAGTGTGAATTAATTTTAATGCAAATGAAATGAAATGAAATGAAATAAACCAATCCCTAATTTGTATTTATCTCGCTCTCTTTTTAATCCCTTGGCCATTCCTGGAGGGTAAGGCAGGATATAAATTAACTAAAATACACTAAATAAATAAATACATACATACATACATACATACATACATACATACATACATACATACATACATACATTTTCTTGTTTGATTATATTCTTGCATTAACCATATGCTTACAATTGTTGAGTAAAAATAAGTGAATTAACATGATGGACCATCACACTTCAAAAGATTGCATCCAGAGTAGCCCCATTGAAATTAATGGCCAGGACTAACTTAGGTCCATTAAATTCCATGGGGCTATGGGGCTTGATGCAATCCAAAGTAACTATGACTTCTACAAAAGTTAAGAATTACATACCTGTGCCGACCGCTTCTGTTTACAACAGCAAGAAGGGAGAAAAATTAGTTTCTTAAAATGAAATATAATTGCACAGGCTCCGTTGAAAAACATTCATGCTTCTGTTGTGTTATAATTAAATCTTTTTCAATCGTTACTACTGCTATACCTCTCCAAATTTAAAGGGGTGACAACTCTTCTTCTACTGCAAAAATAATTTCTCCTATATTCTATGTGAAAAAGAGACATGTCTTCTTCATTGATGAGAAAGGTTAACATTCATTTTATATTCAAAAGTAGTGGGGAGGGATGCCCTGACCTATATTCATGGCTGCAGAGCTCCATGTGCCTTTGCTTCCCTTTAACATGCTTGATTTTTAAAATTCCAAACAATAAACAAAACCAATTCATACTCTCTTATAAAGCAACATGCATAAGTCGGAAAATATCCTAAGCTACACTTACAGCAAAATGTTTGCTTAGCTCCACTGGCTCCCTGTTTCTAGAGACAGGAAAAAGATAGGTGCCTTTTGATTTTGAAACATTCAAACCAGAACCAGTATTTCTCATCCCAATGGAGAAATGTTCAGCCAACTCCATCTTTAGGGAATTTGGCTCCGAGTCCAAGATTTTAATTGTTACCAAACTTTAATGCAGTTCAAAAGTGAAAACTTCCTACAACTCACATCCCAAAGTTGCTGTAACTTTCTTGCACAGTATTTTATAATGTTGTTGTGGATGAGGATTCATGCTCCCACCCTTCTATTGAACAATAAAAAAAGAAGAAGATTCAAATGTTCAGTGGTGAGGTCCTATTTATGGGCTCCTCACAGACATGGGGTGCTGGGCAATGTGAAAACAGGATGCTCAACTAAAAAGGCTGAGCCAACAGGGTTCTCCTTATGGTTCTGGGATGCGGGTGGCGCTGTGGTCTAAACCACGGAGCCCCTTGGGCTTGCCAATTGGAAGGTCGGTGGTTCGAATCCCGTTGCTCTGAGCCAGCTCCTGCCAACCTAGCAGTTCGGAAGCATGCCAGTGCAAGGAGATAAATAGGTACCTCTGTGGTGGGAAGGTAAACAGCATTTCTGTGCGGTCTGGTTTCCGTCACTGTGTCCACTTGCGCCAGAAGTGGTTGAGTCATGCTGGCCACATGACCTGCAAAGCTGTCTGTGGACAAACGCCGGTTCCCTCAGCCTGAAAGCAAGATAAACACCACAACTCCATAGTCATCTTTGACTGGACTTAACTGTCCAGGGGTCCTTTACCTTTTACCCTTTTGGTTTTATGGCATTGGGCAGACTAGGAAGACTTGCAACCTACCTTTTAAGGGTTGCATGCCAGTGGTGGGCTGGGCCAAAACAACAGTTAAAATTCTATCATTTGGAAGATGGAATGGACCTCAAGGGTCCTCTAGTCTAACCCCCTGCAATGCAGAAATCCCAGCTAAAGCATCCATGATAGATGACCATCCAAACTCTGCTTAAAAACCTACAAGGAAGGAGAGTCCATCACCTGTCATGGGAGCCTGTTCCACTGTCGAACAGCTCTTATTGTCAGAAAGTTCTTTCTGATGTTTAGTTGGAGTCTCCTTTCCGTAACTTGAAGCCACTGATCCGGATCCTACTCTCTGGAGCAAGAGAAAACAAGTTGGTTCCTTCTTCCATGTGGCAATGCTTGACATATTTGAAAATGGCTACCATATCTCCTCTCAGTTTCCTCTTTTCCAGACTAAACATACCCAGCTCCCAAACTGTTCCTCGTAAGGCTTTATTATATTATGGGTCTACTAAGACCCCTAGATCCCTTTCACATATACTCCTGGCTAGGTGTCCCCCATCTTATATTGGTACAGCTGACTCTGCCTGCCTAATCGCAGAACCTTGCATTTGTCCCTTATGAAATTCAGTTCGCTAGATTGGGCGCGGTTCTCCAACCTATTAATGTCATCTTGTATCCCGATTGTGTCTTCTACGGCATTAGCTACCCCTTCCAGTTTGGGGTCATCTACAAATTTGATGAGCATCCCCTCAATTCCTTCATCCAAGTCATTTACAAATATGTTGAACAACAACGGGCACAGGGAAAGCAGTGGGGCAAAGGCAAACTGCCCAGCCCCATGCCTAGAAAGCACAGGGCAAGCAGAAAACTGCTCAGACCCATGCTTTCTAGCAGTGGCGTAGCGTGGGTTGCCAGCTCTCAGGGCCACACAAAGGGGGTGGGGAATGGAGACCCAAGGGATCACAGTCACAGAGATTTGTTCTGCTGTCAGGAGAGGTCACTTCCTGGTTTGCATTTAGAAGCTGTTTTCAAAGAAGCCCAGCAATGGAAACATGCATACGTATGGAGGCAATACGGGGTGTTGAAATTTTGCACCTCCCTAACAATTTTGCAACTGGGGCAACTAATAATAATAATAATAATAATAATAATAATAATAATAATAATAAAAAAATTTATACCCCGCCCATCTGGCTGTGCCCCCACCACAATGCTACACCACTGCTTTCTAAACATGGGACAAGCAGATATTTGGACAAGCCCTCAAACCCTCTGTGAATTTCTGAAGTCGTCCAA
Organism: Podarcis liolepis; assembly: GCF_965112155.1. Lineage (NCBI taxonomy): Eukaryota > Metazoa > Chordata > Lepidosauria > Squamata > Lacertidae > Podarcis > Podarcis liolepis. The sequence continues at coordinate 107,368,786 of NC_139555.1, read as the reverse complement.
GTTGGTGGTCATCACTACATGTTGTGGTAGCAATTTAAACTGCATAAAGCTGTGCTGTGTGAAAAGGGACTCCCCCCCCCCTGTCATGAATCATTCCACATTCAGCTTGGGTGGATGACCCACAAAAAGGGGTTGGAAATCTTCCTTTTGCTATCCTTTCTCCCTTTGCTAATGCTAATGAATCCCCTAGCTAATTGTGAAGGTAGAATGACCATCCTACCTATCCAAATAAATAAGAATTACACTTACGAGGACGAGTTTTTGTGTCTCCATGTAAGCATCAATATTTACTGTTCCTACATCATAGATAAAAAGAGAAATCTCATCATTTCTTAGTTCTAGTTGCAGCAGACATTATGGAGAGTATGAAACTTGAGTCAAAAGTGGCTTCTGAGAAGGAGAGCATGACACTAGAAGTACACAGGCACATGCTTGCAGAAAATCTCTGAAAACTCTGGGCATTGGTAGGTGCACATGTCTAAGGAATAAAAATGTCGCCTTTCATAAAATCATAAGAGGTCATAAGGCCTCAAACAGTTACAGCTTCTGAGTAGATGGCTGCAACAGCTAAGAAACCACAGACTCACTTAGAGGCTTATCTTTACTGGCTTGTGGTTAGAATGCCCAAAAACAGGGCGGATTGCTGTTAGGCTATGGTTTATCAGGACACCTCAGCAAGCTTGGGCAGGGCATATCTTATGCATGCCTAAAGGGTAGTTAGAGGGTGGCTTTATCGCTTGAGTAGATGTGTGAAAGCATAGGAACACCCCGCCTTATTTGAGTAAAAGCGATTAGGAGTGATGGTCCCTGGATTTAGAGGAATAGGAGTTGTCAATATGGGGTGAGCCTCCAGCCAATGGAGGAGAGGGGAGGAACTTGTGATAAAAATGTGTGTTTTACTAAATGGTGGGTGTGCCTGTTTTTGGACACCCATCCTTGCCAGTATGTATCTAGAAACATTTTGCTGCTTCACCAATTTTGTTCAGGTTTCATTTTAGGCGTCCCTGGACCCCAGTCTTCGGACCAGTGTTTCATTTCCAACAACATGGTAAGCAGCAAATTAGATATCATTAAATGTCTGGCTTCCCAAACAAGCTAGAAAAAGCTCAGAATGTTGCCTGCAAAGGCATTTCCCACCCCACCCAAAAGTCAACCGAAATGTCACCCAACATGTTCAAGTGTCAAGTGTGACACTTATCTAGACTTCAAACACAAGCACAGCGAAGGCACAGGAAACAGGGAAAGCACTGCAAATAAGGTGCGGGGTGTGTGTGTGTGGAATAAACAGGTGGAAACTGATCATATTGGTTTGGCTATTGCATGACGTGGATTCTTCAGAGTAGCCAAGGAGGCAGGATGGAGGCTGAGAGAGACTAGTACGGACAGTCTATAAACAGACATTGCTTCTGTCCTTCGTCATAACCTTCCATTGTATTTCCGGAAGTCGATTTCACTGGCTCCTCCAGGACCTGCCCATTTGTTTATCTAAGAAATAATTTTGAGCACTGCACATTTTGCATGGAGTTTTCTCAATGCCGCCAACACGTCCCGGTTCCTCAGGCTGTATATAAAAGGGTTCGTTATGGCAGGGACCATGGTGCAAAATGGTGCACCATGATAATCATGGACTTCTTTGCTGTGTAGGAGGACGCAGGGGTCATATGACTTTATTGAAGGCAGAATTGTCAGAGCAGGACAACTGTACAAGGGCTGGATAATCACACATGTAATGGTTGATCACATTGGATTTGCAGTAGGGAAGAGGCAGTACATAAAGGGAACAGTCAAAATAAAAAAATTCCTGCCAGTAGCACCTTAAAGACCAACTAAGTTAGTTCTTGGTATGAGCTTTCGTGTGCATGCACACTTCTTCAGATACACTGAAACAGAAGTTGCCAGATCCTTCTATATAGTGAGAAGGTGGGGAGGGGTATTACTCAGAAGGATGGTGGGAATGGGTGATTGGCAGATAGCTGAGATGAGCCTGTTGACGACTCTTAACGACTGCAATAGGTCTTACAGGAAAAGGCAAGGGGTGAGAAGGTGAGAAATGGCTTAGTCATGTATAATGAGATAAGAATCCAATGTCTTTGTTCAAACCAGGTCTCTCCATGGTTTTAAGTTTGGTAATGAGTTGTAATTCAGCAGCCATTTCTCACCTTCTCACCCCTTGCCTTTTCCTGTAAGACCTATTGCAGTTGTTAAGAGTCGTCAACAGGCTCATCTCAGCTATCTGCCAATCACCCATTCCCACCACAGTTCAAGAAGGACACTGACAAACTGGAACGTGTCCAGAGGAGGGCAACCAAAATGGTCAAAAGCCTGGAAACGATGCCTTATGAGGAACGGCTAAGGGAGCTGGGCATGTTTAGCCTGGAGAAGAGGAGGTTAAGGGGTGATATGATAGCCATGTTCAAATATATAAAAGGATGTCACATAGAGGAGGGAGAAAGGTTGTTTTCTGGTGCTCCAGAGAAGTGAACACGGAGCAATGGATCCAAACTACAAGAAAGAAGATTCCACCTAAACATTAGGAAGAACTTCCTGACGGTAAGAGCTGTTCGACAGTGGAATTTGCTGCCAAGGAGTGTGGTGGAGTCTCCTACTTTGGAGGTCTTTAAGCAGAGGCTTGACAACCATATGTCAGGAGTGCTCTGATGGTGTTTCCTGCTTGGCAGGGGGTTGGACTCGATGGCCCTTGTGGTCTCTTCCAACTCTATGATTCTATGATAGTGATCATTTTTAAAAGGAAGACCATGTTCTATCTAGATTCCAAACATGGATTGAACCACTCTGTGATTGATGCAATTTCATCCTTCTTAGCATGTCTATATGAGATGGATTCAAAATATCCCTATAGTTTTGCAGACTGGTCATTTTTTGCACCAACTGATATACCCAGGCAAGGTAATTCCAGTGACTACGGTCCTTTCACATGTACCATTGCCCATCTGATTGCTTCTGCTGCCCAATTACAGTTCATACAAAAGGATATGGCTGCCATTAGACCCTGGATTGCAAAAGAAATAATGCAGTACTGTGGGAAAACCTATTTTGAAGGACAAGACAAATATTTTCAAGTGGAAATTGATGCTGTTCCTCCCAAGAAGAGACAAATCTTGAACGAGAGTCACATTACTGTGTCTCGATCATGCCCAGAGGGATGGAAGGATACACTAACCTATTGCTCAGATATTTTACCTTCCTTGTTTGAAGGCTGCTGGTCACTATGTTTCTTGAAGGAAGGGTGCAGGAGGCCCAGTGGTGACCTAACTATGGTTTACTGTGAAGGAAACTGCAAGGACTGGTACCACTGCTTTCGCATAGGCATTGATTCAAAAGATCTTCCAGAGGTTTTTGTGTGTCCAGACTGTCAATCCACTGTGGCCAAATAGATTTTGAAACTGTGAACTCTCATATTCCACAGGTTGGTATAATACAGCAAAATCCAAACATATAGTTTTCATCATCATGGCAGGGATGGTCCTTTTCCATAGAATTCTTATTTATGGAGTTGGTTTTTATATCCTGCTTTTCTCTACTTGAAGGAGTCTCAAAGTGGCTAAAAATATCCTTTCCCTTCCACCCCCACAACAGACACCTTGTGAGGTAGGTGGGGCTGAGAGAGTCCAGAGAGAAGTGTGACTGGCCCAAGGTTACCCAGCAGCCTGCATGTGGAGGAGCGGGGAAGCGAACCCAGCTCATCAGATTAGAGTCCACCGCTCTTAACCACTACACCACAGAAACGTATCTCTTAAAACTCTGGAGCAAGCTGCTCAGTTCAGCCTCATAGTGATACTGATTTGTGGAGGGAAGGTTGGTGATGAGCAAGATCTGTTCCCATTTCCCAACACAGAGACAATAGAGCAGTTTCTTTTGGGGGCTGAACCTGCAGAGTGTTTCTGTTCAGAATTTCCGTGGCAGAAATTGGCTATGTGCCTTTATAAACATTCAGCTTCTCAAATCGAACCCCATCATGAAACTTTCAGGTGTAGCTGTTGGAGGTGGAGGGCAGAGAAGGTGCTAGTCCTTACCTCCCTCCTCCCAGCCCCATGATCAGTTGCCCAATGGGCTGAATTTCAGGGCTTTTGCATGTAAAGGGCAAGCTTGTTCTTTACTTGTTTAGATCTTTAAACTTGGGAGCAGATATTTGGCTCCATCTCACTTGCTGTCAGTCATTGTGGCGGTTCTTCTAAGGGGGGGGGGGTGTTGTTAGGTAAATCATATTGAAAAGCAGAAAGTTCCTCCCATCTTTCCTTTCCGTTCAACATATCGGCATAACTTTGTTTCTTTGATATAGTCCTCAGTTCATTCCGTCCCATCGCTCCATCATCTCAATGGTAGATTTATTTAGCAGATAACACACTCCTGACCTCGCTCGAAGCATGTGCGTTTACTTCTCCAAATTTTTCTTCTTCTTAAGCAACACAGCCAGTTTCACTCCTGAAAGCAGCATCCGGGAGTTCCAGAACTCGCACAAGGGCTTTCCACCCAGTGCCCCCACCCCCTCCTTCTTTCAAACTCGGGAGTGGTTTATGGGCAACTGCGGGCGAGGCAGCGTCTTCCCATCCCCTGGGAAGATGAGATAGACTGATATACTCTCCATAATCAGCCTCTAATTACCTCGTGCGAGCTGGAGAGATGGTATTGTCGGCCATCTTTCAAGGCGCCCCTAGCGGCCCCTGGTAGCCAGTCCAGTTCTTGGTGAATTTAAGGCGTTCTTGCTGGTGGTGTTTAAAGCTCTAAATGACTTAGGCCCCAAATATCTGAGAGGTTGCCTGCTTCCCTGCAAGACCCTCTTGAGCAAGCATCCCCAAACTTGGCCCTCCAGATGTTTTGGGACTACAATTCCCATCATCCCTGACCACTGGTCCTGTTAGCTAGGGATGATGGGAGTTGTAGTCCCAAAACATCTGGAGGGCCAAGTTTGGGGGCGCCAAAAATGTGAATCTGCTTAAGGATAACTGTGAAGGATGTTGGATTGAAGAGAAGGGGGATTTGGAAATATGGACAAATCAGAAGTTGTTACTGTTGGGCCGAGTTACTGTGGAGGGGATGAGGGCTGCTGTGTTGCTGGGGATGTTGCTTTTGTTTCAAACATTGCAAGCTTTGGATAGGATGGAGGGTTACAGGAGGTGGCAGAGGGATGCTCCTAGAGTTGTTTGGCAGGGCAGGAAGCCTCGAGTAAAACTTAAGATATTGATGGATGCCAAAGAAGGAGGTGGACCTGCCCTGCCAGACCTTTAAACTTCGTTGTGAACCATCTGCTTTTTGCTGGTTGAGAGAATGGTTGCTTCTTGAAAACACTGAAGTGTTGGACAATGGCAGACAAAGTTGATGGACTATATTGAATTGGCGGAAATGACTGGCAAGATCCGAGACCAGGGTGAAGAGTCGGTGGAAGAAGATTGGAAAAAGTTTAAAGACTATTTATAGAAATATTGTAAAATTAAGGAATGTTAGAAAAATGTTGGACATGGCTTTAGTAGAAACGTCATTGTTGTGACGTGGGGTTTGTGATTTCATCTCTCTTGATATAACATGCTGGAGACAGTTCTCTAGTAACACTTCTATATTAAAGCAACAAGACTAAGGTCTGGGGAGAGGAAAGCTACATTTATAGGGACAGGGAACTAGCAAGCATCATAGCATCCCGGAAACGACAACTCTTCCGCTCATGGTTTCCGCCACAACCTGGGCACCTGCCTCGGTGATCTTTGTGCACTGTGCAGGCCTGACGCACTGACTCGACCCCACGGACTGGGCTCTGGCTCGGAGTAGCCTCTAGCTCGTCCATGGCATGTGCAACTTCTATCTGTGGCTTAGGGGCCTTGCGACTGGCATCAAGCTCCTCTCTTTCATAATTCTCCATGGCGGTGGCCTCCTTCAAGGCTGAAGCAAGGGTAACCTCTTCTTTAGCCACGATGCGTCTTCTGGCTTTCTTGCTGCTCAGACCACCGACAAACCGATCCAGGAGAGTCTCTTCCAGATTTTGGAAGTCGCAGTGCTGAGCGAGCTTCCGCAGTTCAGCTAGAAATGCAGATACAGACTCCCCAGTACGCTGCTGCCTCTTATGAAACTCCATCCGCCGGGCCATCTTGGTCTCAGTAGGCGCCAAGTGGCTTGTTAAGCAGGCAAGAATATCTTTGAGAGATGTCTCACTTAGCTTCGCTGGAGCAAGCAATGCCTTGGCCAGCTTGAAGGTCTCAGGCCCACAGTAGCTCAGGAATGTGGCCCTTCTTTTGCTGGCATCGGTGATCCCTTGAGCCTCTGCGAAGAACTCGAAGCGTTCGACATAGTCTTCCCACGTGTGGGGCTCTGATGGCTGGAAGGGCTCCAATACCCTTGGACTCTCCATTGTCCTGTGGGCAGGGTCGTCTTCTCAGCTGGCCAGTGAGTCTTGTTCTTAGCTGCAATCCGGACTCTGAGGCAGGGCTGCGTTTAACCGCTCCTCAGCATTCCGGATCCCATCCTCATCACCAGTTGTTGTGACGTGGGGTTTGTGATTTCAGCTCTCTTGATATAACATGCTGGAGACAGTTCTCTAGTAACACTTCTTTATAGGGACAGGGGACTAGCAAGAAAGGATACATTTTGGAGGGAACAATATCAGGCAATCACAGTCCTGCCTTTTGGAGGGAACCAATAAGACAGAGGATCCAAATACAGCAGCTTAAATGAACCAATAGTAGCTGTACCCTCTGGAACCAAAAGGTTGTTACTTTACCCTAATGCAAATACAGACAATCATAATACAGATATAAAATCCTTTGACTCAATACACAACAGTCATAAGGAATTAAGTATAAATAGATTAATAGAAAATTAAAGGAAAAGTATGGCAAGAATGTGCTAAGATAATTATAGAACAGAAAACAGAGTAAGATGGAAAGGAATTGCTGAAACAAATAATAGAAGTGGAATACAAAAAGGGAGGTGTGAGGAGGCCGCTGGAAATAAGTGAATGAAATATAAGATATTGAAAATGTTTGAGGTGTTTTTAAATCATTTTTGTTTGTTTTTGTTTGTTTTGTTAGTCTATATAGCATTTTTGTATTGTATTTGTACTGGTTTTTTTCCTCTTTTTTCTTTTGTTTGTTTGTAGTGTTGTATTGGAAATGTTGAAAAAGTAATAAATATCATTTTTTTAAAAAAAACAAATCAAGGCCTGCTTAAAGAGGCACATTTTTGCCTGGCGCCAGGCAGGTGTTTAAATTTCATTGCATTCAAATCCCATATTTTTGTAAGCTCAAGGTGGCATACATTGTTCACATTTAATACCGTATACTGTGTATAGTTTTACTGTGTATACTGTGTTAGTTTTATGATGTTAGCTGCCCTGAGCCTGGATCCGGCCAGGGAGGACGCGGTACAAATATACCTTTGTTGTTGTTGTTGTTGTTGTTGTTGTTGTTGTTGTTGTTGTTAATAATAATAATAATAATAATCCCCGCAACACCTCTGTGAGGTAGGTAAGGCTGGCCTTCTGACCAGAAGCCGGTGGAAAGGGAGTTTTGTGAGTCTCTCTTTGGTTATGTTTATGCTTCTACTGGCACCATACAACATACCTCCACATGTGGTGGGAGTGCCCCAAAATCCAACTATTCTGGACAACAGCCACACGAGAAATATGTAAAATAACTAAGCAAGTATTAGACATCACCCCAGAATTGACCCTACTAAATATCTTCCAAGACAACAATGCCCATTTACACCACAAAGAACTCATAACCCACCTACTTTCAGCAGCCAGAAACACCATAACCAGACACTGGAGAGACCTGTCACGGATAAGCATGGACCAATGGTACCAAATAGTATGGGAAACAGCCTACTAGAAAAATTAACCAATAAACTGAAACTGACACGGGGGGAAACAGAAGAAGACGCCTCCTTTATCACATACACAGCCCAACAAGACAATGACAATAATCCACCAACAGCATACAAATCAATATGGCTAACCTGATCCAAAACACCCACCCACCCCACTCACACATGAAAACAAAGATCACCACAGCCAACCACAAACAACCACACCCTAGGCCAGCCCCAACCTCTCTCACCACCAAAGGAACACAAGTGAACAGCACAAGCAACGCTGACATCAAACCCTACATACATTAACCATAATAGAAACATCGCCACCCGACCCCACCCTCACCCATCTTCCCCCCCTCCACCCCTTTTTTCCCTTCCCCTAATGTCTCAACAAATGAAATGGATTTGTAAAAATGTTACATGGAAAAAATTACAAGAGACATTACACATACTTCTGTAAAACAAGAAAATCTGTAATAAAAAAATAATTTAAAAAATCCAACCATCCTTCTTTCCTTCTTTTTTCTCTTCTCCGCAGTGAACGTGACTCTGGATCCCAGCACAGCTCATGCCAACCTTGTTATGTACTGAGTTGAATAGGATCCAAACTGAAGAAGTCTGATTGGTCCTTGAACAATAGGATCCAAATTGCAGCAGTCTGATTGGTCCTAGAACAATAGGATTCAGAATGCAGCAGTCTGATTGGTCCTAGAACAATGCAGCAGTATGATTGGTTGGCAGGAACCACCCTATCATGCTCCAGATATAAGTGAATCCACAACCTGATTGGCTTACAGTAGAATTCCAGAATTAGCCAATCATGTGCAGCCCACTGTGTAAATAATGTATATAAAGCAGATACTTTGAGGGGACTTTCATTCATTCCTCCTCACCACTATGAGCTGAATAAAGAGCATGAAATCACTTTGCGACTCTGAGTATATTTCACTGGCGACGAGGATGGGATCCCGCTGAGCTGACTGCCACACACAGCACCACCACCTGCCGCACCGCTGCCTCGCACCATGTATCCAGGCTTCAGCTCCGGGACACAAGGAACTCAGAATGGCAACCGACAGCAGCTTCTCGCCGTTCAACCCAGCACCTGGAGACTGGGAAGCGTACGCCTCCCGTTTCACCTTCCTCCTAGAAACCAAAGGGGTCACTGATGAAGAAGACGCCAAGAAGAGGGCGATATTCTTCAGCATCTGCGGAGAGGAGACGTTTGAAATCGGCCGGGCTCTCCTTGCACCTGAAGACGTCGCTACTGTTCCATACAAAACAATAATGGAACAGCTGAAGGGGCACTTTTTGCCGCAGCCCTCAGTGGTGGCTCGTCGAAATGCCTTCTACACAAAGCGGCAAGCCCCTGGGGAAACCATAACTGGGTTTGTAACCTCTCTCCGCCAAGCCGCCCGGTTCTGCAACTTCTCAGAGCTGGAGAACATGCTTCGTGGCCGCCTTGTCGGTGGCCTGAAGGATGAGAAGCTGCAATGACGCCGCTACGCTAAGAAGGACCTAACATTCCAGGTCGCTCTGGAGGAGGCCCTGGCAACGGAAGCTGCCAAGAGGTCGACGCAAGAGGCACGGCCGAGCCTGCCATCCCAACCGAGGGTCCACCACGAAGCCCTCACCAACGACTCAGAATCTGACAGGGAGGAGGTGCACCGAGTACAGCAGCGCACTCAAGCAGCCCACATACCACAGCTGCCTCGACAAGAAGGAGGGAACTGCGCAAGCTGTGGGGAAAGTCACGAGAGGAGGACCTGCCGTTTCCGCAACACAGAGTGCAGGCAGTGCAGAAAATCGGGACACATCACCCGGGTGTGTCAAGCTCAGCCCACCTGACGCCAGGCATCAGATGACCAATCCAAGAGCCCCAGGTCCCGGGGCCCAACGCACCAAGGCAACTCGACGGAGCTCACGGACTTCCAGGTATACCAGTTGCCCCACCCCAATGTAGAGAAAATTTATGTAGAGGTACAGATAGAGGGGGCCCCATGCCGCATGGAGCTTGACACGGGTTCAACTCTATCCATAATCTCGGCAAGGACCTTAAGGAAACTGTGTCCTACTGGGGGACCCAAACTCAGGCCGGCCCCATTCACCCTCCGGGACTTCCAGAAAAGTAAGGTCCCCACAATGGGGGTGGGGACCTTCAGGGTGCAATACCGAGGGCAGACGCGGCAACTGGACTTGCTTGTGGTCAAGGGCCCCTACATTAGCTTACTGGGATTGGCATGGTTTGGACCACTGGGGCTAGCCATCACCGGGGTGAACCACACTACCTTACAAGTGGATGTGGACGCCATATACAAGGAATTTCCAGGGGTTTTCGATGGGAAATTGGGACAGTATACGGGCCCCCCATTGCTCTACAGCTTGACCCCGCAGTACGACCGGTCAGGCTCAAGGCCCGCCGGGTCCCGTTCACGCTGAAACCCCGTATGGACGAGGAATTGGACCGGCTTGTGGAGCAAGGAGTGCTGGAGCCAGTGCCTAATGCCCCCTGGGAAACCCCAATCGTCACACCCGTCAAGCCTAATGGTTCGGTCCGCATCTGCGCAGACTACAAATGTACCATAAACAAGGTCCTCACGGCCCATGCATACCCAGTGCCAGTGGTCAGCCATGTCCTTGCCACCCTGGCTGGGTCGAAAATTTTTGGCAAGCTGGACTTGGCCCAAGCATATCAACAGCTGCCAGTAGATGAGGCCACAGCAGAGGCACAAACGATTGTGACGCACAGAGGAGCGTTCAGGGTAAAGCGGCTGCAATTCGGTATCAGTGTGGCACCAGGCATATTCCAGAATCTAATGGACTCGCTCCTTAAAGGGATTCCTGGCATCACCCCCTTCTTCGATGATGTGTTGATTGCCAGGCCCACACCAGAGGAGTTTGAGGACCGCCTCCGCACCGTTCTGCACCCTTTCCAGACGGTGGGTCTCAAGGTGAAGCGGGAAAAATGTCTACTAGGAGTGCCTCAGGTGGACTTTCTGGGATTTATGGTGGACGCAGAAGGGGTCCACCCGACTGGGGACAAGGTACGGGCCATTTGTGATGCCCCAGCACCCAAGAGCAAGACTGAATTTCAGGCCTTCTTGGGACTATTGAACTTTTACCATTCCTTCCTTCCCCACAAGGCGGCGGTAGCGGAGCCCCTACACAGACTCCTCGACAAGCGGGCCCCTTGGGTGTGGGGCCAGCGCCAGGAGGCTGCATTCCAGGCAGTCAAGGACTTGCTTGTCTCAAACTCGGTCTTGGCACACTTCGACGAGCGGCTGCCGGTGGTGCTAGCATGCGACGCCTCGCCCTATGGCATTGGCGCTGTCCTGGGACACCAACTCCCGGATGGAAGAGAGGTACCGGTAGCATACTTTTCCCAGACACTCAACACAACCGAGCGGAACTACTCGCAAATAGACAAGGAGGGGCTGGCAATCGTGAAGGGAGTAAAAAAATTCCATGATTTCTTGTACGGGCGGCCCTTCACCGTGATGACTGACCACAAGCCGTTGCTTGGCTTGTTTGCCCCTGAAAAGCAGACCCCCCAAGTGCTGTCTCCTCACGTCCTCAGGTGGTCAATTTTCCTTGCCAGCTACCAGTATGCACTGATTCACCGCCCGGGGAAGGCGATGGGCCATGCGGACGCCCTCAGCAGGCTACCACTACCGGAAACAGGCCCCGACCCAGCACCTGCACAAGAGGTTATGAGCCTGGAGCTGCTTCCCGACCGCCCCATTCAGGCACAAGAAGTTGCACACCATTCCAAGAAAGATAGGGTCATCTCCCGGGTCCTGGACTGGGTGTGGAGGGGATGGCCCAGCAGCAGCCCTGGGCCAGAATTTGCTGGCTACACAACCCACAAACATGAACTGTCGGCCCACAAGGGGTGCCTGTTATGGGGAAGCAGGGTCGTTGTTCCCCAGCCCCTCCGCAAAAGGGTCCTCACAGCCCTACACGAGACACACCCAGGGGTAGTAAGAATGAAGGCCCTGGCCAGGAGTTATGTGTGGTGGCCGGGGATCGATGGAGAAATAGAGGCCTGGGTCAAACACTGCCAGGCCTGCCAAGAATCCCGCCCAGATCCCCCAAGGGCCCCAGTCCAGTCCTGGAAGTCCGCCCGAGCACCATGCTCACGCTTGCATGTGGACTTCGCTGGCCCCTTTCAGGGGAAAACATTCTTCATAGTGGTGGACTCCTACACCAAATGGCTGGAAGTCGCACTGGTACCATCCACTTCTACATCCGCAGCCATCCGGGTACTACGCAGGCTGTTTGCAACCCACGGGCTCCCTGACACTCTCGTCTCAGACAACGGGACTGCATTTACGTCAGGAGAATTCCAAACCTTCACAGCGCAGAACGCCATCCGCCACATCCGTTCGGCGCCATTCCACCCTGCCACCAATGGCCAAGCAGAACGCATGGTGCGGACCACCAAGGACACCCTTCGCCGCATGACGCAAGGGGATTGGGAGTACCATCTTGCCACATTCCTCCTAGCACAGCACAGCACCCCCAGCTCAACGACTGGCCGGAGCCCCGCTGAACTACTAATGGGTCGGCGCCTTGCAATCAGATTGGACCGCCTTCACCCCGATAGAGCTCAGGATGAGGTAGTGGTGGGGGAAGGCAGGAACCCCCGGACCTTCGAGGCCCAGGACCCAGTGTACGCAAAGAATTTTGGGGCAGGCCCAGCATGGGTACCCGCCACAGTCACCAGGGTCACTGGCCCCGTGTCGTACGAGGTGCTAACGGATGGGGGGCAATGCTGGCGCCGCCACTGCGACCAGATACGGCGACGATTCCCGGGAGAAAACCAGGAGGAGGAAAGGTCAGAGGAGTCCCAAGGGAACAGAGGGGCAGTGAGGCCCATAGAGCAGGAGGGGCCAGCAGGAGAGGCAGAATCAGTAAATACAGAGAGGACCTGCGAGGCCGAAAGGACACCGGAACCAGAACCACGACTGAGCGAGCCGGTTGCGCCACACCAAACAGGCCCATCACAGCCAGCATCCTTGGAACACGAGCCAGAACCTGAACCCCGGACCAGGGAACACCACAGGCCGCAAAGCACACGTAGGCCGCTGGCGTACCTCAAGGACTATGAATGCGACCTCCCAGGCAGGACTGGAACTTAGAGGGGAGGGGTGTTATGTACTGAGATCTAAGTGAATCCACAACCTGATTGGCTTACAGTAGAATTCCAGAATTAGCCAATCATGTGCAGCCCATTGTGTAAATAATGTATATAAAGCAGATACTTTGAGGGGACTTTCATTCATTCCTCCTCACCACTATGAGCTGAATAAAGAGCATGAAATCACTTTGCGACTCTGAGTATATTTCAAACCTCATCCTCTCCCAAGACCTGAAGAGAGTAAGATGGGGATGCAGGACGCAGGACCTCCCTGACAACCCTTCGCGATTCGACTGGGAGCCCTTTGTGCTGGGCCAAGAGAGGCTCGCTTCAGGAAGACACTGGTGGGAGGTGGAAATAGAAGAGGCGACGCCGCAGGCCCTGCGGACTTCACAAGAACCGTCCGTCAGGAGGAAAGGAGAGTCTCATCCAAATGAAAGGCAATGAGAGTTGAAAGAAAACATGGAGATCTGGGCAGTGGGAGCTGCCAGAGAGCCTGTCGTAAGGAAAGGAGAGGTCAGTTTCAATCCCAATGGGGGAATCTGGGCTCTGGGCAAGGCCCTGCCAGACTCACTGAGGATGCCATTGTCTCCTTATCGGCTCACGACATTTACATCCTCCGAGAGGACCCTCTTGAGCTTGAGATACAAGCCCAGGAAGATCCAGGTGTACCTGGACTATGAAGGAGGTCGCGTGGATTTCTTTGACGCCAATACGGATGACTTGATATTCAGTTTCCCTGCAGCCTCGTTCTCTGGGGAGAGGATCTGTCCCTTTTTCGGGGTGTATTGGGGAGTCAGACTGAGCTGCTGAAATCTCAAATTCCCCAGCAAAACCCAATGGCCAAGTGGCAAATTCTGAACTGCGAGTGCTCTTTGTGACCAGCTGCACGTGAGGCATAAAAGGGAAATGGATTCTTGACCGATGCAGATGTCAAGAGCAAGACAGCTTTCCTCCATCACTCCTCTTCCTTGCTTTGCTTAACACCTAAGCTCTGGTGCACTCAAAACCTTTCATGATTTTACTGTCTGGTTTTACATTGCTGTAAACCACTGACTTTTTTATGATACAGCAGTATATGAAAATTTATATAAACAGCTAAATAAAAGCTTGCTCACCAGTTTGTGGCATTTTGGTTGGCCATAATAATGTTAAATTACAGGTAGGTGTTGGTCTGCCATAGTAGAAACAAAATATATTTTTTTAAAACTAAGACAGCTGTAAGAAAACAGTTACCATATTATGCTGAAGGAAAGATCTGAACTCATTTCTTTCAAGTACAGCCATACCTTGGTTTTCAAACAGCTTAGTTCTCAAACGTTTTAGCTCCAAAATGCCGCAAACCCAGGAGTGAGTGTTCCAGTTTTTGAACATTCTTTTCAAAGCCGAACATCCAATGGGGCTTCCGATTGGCTGCAGGAGTTTCCTGCAGCCAATCAGAAGCTGCACTTTGCTTTCTGAACATTTTGGAAGTTGAATGGACTTCCAGAATGGATTCCATTTGACTTCAAGGGTACAACTGTACTGCATTCATTGTATTACACTGGTTGCTCGTGTAATCTCACTGTATACAAGTTGTACAAGTATTTCAATTTCAGTTCTTTTAAGGCACCAAGGGACCAGATTGCTGTCACCAAGCAGCTCAAATACATAAGGCCAAGGCGGCATTCGTACTTTTCACACACACTGTAAGATCGTGGGAGCTGTAGTTTATGCCTCAGAGAGATACAAAGCTCAGCATCCTTAAAACTAGAGTTCCCAGCATTTTTTTTTGGGGGGGGGTGTCCTTTAAGCATATGGTGTGTGTACACAGCCAGAGGGTTGTGCCACACTTTGAAAGAGCTCAGTGCTTTTGCTTCACAAGTTCACTAGCAGAATTATTGCATTTCTATACATTCTATTAAATGCTTATTTACTGAAGTCACCTGAAATCATAACCTGTCGGGAGGTAAGAGAAGAGAAAGCAAAAACTTTTGGCTCCTGCTCTCCTTGAACAGCTTCCATCCCAGCTGGACATTAAAAGAAATTGTAACTAAAAACTGTTCTGAGTTTGCTTACTTCCTCCTCCCAATCCATTTTCCTTTTGGGTTGTCTTTTTAAGATTCTAAACCCAAAAACTGGGACTGTTTCATTTTTGTTGATCTGGGAACAGCAGGGTAAAAACACTAAATTAAGTTCAATGAAACATGGGTTCTAGATAAATCTCATTGAACATAACGAAATTGTGCATGCATTCACACCTTAGCCAAGGAGAAAACCTGGAATTCAAATCAGGAACAATCTAACTTTAATCCAGGTTCACATTTGTCGCTGGCTGGTATTTGTTTGCCTCCCAGAGTGGAGTGCTATTTGTATGTCAATAGAAATCCCCAAGAAAATGGCAAAACAGACAAGGTCAAGCAACACATTTTATTTTCTGTTTTTCCTTCTATAGGCATACAAAATAAGACATGGCTGAACTTCAGTCAAACTCGACACTTGTGATCGCAAAGTCTCCCTCCACCGAGAATTTTTTTGCAGAATTCACCTTAAGCCGATTAGGGAACTTGACTTCCTGGCCCCCTTTGATCTTCACAGTCATTTCCTTGGAATCAAAGGACAAAGAGATCTGGGAAGAAGAAGAGTCAAGGAGTTAGGTTCATGGGTTGTGCCTTGGAAAGAGGCAATTAGATACTTCCAAGTGATTTATGGCCAGACAGGAGTAGATTAATGGAGAGAGGGAGTGGGGGAAATAAACAAACTACTATCACCCTTGCAATTACACCTCCTGACCAATTTTGTTTGGAGGAGTTCTGTTAGGGCAGTTCAACCTGAAACCATGACACTCATCGTTTGGCTGTAGAAGTTAAGGTTGGGAAGAGAAATTCAGAGTTGTAGCCAAAGCCAGTTCTACTTAGGTTAGGCCCCCTGAATTAATAGGCATGGAAAAATTGAGCTCATTCATTTCAAGGGCATGGAGGCAACCCTCTTTTTTAACACTTTAATAAAAAACCCAGCTAATTGATGCTTTTCACATCAAAACACATCTATCCTTTCTTTCCCTCTAGTGGTGCAGCAATAAAATTGCTAGAACATTGGAAAAGCTAAGCAGGGTCTGGTCTGGTTTCAAATTGGATGGGAAACCATGTGTTGAGATGCCTGCATTGCAGGGGGTGTCTGGAGGCAGTTGGAGGATGGATGGCAGCTAGCAGATTGAGGTTGAATCCTAACAAGACAGAAGTACTGTTTTGGGGGGACAGGAGGTGGGCAGGTGTGGAGGACTCCCTGGTCCTGAATGGGGTAGCTGTGCCCCTGAAGGACAGGTACGCAGTCTGGGAGTCATTCTGGACTCACAGCTGTCCATGGAGGTGCAAGTCAATTCTGTGTCCAGGGCAGCTGTTTACCAGCTCCATCTGGTACACAGGCTAAGACCTACCTGCCTACCGGACTGCCTCGCCAGAATGGTGCATGCTCCAGTTATTTCTCGCTTGGACTACTGCAATGCACTCTGAGTGGGGCTACCTTTGAAGGTGACCCAGAAACTACAACTAATCCAGAATGCGGTAGCTAGACTGGTGACTGGGAGCGGCCGCCGAGACCACATAACACCGGTCCTGAAATACCTACATTGGCTCCCAATATGTTTCTGAGCACAATTCAAAGTGTTGGTGCTGACCTTTAAAGCCCTAAACAGCCTTGGTCTGGTATACCTGAAGGAGCGTCTCCTTCCTCATCGTTCTGCCCGGACACTGAGGTCCATCTCCAAGGGTCTTCTGGCAGTTCCCTCAATAAGAGAAGACAAGTTACAGGGAACCAGGCAGAGGGCCTTCTCGGTAGTGGCACCCACCCTGTGGAACGCCCTCCCATCAGATGTCAAAGAACAACTACTATTTGACTTGTAGAAGGCATGTGAAGGCAACCCTGTTTGGGAAAGTTTTTAATGACTGATGTATTTTTAATCTTTTGTTGGAAGCCGCCCAGAGTAGCTGGGGAAGCCCAGCCAGATGGGTGGGGTATAAATAATAAATTATTATAAGAAATTGTGTGCCGAAATTGAGAGAGAGATTCACCACAAATGATCATGCTTCACTTCAGAACACCCTCAAAAAGGCAGAAGCAGCACAAGAGAATTACCGTATTTTTCGCTCTATAACACGCACCAGACCATAACACACACGTAGTTTTTAGAGGAGGAAAACAAGGAAAAAAATATTCTAAATGAAATAGTGGATATATGATTTTTGTGGTTCATGCTGTGGCCACAGACATGTGATCTGACAGTGAGTTTGGAGTAGCCCAATGCAAAAATCCTGAGGATCCATGTGGATCCATGCTTTGTAACCACGGAGGAGGGAAGGAAGGGGAACCATGGATCCTCTGCTCACGACTGCAGCAGATCCCCCCCGCCACCCGCAGGCATTCGCTCCATAACACGCACAGACATTTCCCCTTACTTTCTAGGAGGAAAAAAGTGAGTGTTATGGTGCAAAAAATACGGTATTTCATTACATTCCTATCTGGTTAGCAGCCCTTCTGAGGATGCTATAGCCCAGGGGAAAGAACAACCATATCACATGCAGAAGACCTGGGTTCAATTTTTCAGCATCTCCAGGTAGCCTTTCCCTGAAACCCAGGTGTTATGTATTGAAGTTCTCACCCTGGCCACCAGGGGGTATTGTGTATATAGTTTTCACTCAGGTCCACGTCAGTTAATTTAGGCGGGAAACCCTAGGCTGCTGTTGTTACAATGTTGACAGTCAGTTGTCTATAAAAGCAGGCCGGCTGAGCTGTTTGCAGTGCAGTTCAGTTCCAGTTTACTTATAAAGAACTACCTGGAGAAATCTCTGTCATCTGCTATGTCCGCTCACTACTTAATACCAGGAGAGTCAATGCCAGGTAGCGAAGGCAGTGCTGAGAGAGATGGAGCAAGGATCCAACTTATTTTGAAGTCCCCAGTGCCCAAGGAGCCCCCCAATCCAGCAATGACCACTGCCTCTCCTTGAAGTTATGGCAGTGCTGAGGCTATTCCTGCTCACCTTGGTGTCTTCTCCCTGCTTGAAAGGGAACACCGACTCCCGCTGCTCCGAGCCCCACAGCCCATTCTTCCCTGAGTTGCATACAATGGTGTTGGTTTCAAAGCGAGGATTGAAGTGGAAGATTATGTCTGAATCATCGTGGTACAAGTTGAGGGCAAAGCTGGAAAGAGAGGAGGACCACATGAGACAAACACTCACAAGGTGGATTAGCAGAAGCTGGCAGAGACAAAGACTAACGGTTCTATTGTTATGGTGATATTGGAAGTAGGATACTGTTGCTGATTGACAAGAACCTAGCCTGGGTTTGTGACTTGGCTAAAGTCCTGTTTGGCAGTGGTGTAGCGTGGGGGCAGTTATCCGGGGCGCAAATTTCACCACCCGGTGCTGCCTCAATACAGTTGTGTGCTTCTGTCGCAACTTCTCCATGTGAACCAGGAAGTGACCTCTGCAGACAAAGGAAGTCAACTCTTCTCATCTCTGCAGATCTCCCATGTGATGCGGATGTCGTTAAGTAGTTGAATGTGCATGCGTACTACATCCATTTACCTCCCTCTCACCCCCTCCATGTGGCCCCGGGCACTGCCAACCCACGCTAAGCCACTGCTGAAGGTATTTGACTGCACCTTTCAAGTCCTTTAACAGACTGGTGGTGGTGATCATGGGACCGTTTAACTTGCTTGTACTCAGAGGAGTCAGATAATGATTAATGGGAAGATATGTGACCCCCCCCAAAAAAAGCTATGCTTTGCCTCCACAGTCAGAACAAACGCTCAATAAAGAGCAGGCATTGTATAAGCTCCACGTAAGCTTTGAAAAGCAGGATGGACAGTTCATCTGGAGGAGCCCATAAAAGCACACAAAAATAGCATCTAATAATTCTTAAGGAAATTTAAACTAAGCATCCTTTAGTAGTGATCAGCATCAGTGGCTGGTTAAATTACTAATTAAAAATATATGGTTGTACTGTATTTTTAACCTTATCATTCCAGTAATGTATTGGTTGCTCCAACAGCATGGCTCTCATAAACCATGATTGAGTTCCTATACCAATAATTTAGGCACTTTCACCACTTTGTAACCAAGCTAAGTTTTACTGCCTGTGCAACTTTTCTGAAGCACATGAATCTGACCTTTGGAGAGTTTGTAAGTAAGCCATTTATAACATACCAAACATGTGGTCTTTTCTTATGCAGAGGGGAGAGAAACTTTGGAAAGAATTTTTTTTTAAATATTTTTTTTTAAGTGATATTTATTGCAAATTTTAAACAAAGGAAAAAACAAACCAATAAACATACAAAGTACCATCACCATACACCACAAACAAAGACAACAAAAAAAGAAAAAAGAAAAATTTTAAAAGATAAACATACAATAAGAAGAAAAAATACAACAAAATCAATTTCTCCTCAAATCTTATTTTCATAATCTTTGGACTTCCTCACATCACCCTTTCCTGCGTTCTCAGCCATATAGTTATAAGCAGCAAATTATTGCCTTATTTCAATTCTTATTTTATCATTCTCAAATATTATGTCCCAATTTTTCAATATTTTATCATATATTGAACTGCTTAACTTAAACATCATATTACTTCAAATTTCATCCTTATCTTAGTCATCACTGATTCATACATCCTATAACTAAGTTACTGATGCCATGTTATTTTCTATCATGCATTCTCTTAGCATTCATATAGCTTATAATGTTTTTGTAGATAGTCCTTAAACCAGTCCTCTTCCACTGTCTCTTCTCCCAGATCCCGGATTCTGCCAGTCATTTCTGCCAGTTCCATGTAGTCTATCAGTTGCGAATGCCATTCTTCCAGCGTGGGCAAATCTTGTGTCTTCCAGTGCTGTGCAATGAGTATTCTTGCTGCTGTTGTTGCGTACATAAAAAAGGTTCTATCCTTCTTTAACACCCCTTGGCCTACAATGCCCAAAAGGAAGGCCTCTGGTTTCTTCAGGAAGGTATACTTAAATACCTTTTTTAGTTCATTATAGATCATTTCCCAGAAAGCCTTAAAAAGAAATTTTTTAAGGGGACATTTTGGAGGGGCATATTTTAAATACAGCCTGTATTTCCACGCTCTGCTTTGCTGCATATTTTGTGACTTTAAATCTCTGCTGGAGTTCCTTCACCAAAGAGTACTTGCCCCAAACTTAGAGCTTGGCATTCAGGAATTCTCCTTTCTACATGTGTTGTGTGTGTGTGTTTTTTTTGCACCAACAAAAATAGACCAGCCCACCTTCAACAACACAAACCTCTTGGCCTCTGGTGGCACTTTCCCCTTCACTATGATGCATTCACCAGGCTTGATTGACAAGTGGGGAAAAACCACTTGCTGGAGGAAAGGCAGAAAAAAAAGAGCATTAGAATGCACACAGGTAACATCTTCTCCACTGTCATTCCTATCTGGAAAGGGGAACCCTTTCCACTCCCGTTTCTCTTGGAAGAAACTCCCTGCAAATATTTGCAGTTCCCAGAAATTGAAGGAATGGGTTTCCAAAACCCAAAAACTGACTGTGCAGGCAGTTTTAAACTGCACCGAAATTCCTATTTTCCCTTAGCTAAAATGCATAAACTCAAGCCGTTGAGTAAATCCATAACAAGAACAAAGCTCTCTCTCCCTTATCCGTCCATGGCGGCAATGAGTGACCTTCCCAAGTTCCAGTACAGCAGGGATGATGCGTGTGTGCCTTATCTTATGTGCTGACCACAAAGACGCACAGACCCACGTCTGGGAATAACGCCAGAGTGTGTTCTCGGAAATGGTGACCTCTGCGCCCCAGATAAGAGTAGGAAGAGGAAGATCCTTTTATGGTCAGAAGTACAGGAAGGAAGGTCCTTTTACGGTTGAGAGTACCAGAGCAGGAACATATGTGATGTCAACCTGTGTACGTAGGCCGACGTGGTTGGGCTCCTAGGGGAGGAGGGAGAGGGTGCCTGGAGGATATATAAACTGCATTAAACCTGTCATTTCTTTGTACTTGCTGTGGACTCACCACACAGGTGCCTTCTGCTATCTGGAGAGCAGAATAAACTCTTTCTTTGAACCAACCTCGGTGTCATTTTGACTTCCTTCCTCCTGTCCCGGAGCAACGCAGACCCAATCGGTGAACTCCAATAATGGGCCCAGCTGCACCCTAATCGATGAAGTATTGTTTCCTTTTCCCCACCCCCCACGGGCTTGGCCTTTCTATTATTGAACACACAACCCTTAAACATGCCCACAGTTCATTGGGTTCCAGAATCCACCTATTCCAAATGAAGGAGACATGTAACAGGCTTCTTTCTGTGAGCAAGTGGGGGCAGTGGCCATTATTTCCATTGATGGAGGGGACATGTCCATATCATGTTCTGGTCCATAGCTGTCAACTTTTCCCTTTTCTTGCGAGGAATCCTATTCGGAATAAGGGAATTTCCCTTTAAAAAAGGGAAATGTTGACAGCTATGTTCCGCTTCTGATCTTTCAGATGTGGCGGCCATTTTGCATTATGATATGCTGCACCACCACCGCCATCTTGTATTGCACCACAATTCTACAGGCACCATTTTGCATTATCCCAACCCCACCACAACAGCCATGTTATGGCTGGTGCCCACACTCCTTTTAGGGGTGTGTTAGGAAACACACACACACCCTTCCCAAGAAACCTGGGAACTTAATTCTACAAGCATGGAAGGGAAAGGGAGAAGGAACTGAAGGAGGTGAGGACAGGTGACCACACCTAGGCCCGAAGTCACACCCCCCCAACCAGGCCTCAAAACTGTCCAAAATTCCTTTCTCTCTTCTAAAAATCCACAGCTAAAGTTTTCCTCTGTTTTCTCACAAGATGCATAGGCAAACTGTTACTTTTATCAGTACGAGAAGGCTTCAAAAAGCTAACGAATAGACTCTGTCAAGCAAGCCTGAGAACTGACTTTTATCTCATTCAGTTGCAACACCTTGGACATGCTGAACCGCGAGACTCCTCGACCCATCCCCTTGGCTTCTCACCCCCCCCTTCCCAAAGACAGGAGCTTTCTGTACATGCTCAGGAAACTCAACATGGGGCAGGACTCCTGAAGAGTAGGAGAAAGGGGAGGGAACTGGAAGGGGAATATATACTCTCTGCAAATGACTGTGAACTCGTGCTTGTTTGTGAGTTATCACACTTGCTCCTTCTACCAGTTCATGGATGGTAGAAATAAAGCTTTTTCTCCGAAACTATTCCTTGAGTGTCTGTTTGACTCCCACTCCCTTTCCCGGGCGCAATATTTTTCCCCACCCGAGGGCAAAGCCTCCTAAGGCTACAGAACCAGAGACCCAACCAGAGAAGTAGGTCACATCTGTATTATACATTTAAAACACTCATACCACTTTAAAACAGCTATGTTCCCAAAGATTCCTGGGAACTGTAGAGGGTGCCGAGAGTTGTTAAAATCTTACACCACAGTTCCCAATATTCTTTAGGGGAAACCAAGTATATGAGTGATTTACATCTATGGTCTGGACATGATCACAGACAAAGTGTTACACAGCTGTTATTGCTGATTTCCTTGTGAATGCTCCCATATGCAGAGCAGGGACACAGGGCAAGAAATTACAAGCCTTCCCCGTTTCCCAGCAATTCTAGGAATCCAGCTGGAACAGCGGCATTTTCGGAACAGCTCACCTGTGGCCTCCAGCTCCCATCAGACCCCAGCAAAATGGTCAATGGCCAGAGAGAATGGGAGTGGGAGCCCCCAACAGCTGGAGGACACTATGTTGGTTGCAGATGTAGATCACGTCAGACAAGGGAGTCACACAAAGAGTTCATTACTTCAGAATAAAATGTGGGGCAAGGCACAGAAAACCATTAGTGCTTTAACAAATGTATTTGTACAGGGGAGAAAATTCGGCTATTTCGATTCCGTTTCACAAGAAGCCAGCTGCAGGCTCTCTTCATGTAGTTAATGAGTAAATGAGCAAGACGAGTTGTTTGAGTTTCTCTGACCCAATCCAACATGAATGTTCTTTTTTTGGTTAAGAAAATCAATGACGTCTTTTTTCAGGAATGTCCGTTATCATGAGGAGCTATAGCTAAGCGTTTGCCTTTCCGTTTTGCTCACAAGGCCTCTGCCCTCCTCAAGGCCAAACCAGACAATGGCTGGCATCCTCCTACCCAGAAGTCTCCCATGAGGTATCATGGCTTGCAGAGCAACAGAGAACATGTGCAACCCCTAGTAAGCCCAGTGGCATCATCGGGGAAAACCTTCGGGCAGAGATTCAGGGCCACACTCTGTGGAATATGCCGGAAGGCCCCAAACCCAGCAGAGTTGCTTTGCTACCTTTTGAAGTGAATTTAAGTAATAGGCATTATCTAAATAGGAAAACAAGAAAATGAAGTCCAGAGAGCTTTAAGCAATTTAAGCAATCTATCTGCACCGCCAAATAATTTCTGATGGCATACCAGGTAACGCCCACAGCACAATAATTAAATTTGTTTATTACCAGCCGTTATATCAGCAAAAAACTACTCTGAAGGCATGAGTAACTGCCGTAGCCTTGACTCCTTCTGTTCATAATCAACTCATGGATAAACATAATTGTAGAGTTGGAAGGGACCATGAATGTAATCTAGTCCAACCCCTGCAGTGCAAGAATTTTTCACCCACCGATGACCCCGAGATTAAGAGTCTCATCCTCTACCGAGCAAAAACAGGAATGACCGTGAAAGATACATTTTGTTGCCCAAAGCAAATTACGCACAGCTGGCCACCTCTAACAATTTAAAGGAACCTTTCCCTTTTCTAGCAGTAAGGAGATACGGGAAGTTAGATCCCGTGAATTTTCTACCCTTTCTCAATGCCCAGCGTCAATTGCCTGAGGCTGGAATGTCACTTGGCCTAAATGGCAGGGCCAGGGCAGTTCTTTGAGCTCGAAGGACTATGTAATACTAGCCTTCATTCAGAAGGGACTGCTGCAGCTATGAACAGTTCATCCACCTTGACCCATACGACAAGGAACTAGGAAACTACCACCACTGGCTGCAATTCTAACCCCACGTTTACACCCAGAAGTACACAGAAGTACAATAGGATTTGCAACCTCGTAGACCCAGACACAATTGGATTGCTAGTTCCTTTTGCATTCTGTCCAGCAGCGGAGCTTTTGGGGAGAACGGTTTTAAGGAGGTTTTGCTAGAGCAACTTTCAAGAATCCTTAGATATGGGCATGCCACAATGAGCTACAGAAACCTATTATTGACTCAGAACCGGCAACCTATGTTCCCCGACTCATTAAGGCTGCAGTCTCATCTCCACTTAGAAATAAGCCTCCATCAATTCTACCGGGCTGACTTCCAAATATACTTAAGAAGATTAAACAGTAAGCTAAAATGCTTACCAGCTGACCCTATCTAACATTAAAGAACAAAATAAACTCCTCTCATACCCCAAACAGTGCCCACTCCCTCTGGACAACTTACAGCATCCATTGTGAAGGTTTGATGACTCAGCTGCTGACAAACACAAAAACAAGTAAGTCTATCCTTCTTCTGCCTGAGCTTTAAATAGTGGCCAAGAGGAGGTGTGGCCTTCTTCCTGCCAATCAGGAACAAGCCTGTAAGGACCAATCAATCAGAGAGGAAGAGACTGGCCAATGGAAATTGGAGTCTCTCCAATCATTAACCAAATTGCTAAGTGACGTGACTTGTATCTTTCTCGGTCCATTCGATGTCCTTTGCATTCCTGACTCCATGTGAGGAACCCATAATTTTAGTCAGGTCCCAGCATCATTAACATAGAGCAGTGATGGCCAAACTTAGCCCTCCAGCTGATTTGGGACTACAACTCCCATCATCCCTAGCTAACAGGACCAGTGGTCAGGGATGATGGGAATTGTAGTCCCAAAACAGCTGGAGGGCCAAGTTTGGCTATCACTGACATAGAGCATGGGTAGGCAAACTAAGGCCCGGGGGCTGGATCCAGCCCAATCGCCTTCTAAATCTGGCCCATGGATGGTCCAGGAATCAGCATGTTTTTACATGAGTAGAATGTGTGCTTTTATTTAAAATGCATCTCTGGGTTATTTGTGGGGCATAGGAATCTGTTCTTTTTCTCTCTCCCAAAAATATAGTCCAGCCCCCCACAAGGTCTGAGGGACAGTGGACCGGCCCCCTGCTGAAAAAGTTTACTGATCCCTGACATAGAGAAAGTGTTGAACTACAATTCCCATCATCTCTGGCTGTTGGACATGCTGATGGAAGATCAGGGCATCACCACCCACAAAATGTCAGAGCAATGTTTTTGAGTCTGTCAGTGTTTTTGAGTCTGTCACAGAACAACCCCAGACATCTACTCAGATGTTAAGTCCCATTGGATCCAGGTAAATTACACCCAGGTAAATAAGTATATAGGATTGCTCTGGGCAGCTGCTACTGGAATGATCTCTCAGTGCCTCAATTCTCAGTGTGATTTAACAGTCAATCCCTCTTTTTAGGGATATCTGCGAATCGTTGCTCCGAGGGGAACGGGGTCTCCATGCATCTCTGATTATCCTTAATGAACTAAAGTTCTCAGGATTCTTTGGGGGAAGACATGGAAGTTTAAAGAGGCATGATACTGCTTCAGATGTATAGTGCATTGTTGTAGTCCTTGTTGGAATTTGGCAAACAAATTGCAGGTGTAACTTACACCTGTAGTGACCAAATGTGGAGAAGCAGCAGGAAGGAAGTAAAGCCCGAAAGGAAGCGAGCTACTTTAGCAGCAGAGAATTCTTATGTTCTTACAACTTTATTTGGAGGCTGAAATCAGACCTTCAGACAAATAAACCTTGTTTTAATCTGTAAGACTTTAAGCCATATATCTCACCCTCTCTCTGAATTCCCCATGCATGCCTAGAAAATAAAAGTGTGATTGATCATACAGACACCAGTGAAAACGTGGGCAAAATTACTGTGTAATGTATCCAAACAAAATCTTTTGTTGGAGATTTTTCTTCTTCTTTGGGTGTAGAAATGATCCCTTTGTCCTGCCAAGGAAATTGAATAACATATTTATGTACGCGACAACGGGGGCAAGGGACTTACTAGCACAAGGATGGAAGAACGAAGAAATCCCGACTTAAGAACTGTGGAAAGAGAACTGTGGAAAGAGAAACTGAATGCTTGAAGGAGCTGTGTGTGTTTTGCCTGGAAAAGAGGAGACTGAGAGGCAATATGATAGCCATCTTCAAATATGTAAAGGGCTGTCACACGGAAGAGGGAGGATGCTTGTTTTCTCTTGCTCTTGAGGGTAGGACTCGAGGCAATGACTTCCAGTTGCAGAAAAAGGAGATTTTGACTAAACATTCAGGAAAACGTTCTGGCAGTAACAGCTGTTGGTCAGTGGAACAGTCTCTCACGAGAGGTGGTGGAGCTGGCAGCCCAGAATATGCCCAGCCCTTTCACTGAAGGTTATATATTAGACAGGGTAAATGATCCTTAGAATTGATACAATGTTTTAGGGCAATCCCAAAATTTCCTATAATACATTATCCCAAGAAAAATTACAGCAGTCCTGTAAGTTATGTTATTATAATCTGTAAGAAAGCTACAGTATGAATGTTGGGATTCATTTTTTGCTACCATCACAAATCATATAGCAGTAATAATGGAAATAGGACATTCAGGTATTGCAAAGGAGTTGTTCAAAACATTACGCACACATTAACACCCCCCACACACATACATATGATTTTCCACAGAGAAAATACCGTATTTTTCGCCCTATAGGACACACTTTTTCCCCTCCAAAAATGAAGGGGAAATGTGTGTGCATCCTATGGGGCGAATGCAGGCTTTCGCTGAAGCCTGGAGAGTGAGAGGGGTCGGTGCGCACCGACCCCTCTCGCTCTCCAGGCTTCAGGAAGCTATCCGCAAGTCTTGCAAGCCCGGCGGGATGTCCCGCGGGCTCGCAAGGCTTGCGGGCAGCAGCCTGCAGCCCAAAAGCTGGGGGACAGCGGGGAGGCACAGCGCCGCCACCCCACTATTCCCCGACCTGATCTGGAGGCTGGGGGGAGGAGAAGCAAGCTTGCTTCTCCCCCCTGCCAGCCCCACAAGCTCAGGGGATAGCGGGGAGGCGGAGCGCCGCCACCCCGCTATTCCCCGACCTGATCTGGAGGCTGGGGGGGAGAAGCAAGCTTGCTTCTCCCCCCTGCCAGCCCCACAAGCTCAGGGGATAGCGGGGAGGCGGAGCGCTGCCAGCCCCACAAACTTGGGGGACAGTGGGGCAAGCTGTCCCTGAAGGCAGAAGAGGGAGACGGAGCGCTCCGTCTCCCTCTTCTAGCTTGGGGATGGCTGCGCAAACCTGGGGGGAAATAAAAAATTTTCCCTTGATTTCCCCCCCAAAAAACTAGGTGCGTCCTATGGGCCAGTGCATCCTAAAGGGTGAAACATATGGTAAATCTGAATTAAATGGGGAGGGTTGGGGAATACTGCCACACATTTCAATGCCAAAAACACCAAATGGGCACTGTTGAAAACCTGTGTTATTCATTTACTTAGTTGATTCCATAAAATATTTCCAAGTGGTTTTACAGTAAAACAACATGAACAATGACAACTAAAAACAATTTAATTAAAGCAGACTCTTGTTTCCAGACTCTGTTCACTCGTGAGTAGCAAGAATCCCACAATAATACGCCCATCTGAAGCATCCTTTGACAAATTTGGTATCTCTCACTTAAGCTCCTTCCAACTATATTTTATCCCCTGGATAAATTCCAAAGGGAGAGTACCTGCCATTCTGTTTCCTGCTGAAATCATTGACACATTGTGCATGTGCTGGTCCCGGGGGTAAGGTACCTTGGGCGTAGCAGAGTCCACACGAAGAGGGGCAAGGTCCGAGGCAGAGAGCCGGGCGGGGAACAGGTACGCTGGAACAGGAGGCTGTGCAGGGAACAGGAACACCGGATGGTCGGGAACAGGAGGTCGAGCAGGGAACAGGAGTACCGGATAGTCAGGAACAGGAAGCCGAGCAGGGAACAGGAGTACCGGATAGTCAGGAACAGGAGGCCGAGCAGGGATCAGGAACACAGGAAGGTCCGAAGCCAACAACGACGTTGCTCCCGCAACCTGGGGCCGGGCTGACTGGGCTTTTATCCTCTTCTAAGGCCAGGGGCAGTCCCGGCCCCCAGGAGCCCCGCCTCCTCTGGCCTTAAGGCGAGCACTCCTCCTGGGGGCAACCAGTTCCCTTCGCCTCTCTGCCCTAAGCCTCTGCAGATCAGGAGAGGCCGAAGGGTTACTGGGCCCTGGAGGAGGCTCACCTGTGGCCACTGAGTCGTCAAGCCTCTCTGGGGCCAGAAGGGTTTCACCTGGGGCCAGCTCCTGATGCACTGCCACAGGTGCAGGTTCTTCAGCATCTAGGCCTTGCCCCAGTTCAGCCGGTC
Organism: Podarcis liolepis; assembly: GCF_965112155.1. NCBI lineage: Eukaryota > Metazoa > Chordata > Lepidosauria > Squamata > Lacertidae > Podarcis > Podarcis liolepis. The sequence continues at coordinate 107,340,420 of NC_139555.1, read as the reverse complement.
CTGGAGGCGGGGACTCTTGTGCAGGCTGGGATTCCTCTGTTTCATCCTCCGAATCGGAATCCCAGGCCATCACACCATCCCCCCTCCCAGGCCCCCCCCTCAACCGAGGGTCCGGACCCGGCTTGCCGGGGTACGTCGCATGGAACTCTCGGAGGCAGGCAGGTGCGTGGACGTTGGCCGCTGGTTCCCAGGAACGGTCCTCCGGTCCGTACCCCTTCCAGTCAATGAGATACTGCAGCTTTCCCCTGCGGTATCGGGAGTCCAGGACGCGTTCCACCTCGTACTCAGGCTCTCCCCGAACCAACACTGGCTGCGGTCGGGGACGGTTCGGGTGGAACTCGTCGGGTGGGGCCACCGGACTCAAAAGGGACCTGTGGAAGACCGGGTGAACCTTCAGGGTTGCGGGTAACCGGAGACGAAATGCCACAGGAGAGACTTGGTCTACGATAGGGAACGGGCCGGTGAAGCGGGCGTCCAACTTCCGCGAAGGTCGAGAGGGGTGGAGGTGGCGAGTGGAGAGCCAAACCAGGTCACCGACGCGAAGTTCCGGCCCCACCTGGCGGTGGCGGTCGGCCTGGGCTTTGTACGCTTCCTTGGCCTGGTGCAGTTGCTCCACCAAAAGCTGTTGCTGGGACTGGAGCTCTTGAAGCCACTCCGTCACTGCCGGGACCGCGGACGCCGGCAGCACCTCTGGAAACAGCCGTGGATGATAACCATAACTGGCCTGGAACGGGGTCTGCTGGGTGGACGCATTCACTGCGTTGTTATAGGCGAACTCTGCCAATGCCAGGTGGTCGACCCAGTCATCCTGCTGGTAGCTGCAGTAACACCGGAGGTACTGCTCCAGCACCGCGTTCGCCCGTTCCGTCTGGCCATCGGTCTGTGGGTGGTAGGCTGACGAGAGGCAGACCTCTGTCCCGAGGGTCTGGTGTAATGCTCGCCAGAACCGGGATGTGAACTGAACGCCCCGGTCGGACACCACACGCTCAGGTAGGCCATGCAAGCGGAAGACATGCTGAAGGTACAGCTGAGCAGTTTCCTTGGCTGTGGGTACAGATGGACAGGGAGCGCAGTGCACCATCTTGGTGAAATGGTCGGAGAAAACCAGAAGGCAGGTACAGCCACGAGACGAGGGTAAGTCCACTATAAAGTCCAATGAAACCGTGTGCCAAGGACGCGGTGGAACTGGCAATGGCTGAAGTAGGCCGGGGGGTCGCCCGGTAGGTCCCTTGGCGCGCCGGCAGACATCACAACCAGCAACGTAGCGAGCCACGTCAGCCTTCAGGCGGGGCCACCAAAACTCTCGACTGACCAGATGGGTGGTCCGATACCGTCCAAAGTGCCCCGCTGCTGGGGCATCATGGGCCATCCGGAGAACCTCCAGCCGTAGTGGCCCTGGCGGGATGTACAGACGACCGTGATGCAGCAGAAGGCCCTGATGCAGGACCAGTCCCGGATACTGTGGGCTGGACCCTTCAGCCAGCTCCCGGAGCCGATCCTGGGCCCAAGCATCGACCCGCTGCTGTTCCCGCACCCGAACCTGCAGTGGCTGCGCCTCCTGGGTGGCCAGGAATGCAGCCGGAGGTAGGATCGTGGTGGGTTCTGCTTGCTGTACCGTGTCTGCGTTGTCTTCAGGTTTCCGGGACAGGGCATCCGCCTTCTGATTCTGAGAGCTAGGGATGTAGCGGATCCGGAACTGGAACCGGGAAAAGAACAACGCCCACCGGATCTGTCTTTGGTTCAGCTTGCGGGTGGTCTGGAGGTACTCCAGGTTCCGGTGGTCAGTTCTCACCTCCACCGGATGTCGTGCCCCCTCAAGATGGTGGCGCCAGACCTCAAAGGCTACCTTGATGGCCAGTAGTTCCCGCTCCCACACAGTATAGTTACGCTCCGCTGGTAGGAGCTGGCGGGAATAGAAGGCACAGGGTAAGAGTGGCGCTTCAGGCCCAATCTGTTGAGACAAGACGGCACCGAGAGCCGTACTGGAGGCGTCGGTCTCCACCACAAAAGGTCGAGAGGGGTCAGGATGTTGTAAGATTGGTGCCCTCTGGAAACAGGCCTTCAACCCCTGAAATGCCTCCTCTGCCTCCTTGTCCCAGGAAAACGGCGTCTTTGGGCGCAGTAGCCGGGTCAACGGGGTGGTGCGATGAGCATAATCAGCGATGAAGGTCCGGTAGTAATTGGCGAACCCCAGGAAACGCTGTAGGTCCTTGCGGTTCCGGGGTGCCGCCCATTCTCGAACCGCTGTCACCTTCCCCGGGTCCATTTGCACCCCATCTGGAGAGAGCCGGTGACCAAGGAAGTCCACAGTCCGCTGATGGAACTCGCACTTGCTGAGCTTTGCGTACAAACGGTGCTCACGCAAGCGCTGCAGCACGGTCCGGACATGTCCCTCATGGTGAGCCGGGTCACGGGAGTAAATCAGTATGTCATCCAAATACACCACCACGTACTTGTCTAACAAGTCCTGAAACACGTGGTTGATGTAGCGTTGGAACACAGCAGGCGCGTTGCACAAACCGAAAGGCATAACCAAATATTCGAACTGCCCGTACCGGGTCCCAAACGCTGTCTTCCACTCATCCCCGGCTCGGATCCGAATCAAGTTGTAGGCCCCTCGGAGGTCCAGCTTGGTGAACACCTGTGCCCCTTGCACCCGCTCCAGCAGCTCCGAGATAAGGGGTAAGGGGTACCGGTCTGGGACGGTAATTTTGTTCAGGGCTCGGTAATCATGGCAAGGGCGGAGTTCCCCACATTTCTTCTTAACGAAAAGCACTGGTGCCGCGGTAGGCGAGGTGGAAGGCCTAATGAACCCACGCTCCAGGTTCTTGCGCAAGAAGTCCTGCAAAGCCTCGCGCTCTGGCTCTGTTAGGGAATATAAGCGACTCACTGGTAAAGGCGCTCCGGGTTGGAGGTCTATGCCGCAGTCAAAAGGCCGATGCGGCGGCAGCTGGTCTGCCCCCCGTTCCTCGAACACGTCCTGGTAGTCCTGGTACACGGCTGGGAGCGTGGGTGCTGCCTCCTCTGAGGGCGCGGCCGCCAGCGTTCCGGATTGAGCATGGGAACATGGGTCTGGGAAGTGCACGGTCCGTTTGACCCAGTCAATCTGAACGTTGTGGGCTTCCAGCCAGTCCATCCCGAGCACCAGGGGGAAGCGGGGCATAGAAGCAATGTCCAAAGTTCGCAACTCCCGGTGCTGCTGGAGACACAGGACCAGGGGCTGGGTCTCCTGAGTAACAGCACCTGAACGCAGAAGTCGTCCGTCAATCGCTTCCACCTGGATCGGTACTGGCTTGTTCCGAAGTGGCACCTGATGATGGGTGGCAAAAGCAGCGTCCATATAGGAGCGGGTTGCCCCTGAATCTACCAAAGCATGGGTGAGGATCCAGGGCCCCCCTGGAGGGTATAAACGTACCGAAACCATAAGATGTTGCAAGTCCATTGGTGCGGGCCCATTCTGTACGGTTTGGGACCCCTGGTAGCTAGGGCCATCAGCTACTGGGGTTGGCGGTTTCCCTGCGGCTGGCGTTTCTCAGGGCAGGACCGAGCGAAGTGTCCACTTCCGCCACAGTAAAGACAGAGATTTCCCTCCCGACGCCGCGCCTTCTCTGCGGGGGAAAGGCGTGGCCGCACTGCCCCGAGCTGCATAGGCTCCTCCGTTAAATCAGTTGTGACCGTGGGGCTGCCGGAAAAAGCTGGTGCCGTGAACTGGGAGTGTCGGCGACCCCGGGCCTGACGACGATCCTCCAACCGGTCGTCTATTTGTAGACTCCGTTGAATGAGAGTGTCCAGCGTGGTGGGGCGTTCCATTGTGGCCAACTGGTCCAGTACCTCGTCCGAAAGCCCTTCGAGATACTGGTCCCGCAGTGCCGAGTCATTCCAGGTCAAGTCCTGTGCCAACAGCCGAAACTCCGTGGTATATGTGGCCACCGTGGACTTGCCCTGTTTCAAACGCCGAATCGCCCGGTTGGCTTGACTCTCTTTCTGGGGGTTGCCGAACGCGGCCTCCAAACGATTGCAAAACCCCGTATAGTCTGCCAGCAAGGGGGAGTCTTGCCTGAGTAGCGGCAACGCCCACTTGGCCGCCTGGTCCTTTAACAAACTAATCAAAAAGTGCACCTTGGTGCGGTCGTCAGGAAAGTTCCGGGCTCGCCCCTGAATATACAGCTTGGCCTGGGCCAGGAACATGGGAAAGCTGGCCGGGGCTCCATCAAATTTCTCAGGCAAAGCCACTGGGTACTTGCCCGGAGCCGGGGCGTCGGCCCCAGGAGCCGGTAGGGCTTCCAAGCGTTGCTGAAGTGCCACAACCGCGTCGCTGAGCTGCTGCACGGTGTGAGTCAAGGCCTGGTTCTCCTGGGCCAAAGCCACCAGTGTAGCCGCCTGTTCAGCCATGGCCTCTGGCTCTTCCCGAACGCACCCCTACGAAGGGGGAGTGCGGGTGTGGCGGGAGCAAACTGTGCTGGTCCCGGGGGTAAGGTACCTTGGGCGTAGCAGAGTCCACACGAAGAGGGGCAAGGTCCGAGGCAGAGAGCCGGGCGGGGAACAGGTACGCTGGAACAGGAGGCTGTGCAGGGAACAGGAACACCGGATGGTCGGGAACAGGAGGTCGAGCAGGGAACAGGAGTACCGGATAGTCAGGAACAGGAAGCCGAGCAGGGAACAGGAGTACCGGATAGTCAGGAACAGGAGGCCGAGCAGGGATCAGGAACACAGGAAGGTCCGAAGCCAACAACGACGTTGCTCCCGCAACCTGGGGCCGGGCTGACTGGGCTTTTATCCTCTTCTAAGGCCAGGGGCGGTCCCGGCCCCCAGGAGCCCCGCCTCCTCTGGCCTTAAGGCGAGCACTCCTCCTGGGGGCAACCAGTTCCCTTCGCCTCTCTGCCCTAAGCCTCTGCAGATCAGGAGAGGCCGAAGGGTTACTGGGCCCTGGAGGAGGCTCACCTGTGGCCACTGAGTCGTCAAGCCTCTCTGGGGCCAGAAGGGTTTCACCTGGGGCCAGCTCCTGATGCACTGCCACAGGTGCAGGTTCTTCAGCATCTAGGCCTTGCCCCAGTTCAGCCGGTCCTGGAGGCGGGGACTCTTGTGCAGGCTGGGATTCCTCTGTTTCATCCTCCGAATCGGAATCCCAGGCCATCACAGTGCATCTTGCAAAGAGCTTTCTCAGTGCTGCTAAGACAACCCGGTTCCTCAGACTGTATATGAAAGGGTTCATCATGGCAGGCACAATGGTACAAAACAAAGTGTTTATCATGGCCCTTTGTGCTGAATAGCAAGCGGCAGGTGTCATGTACGTCAAAATGGCCATAACGAAGAAGATCCCAACCACACACAGATGGGACAAGCAGGTCCCCAAGGCCTTGTGGCTCCTTCCAGAGGAACGTGCTCTGAGAACTTGAAGTAGGATGGCTATGTAGGAAGCCAGGATGACTGAGATGGGGATGAAAAAGATCATGAAATTACTAACGTATCCTGTTATATCATATGCCAAGTTGTCAGAGCAGGACAACTGAACAAGGGCTGGGTAATCGGACATGTAGTGTCTGATCACATTGGACTTGCAGTAGGGAAGAGACAGTACATAAAGGGAACGGATCAAGGCCTGCACAGAAGACCAAAACCAGTCAGCAACTGACATGATGATGCAGATTTTGCTCCTCATGAGAACCGGATATTGCAGTGGTCTGCAGATAGCCACATACCTGTCATATGACACGGTTGCCAGGATGAGGTACTCTGTCCCACCCAATAGCAGTATGACAGAGATCTGCACGACACAACCATAGAGGGAAATGCTGTAGCTCTGGGTTAAAAAATTCACTGCCATTTGGGGAACAATTGAGAGAACTTGGCAGAGGTCCATGAAGGCTAGTTGGCTGAGGAAAAAATACACTGGGGTCTGCAGACCAGAGTCTGTCTTGATCAGAAAAAGAAGGAGGCTGTTCCCTATCAGAGCTACTATGAACATGAAGAGGATCACACCAAGGAAAACCATAGGTGACCTTTGATGCTGAAGTCCAACCAGAAGGAACACGGTCCATGATGTTGAATTCCCCTCTACCATCCCTCCTTCATTTGCCCAAATTTCACCTGTAGACTCAAGGAGAAGACTTGTGAGAAGTGATGTGCCAAATTGTAAGGTTGAATCCACTGTACACATAACATAAAGAACAAAAAGGAGAGCAGTTTTTAACATAATGGATTGTGTCCAATGCTCTGCACACTTAGTTCTGCTGGTGCAACAAGACCTCCTTTTCTTAACTATGAGAAGTGTTGGTCAGAAATTAAAAAGGACTTAGAAAGTTGGTCAAGATTGAAGCTTTCCTTGTTGGGTCGAATTGCTGCTATAAAGATGAATGTACTGCCAAAAATGCTGTTTTTGTTTCAGACTTTACAGATTGTGGATAGGGTGGAGTGTTTCAAGAGGTGGCAGAAAGATATTTCTAGATTTGTCTGGCAGGGCAAAAAGCCCAGAATAAAATTTAAAATATTAACTGATGCTAAGGAAAGAGGGGGGTTTGCCCTGCCGGACTTAAAGTTGTATTATGAATCAGCAGCTTTCTGCTGGTTGAAAGATTGGCTACTTCTTGAGAACACTGACACCCTAGATTTGGAAGGGTTCAATAATGTATTTGGGTGGCATGCATATTTGTGGTACGACAAGGTTAAAGCTCACAAAGCTTTCAAGATCCATATTGTCAGGAAAGCAGTGTTTAGTGTCTGGACAAGATATAAAGATTTACTAGAAAGCAAGACCCCAAGGTGGTTCTCACCAATGGAAGCTAAGGCTCAGAAAAGACTCAATATGGAGGCCAATTGGCCAAAATATTGGGAAATATTAGAAAAAGACGGAGACACTTGGAGATTGCAGAGTTTTGAGAAATTAAAGGATAAAGTGCGAGATTGGCTACATTATGCGCAGATCAGGGAGGCCTTTAATTTGGACAAAAAAATAGGCTTCCAGGTGGAAAAATCGAAACTAGAAACAGAACTGTTAGAACCAAAAACCAAGGTACTTTCAAAAATGTATAACTTGCTGTTAAAATGGAACACACAGGATGAAACGGTTAAATCAGCTATGATAAAATGGGCGCAAGATATTGGCTATAACATCATGTTTGCGGACTGGGAACGGTTGTGGACCACCGGAGTGAAATTTACGGCATGTAATGCCTTGAAAGAAAATATTATGAAAATGATATATAGGTGGTACATGACCCCAGTCAAGCTTGCAAAAATATACCATTTGTCAGACAATAAGTGTTGGAAATGTAAAGAAACTGAAGGAACATTTTTTCACCTTTGGTGGACATGTCCAAAGGTCAAGGCCTTCTGGGAAATGATCTATAATGAACTAAAAAAGGTATTTAAATATACCTTCCTTAAGAAACCAGAGGCTTTCCTTTTGGGCATTGTCGGCCAAATGGTGCCAAAAAAGGATAGAACTTTATTTATGTATGCGACAACTGCAGCAAGAATACTCATCGCAAAACATTGGAAGACACAAGATTTACCCATTCTGGAAGAATGGCAGATGCAACTGATAGACTACATGGAACTGGCAGAAATGACTGGCAGAATCCAAGACCTGGGAGAAGAGACAGTGGAAGAGGACTGGAAAAAATTTAAAGATTATTTGCGAAAGTATTGTAAATTGTATGAATGTTAAAATGATGCAGGATAGAAAATAATCTGGCATTAGTAACATAGTGGAAAGAAGTATGAAAATAATTGAACCATAAGAACAAGGATGAAATTTGATTAATATTATGTCAAACTTAAATATCTAAATATTTGATAACAAAGTTTAAAACTGGAGACATAATATCTGAAAAGTACAAAAATAAGATTAGAGAGAAGGTGAAGCACTGCTGAATATAACTTTATAAATGGGAACGCAGGAAAGGGAGATGTGAGGAAGTCCAAAAAGAAGGTTATGGAAATCTGGCTTTTCGAAACTTAACTATGGTGTATTTCTTTTGTCTTGTGTGTATCTCTTTCTTTACTTTGGTGATGGTGTTTTATGTGTTTGGTGTTATATTGTTTAAAACTTTTAATAAATATTTTATATATATATATTTTTTTTATAATAGTTTTTTTATTTGCTTTTTTCCAGGGTAAAAATACAACATCATTAACACTACAAAAGCAGTTTTTACAGAAAAGAAAAAGGATTATAAAAAGAAAAAAAGAAAGAAGAAAAAAAAGAAAGAAAAAAGATTCACTTTTCCAAATCAATTTTCATAATCAACCAGACTTCCCCACATCCCCCATCCCCTGCTTTCTTTACAATGAAATAAACAGCAAATTAATACCTTATTTCAGTTGTTTTTGTGTTTTCATTTAGTTATATTATCCATAATTTATACATTTATAAATCTTGAACTTAAATTCTCTCATTTACCAATTTCAATACTGAGGCATATTTTTCCAAAGTACTTAGCAAATTGTCAACATTCATATAACTTATAGTGTTTTTGTAAATAGTCCTTAAATTTTTTCCAGTCCTCTTCCACTGCCTCTTCTCCCAGATCTCGAATTCTGCCCGTCATTTCAGCCAGTTCCATGTAGTCGATCAGCTGCGAATGCCATTCTTCCAGTGTGGGTAACTCCTGTGCCTTCCAGTATTTAGCTATAAGGATTCTTGCTGCTGTGGTTGCATATAAAAAGAAAGTTCTATCTTTCTTTGGCACTCTCTGGCCCACAATGCCCAGGAGGAAGGCCTCTGGTTTCTTGTGAAAGGTGTATTTCAACACCTTTTTCAATTCGTTATAAATCATTTCCCAAAAAGCCTTCACCCTCGGGCATGTCCACCAGAGGTGAAAGAAAGTTCCTTCTACCTCCTTACATTTCCAACATTTATTGTCAGACAGATGATATATCTTTGCAAGTTTGACTGGGGTCATGTACCACCTGTATACCATTTTCATAATGTTTTCCTTTAAGGCACTACATGCCGTAAATTTCATACTGGTGGTCCACAACCTTTCCCAGTCTTCAGACATAATGTTGTACCCTATGTCCTGTGCCCATTTTATCATTGCTGATTTGACTATCTCATCTTGGGTATTCCACTTAAGCAGCAGATTATACATTCTTGAAAGCACTTTCGTCTTAGGTTCAAGTAATTCTGTTTCTAATTTTGATTTTTCCACCTGGAAACCAATTCTTTTATCTTTTTTAAAAGTCTCTAAGATTTGGGCATAGTGAAACCAGTCTCGCACCTTTCCTTTCAATTTTTCAAAACTCTGCAACCTCCAGTTATCACCATCTCTTTCAATTATCTCGCAATATTTCAACCAGCCACTCTCCATGTTACGTAGTTTTATAGCCTTAGCCTCAACCGGTGATAACCACCTCGGGGTCTTACTTTCAAATAAGTCCTTGTATTTAGTCCAGACAATAAGTAGAGCTTTCCTGACAATATGGTTTTTAAACAATTTATGAGACTTTGCCTTGTCATACCAAAGATATGCGTGCCACCCAAAAGCATTACTAAACCCTTCCAGATCTAGGACATCAGTGTTTTCTAACAGGAACCAATCTTTCATCCAGCAGAGAGACGCAGCTTCATAATACAGTCTTAAATCCGGCAGGGCAAACCCCCCTCTTTCTTTTGCATCTGTTAAAATCTTAAATTTTATTCGGGGCTTTTTGCCCTGCCAGACAAACTTCATAATGTCTCTCTGCCACTTTCCAAAACATTCCACCCTGTCCACAATCTGAAGGGTTTGAAACAAAAACAGCATTCTTGGCAAAACATTCATTTTAACTGCAGCAATTCTTCCTGACAAGGTAAGTTTCAATCTTGACCAAACTTCCAAATCCTTTTTAATTTCTGACCAGCATTTTTCATAATTATCCTTAAACAAATTCAGATTTCTCCCAGTCAAGTTAACCCCCAGGTATTTCACTTTTGTAACCACATTTAGTTCTGTTTCCTTCTGAAACCCATCTATTTCTGACGATGTCAGGTTTTTTGCTAAAACCTTAGTTTTTTGTTTGTTCAACTTAAATCCCGCCACCCGACCAAACTCAGAAATTAATTCTAGAGCTCTTTTTGTACTGGTTTCTGGCTCCTGTAATGTCAAAACCAAATCGTCTGCAAAAGCCTTAAGTTTGTATTGCTTTTCTCCGACCTGTATTCCTTCCACCAGTTGATCCCTCCTAATCAAGTTCAGCAACACCTCCAGGACAGAGATAAATAACAAGGGTGATAAGGGACACCCCTGTCGTGTCCCTTTTTCAATTTTGAACTCCTCTGTCACCACGCTGTTTACTATCAATTTGGCCTTCTGTTCTGAATAGATTGCTTCAATACCGTTTTGGAACGCCCCTCCCACTCCCATCCCTTCCAGGTTTTTCTTCATAAATTTCCAAGATATATTATCAAAGGCCTTCTCCGCATCTATAAAGATCAAAACTGCTTTCGTATTCATATTTGTCTGTAGTAACTCCAAAACATCTATAATGTTCCTGGTGTTGTCAGACAAATGCCTACCAGGGAGAAAGCCTGCTTGGTCCTTATGAATTACTTCATTCAAAACTTTTTTCAGTCTATTTGCTAAAATGTCAGCAAAAATTTTATAATCCACGTTTAAGAGTGAGATGGGACGATAATTTTTAAGTTGGGTCTTTTCAGATTCCAATTTTGGTATCAGGGTGATGAATGCTTCTTTCCACGATTCTGGTGCCCCCTTCCCTTCCATAATCTGGTTGCAGACCTCCATTAATGGCTGTATCAAATAATCCATCAGTGTCTTATAGTATTTGGAGGTAAGCCCGTCTGGGCCTGGGGATTTGCCTATTTGCATGTTCTGAATGGCTCTTTCAATTTCCTGTTGTGTTATTCTACAGTTCAGGGCTGTTCGTGTGTCTTGTGTTAACTTTTGCAGGCCATAGCTCTTTAAAAAGTTATTTATTTCCATCTCTGCTTGTGGTCCTTGAGTATATAGCTTTTTGAAATATCTCTGGAAACACTTTCTGATTTCTTCTGGTTTCTGAATACATTCTCCTTCAACCTCCAGATTGGTAACAAAGTTCAATTTTTGCCTCTTCTTCAGCTGCCATGCCAGCAGCTTCCCACATTTATTTGCCGATTCAAATGATCTTTGCTTCATCTGTTTAATTTTCCATTCAATTTCTTGATTTATCAATTTTGTATATTGTACTTGGTAAAATTTTATTTCTCTTAAGACTTCTTTTGATTTTGGGTTTAGTCTCAGTCTTTTTTCTCCATCTCTTATTTTATCCAAAATCTTGTCCTTTTTACCATTCCAGAGTTTCTTCTTAATAGTGTTCTGTTGTATCAGAAACCCTCTCATGACGGCTTTGCTCGCGTCCCAGACTGTTTTCTTTTCCACTGAGGTGTTCAAATTTATTTCAAAATAGTCCTTCAACGTTTTTTGGGCCTTCTTCACAATCTCCTGATCTCTGAGCAGATGGTCATTCATTCTCCATCTGAAGGATTCAGCTGGTGTAAGTCTCAAGTCCATTTTTAAAGCATTATGGTCGGAGCAGGTTTTAGGGCAGATCTCAGCCTTTTTTGTCTTGGGTGCCAGTCCTCTTGATATCCAAATTTGGTCTATTCTTGTCCATGATAGGTGGGCCTCAGAAAAGAAAGTTCCCTCCATGCCTAGAGGGTTCTTTGTTCTCCAGATGTCTATCAAATCCATGTTGTCTGTGAGTTCAAAAAAAGTCTTTGGCAGTCTGCCATCCTTGTTCAGATTTTGGTTTTGTGACTTAAATAATAAATATTTTATAAAAAAGACCTCCTTTTCTCTACTCCCCCCCCCATGAGTCCCCAAAAAATGTTTAGGGGTTCCCAACCCTCCAGCTGAGATTTTGAGATGGGACAGCTGGAGGGAAGAGGAAGTTCTACTGAATGCATTAAAGTGCATATACTGCCCAATATGTTAGAGGTCCCTCTGGGTGCATCCAGATTCTCACTACTTTGCTTGTGGGATTCAATGGCATAGCAGCAAATTCGGGTTTCTCAGTTAATGTGGATTGGGCTCTTTTGTGCAACAAACCTACTCCTGCCCCCCCCCCCGCTGCCGTGGGGAAAAGCATGGGAAAGTATACTATAATGCAATCTCATTTAATTGGCCCTCAAAGTCAGATAAATGCTCAGTAAACATGTGTCTTGAAAGTGCTCCAATCCTATTTTCATACATGTAAAGCACAAAAGTGTATTTTGATGTCAAGCATTATATAAATATTACTGCTAATAACAAATGGGTAGGTAATTCAGTCGGATAGCATGTTTTCATGATTGTAAGTAAATCCTTAAGAATGAAAATATTTCTCAGTTTCTACTCTTTTATTATTTATCCGGTCTGCTCCATATTTACACGCTACCTGATTTCTGGTTCAATCAGGTGAATTTCTAAAATTAACTTCCAAACTGGAATATTTACTACTTGTCTCAACAATCATTTCCTTCAGTTTGGATCTATCTTTTCATCCTGTCTACATTATGAATGTGCATGACATTGGAAACAAAACAAAAGGCACCTCATTGCAGCAAAACACTGCAAGACACTTAACACAAATCACAATCTTGATGCGATCATGTGTATGATTGCAAAATAGTGACAACTATCAGAGCCTTTCAGTATTTGAAGAAGTCAGTAATCTTCACCATTCACAGAGCCTTAAAGAGCTCAAAGGGCTGACCATGTCAGAAGTAAGTCCTATTGAATTCAATAGGGCTTACTCTCAGGTAAGTGGGGTTAGGATTGTAGCCTAACTCTGTCACTTCGGAATAGTGAGCCAGAATTAAAGATTGCACATGTACAGGAAGAAAGCAATGATAATAAATGTTGCTTAATTTAATGGCTATTAGGATGTAAGGCAAAGATACCAGAATCTTATTCTGCTAGTCTATATGTCTTCATGACTGAACTCTTTGAAAACATTAGAAGAAGAAGAAGAGTTTGAGGATGAATGCTCCCACCCTTCTACTGAAGAATAAAAAAAGATGAAGATTCAAATGTTCAGTGGTGAGGTCCTACTTATGGGCTCCTCACAGACATGGGGTGCTGGGCACTGTGAAAACAGGATGCTCAACTAAAAAGGCTGAGCCAACAGGGTTCTCCTTATGATTTTGGGATGTGGATAGCGCTGTGGTCTAAACCACGGAACCTCTTGGGCTTGCCGATTGGAAGGTCGGTGGTTCGAATCCCCGCAACGGAGTAAGCTCCCATTGCTCTGTCCCAGCTCCTGCCAACCTAGCAGTTTGAAAGCACGCCAGTGCAAGGAGATAAATAGGTACCTCTGTGGTGGGAAGGTAAACGGCATTTCCATGCGGTCTGGTTTCCATCACAGTGTCCTCTTGTGCCAGAAGCGGTTGAGTCATGCTGGCCACATGACCTGCAAAGTTGTCTGTGGACAAACGCCGGCTCCCTCAGCCTGAAAGCAAGATGAGCGCCACAACTCCATATAGTCGTCTTTGACTGGACTTAACTGTCCAGGGGTCCTTTACCTTTTACCTTTTTGGTTTTATGGCATTGGGCAGACTAGGAAGACTTGCAACCTACCTTTTAAGGGTTGCATGCCAGTGGTGGGCTGGGCCAAAACAACGGTTTGAATCATATCATTTTGAAGATGGAAGGGACCTCAAGGGTCCTCTAGTCTAACCCCCTGCAATGCAGGAATCTCAGCTAAAGCATCCATGATAGATGGCCAGCCAACCTCTGCTTAAAAACCTACAAGGAAGGAGAGTCCACCACCTGTCGTGGGAGCCTGTTCCACTGTCGAACTGCTCTTATTGGAAGAAAGTTCTTTCTGATGTTTAGTTGGAGTCTCCTTTTTGTAACTTGAAGCCACTGATTCGGATCCTACTCTCTGGAGCAAGAGGAAACAAGCTGGTTCCTTCTTCCATGTGGCAATGCTTAACCTATTTGAAGATGGCTAAACCACAGAGCCTAGGGCTTGCCGATCAGAAGGTCGGCGGTTTGAATCCCTGTGACGGGTGAGCTCCCGCTGCTCGGTCCCTGCTCCTGCCAACCTAGCAGTTCGAAAGCACGTCAAAGTTCAAGTAGATAAATAGGTACCGCTCTGGCGGGAAGGTAAATGGCGTTTCTGTGCGCTGCTCTGGTTCGCCAGAAGCAGCTTAGTCATGCTGGCCACATGACCTGGAAGCTGTACGCCGGCTCCCTCGGCCAATAAAGCAAGATGAGTGCCGCAACCCCAGAGTCGTCCACGACTGGACCTAATGGTCAGGGGTCCCTTTACCTTTACCATATCTCCTCTCCATCTCCTCTGTTCAAGACTAAACATACCCAGCTCCCTCAACTGTTCCTCGTAAGGCTTTATTATATTATGGGTCTACTAAGACCCATAGATCCCTTTCGCATATACTCCTGGCAAGCTAGGTGTCCCCCATCTTATATTGGTACAGCTGACTCTTCGTGCGTAATTGCAGAACCTTGCATTTGTCCCTTATGAAATTCAGTTCACTAGATTGGGCCCGGTTCTCCAATCTATTAAGGTCATCTTGTATCCTGATTCTGTCTTCTATAGCATTAGCTACCCCTTCCAGTTTGGGGTCATCTACAAATTTGATGAGCATCCCCTCAATTCCTTCATCCATGTCATTTATAAATATTTTGAACAACAACAGGCACAGGGAAAGCAGTGGGGCAAAGGCAAAACTGCCCAGCCCCATGCCTAGAAAGCACAGGGCAAGCAGAAAACTGCTCAGACCCATGCTTTCTAGCAGTGGCGTAGCGTGGGTTGCCAGCTCTCAGGGCCACACAGAGGGGTGGGGGTTGGAAACCCAGGGTGTCACAGCCACAGAGATAAGAATAGAAGATTTGTTCTGTTGTCAGGGGAGGTTACTTCCTGGTTTGCATGGAGAAGCTGTTTTCAAAGGAGCCCAGCAATGGAAACATGTTTCTGTATGAAGGCAACACGGGGTGTTGAAATTTTGTGCCCCTAACAATTTTGCGACTGGGGCAACAGACTCTGTGCCCCCACCACAATGTTACGCCACTGCTTTCTAGGGATGGGACAAGCAGATATTTGGACAAACCCTCAAATCCTCTGTGAATTTATGAAGTCGTCCAAGTTGATGGTCATCACTACATGTTGTGGTAGTGATTTCCACAGCATAACCCTGTGCTGTGTGAAGAAGGACTTTCCCCCCTCTGTCATGAATCATTCCACATTCAGCTTGGGTGGGTGACCCACAGAGAGGGTTTTGCTATCCTTTCTCCCTTTGCTAATGCTAATGAATCCCCTTGCTAATTGTGAATGTAGAATGACCATCCTACCTATCCAAATAAATAAGAATTACACTTACAAGGACAAGTTTTTGTGTCTCCATGTAAGCATCAATATTTACTGTTCCTACATCATAGGTAAAAAGAGAAATCTTGTCATTTCTTAGTTCTAGTTGCAGCAGACATTATGGAGAGTATGAAACTTGAGTCAAAAGTGGCTTCTGAGAAGGAGAGCATGGTGCTAGAATTACACAGGCACATGCTTGCAGAAAATCTCTGAAAACTCTGGGCATTGGTAGGTGCACATGTGTAAGGAATAAAAATGTCACCTTTTCATAAAATCATAAGAGGTCATAGGCCTCAAACAGTTACAGCATCTGAGTAGATGGCTGCAACAGCTAAGAAACCACAGACTCACTTAGAGGCTTATCTTTACTGGCTTGTGGTTAGAATGCCCAAAAACAGGGTGGACTGCTGTTAGGCTATGGTCTATCGGGACACCTCAGCAAGCTTGGGCAGGGCATATCTCATGCACGTGTAAGGGGTGGTTGGGATGTGGCTTTATCGCTTGAGTAGATGTGTGAAAACATAGGAACACCCCGCCTTATTTGAGTAAAAGTAATTAGGAGTAATTCCTCCATTCTGAAGGAAATCAGCCCTGAGTGCTCACTGGAAGGACAGATTGTGAAGCTGAGGCTCCAATACTTTGGCCACCTCATGAGAAGAGAAGACTCCCTGGAAAAGAACCTGATGTTGGGAAAGATGGAGGGCACAAGGAGAAGGGGACGACAGAGGACGAGATGGTTGGACTGTATTCTTGAAGCTACAAACATGAGCCTGACCAAACTGTGGGAGGCGGTCAAAGACAGGAGTGCCTGGTGTGCTCTGGTCCATGGGGTCACGAAGAGTCAGACACGACTAAATGACTAAACAACAACAAAAATTAGGAGTGATGGTCCCTGGATTTAGAGGGATAGGAGATGTCAACAAGGGTGAGCCTCCAGCCAATGGAGGACAGGGGAGGAACTTGTGATAAAAATGTGTGTTTTACTAAATGGTGGGTGTGCCTGTTTTTGGACACCCATCCTTGCCAGTATGTATCTAGAAACATTTTGCTGCTTCACCAATTTTGTTCAGGTTTTATTTTAAGGGTCCCAGGACCCCAGTCTTCGCACCAGTGTTTCATTTCCAACAACATGGTAAGCAGCAAATTAGATATCATTAAATGACTGGCTTCCCAAACAAGCTGAAAAAAGGCTCAGAATGGTTGCCAAAAAAGGCACTTCCCCACCCAAAGGTGAACCGAAAGGTCACCCAACGTGTTCAAGTGTCAAGTGTGACACTTATCTAGACTTCATTTTTTTTTTTAAATAATTTTTTTTATTGCTTTTTTTCCAAGGTCAGAATACATCGTCAATAAGACAACAAAAGCGATTTTACAGAAAAGAAATTATAAAAGAAAATTCACTTTTTCAAATCTATTTTCATAATCAATTGGACTTCCCCACGTCCTCCATCCCCTGCTTTCTTTACAATAAAAATAAACAGCAAATTAATACCTTATTTTATGTGTTTTTGTACTTCCATTTAGTTATATAATCTGTAATTTATACTTTTCAAAGTCATTACTTAATTTCCAACATTTACAAATCTCAATACCGAAGCATGTTTTTCCCGAAAACTTAGCAAATTCTCAACATTCATATAACTTATAATGTTTTTGTAGATAGTCCTTAAATTTTTTCCAATCCTCTTCCACTGCCTCTTCTCCCAGATCTCGGATTCTGCCGGTCATTTCGGCTAATTCCATGTAGTCCATCAGCTGCGAATGCCATTCTTCCAGCGTGGGTAACTCCTGTGCCTTCCAGTATTTAGCTATAAGGATTCTTGCTGCTGTAGTTGCATATAAAAAGAAAGTTCTATCTTTTTTTGACACTCTCTGGCCTACAATGCCCAGGAGGAAGGCCTCTGGTTTCTTATGAAAGGTGTACTTAAACACCTTTTTCAACTCATTGTAAATCATTTCCCAGAAAGCCTTCACCCTCGGGCATGTCCACCAGAGGTGAAAGAATGTTCCTTCAGCCTCCTTACATTTCCAACATTTATTGTCAGACAGATGATATATCTTTGCAAGTTTGACTGGGGTCATGTACCACCTGTATACCATTTTCATAATGTTTTCTTTTAAGGCACTACATGCCGTGAATTTCATACCGGTGGTCCATAACCTTTCCCAGTCTTCAGACATAATGTTGTACCCAATGTCTTGTGCCCATTTTATCATAGCTGATTTAACTGTCTCATGACACTTATCTAGACTTCAAACACAAGCACAGCGAAGACATGGGGAACAGGGAAGGCACTGCAAATAAGGGGGGGGGATGGAATAAAGAGGTGGAAACTGTTGTGTGAGCCATAGGCATGTTTCTCAGATGCTGTTTATTTATCTGCACAGTTTACATAAAAGCAGCTAAAATACAACAGTAAAATTTCCTAAAAAGAAACTAAGAATATGATAAAGATGCCCCACCAGTGTGCATCTCAGCTAAAACGAAGCAATTACAGTAGTACCTCTGGTTGCAAACGGGATCCGTTCCAGAGGCCCATTCGCAACATGAAAAGAGCGCAACCTGAAGCCCCATATCTGCGCAGGTGCGTGGCGCAATTTGGCGCTTCTGCGCATGCGCAAAGCATGATTTAGTGCTTCTGCGCATGCGTGAGCGGCGAAACCCGGAGGTAACCCTTTCCAGTACTTCCGGGTCGCCGCGGGACGTAACATGAAGCAAACATAACATGAGGTATGACTGTACACAGAAAGTGAATTCTAAAAATGTACACGCAGCTGCAAAAAAAAAAGCAAGCTCCACCCCCACCCTGCTTTTTAGAAACTGTTCTGCAAGTTGTTAGAAGGGCTGATGTGTAAAACTGCTGGGCAGTGAAAAACTTATTCAGAGCCGTTTTGCTTCTCTATCAGCCATTTAATTGAAGTCTTGGGACTGTTTTCCCTACAGAATGAGAGACTTTCCCTTGGATGATGAAAGCAGTGCCTGGTGTTTTTAACCAACAAAAGCTGTCTAGAATTGAGCAATATCTCCAAAACAGACATTAAGCACCAAAGTGCCGTCAAATAACAAAGACCATCTCCGTTTTCGGGAGATATTGAAATGTGGGATCCTCCCATTGCCACCTTAAGGATTCACAATGAGACAGGTACAAATTTTACACCTGTAATCAAGCAGTAAAAATAAAACAGATGATTTGAGGTGGTTGTTTTATGTTCTGTGCTAATGAAATGAGTTGCGCAAACATTTTCCCATTTGTTTATCGAGGAATGTATAGCCTACGTTTCTTTTATATAAACTAGTATTGTCCTTCCAGATACTGACAGATTGTACTTCCCATCATCCCTGGCCTTTCGCTAGGAAACTGGAGGGGCACAGGTCCTTCACCCCTGAGGTAAGTCAAGGTAGGATGCCATTTAATAGTCCTCTTCACACTTAAAATTTGTGTGTATGTATGTGTGTAATAGAGAATGGGGGAGGGAAGCAGGATCCTATATTTTTATTATTATTCTGTCCCCAGTCTGGGCTGGGGAAAAGGTCAACACACACACACACACACACACACACACACACACACGTATGGCTTCTCATGCTGTTGTGGTACAACTTTAGTCTGGTCAAATATATGGTATTTTACTGAGCATTATATTATTCTTGAAAGCTGTACCCTTACTTTCTTTTTTTGTGTGGACAAGAACTCAAAGTTGTCAGGAGTTGCATAAATAACAATAAAATATTTTTTTAAAGTATTGATTTTATTTAAGACCGTTGTAAATGTACTCTGTGTGTTTTTAGAGAGGTATGAGGATAGTTGTGATGAAAAAAACTGAATAATGATGGAAATAAGTACAATGGAAACTCACCCAATCTAATTCCTTATCACAGACCATAAAACCATAACAAAAAACACAATAAGAGCCTGTTGGATCAAGCCAATGGTCCGTCTAGTCTAGCATATGCCATTTGAAATGTGATTCGGGGGGGGGATGCTCTGCAAAATTCAAAGACATGTGAATTTTGACAGATAGGTGTGCTTTGGTTCACATATTGTTTCAGAAAGTCTGAATTAGGTAGTTTAAAATGCAAACAAAATCAAATTCCTCCTCTATCCCTACTCTCGGGTAAATGTGCATGGGATTATAGCTCAAATGCTGTGTTTATACCTTTCTTTTGCGAACATTCACATTTATTAGGCAATTAAAGATGTTTTCCTTTTGCCATTCACCTTGTGCAGGAGAAGAAGGTATGTGATGCCAAGGGAATACAAGACTAGTGTTTGCAGAAGTTCTTAAGTCTTGATCTCTTTCTCTCTAAAAATAGCAGCTAGTTACTAACATGTCTACCCAGAAGTAAATTTGATTGAATTTAAAAGTAAGTGGTAGTATAGCAAGCCTAGCTTTATATCGTCTACAAAAGTAGAATGTATGAATGAGTTTCCTTCTTTAAAAAAATGCCAATTAATTTTTATTGATTTTCAAAAAAATTAATAAATTAACAACAAATTAATTCAAATTTAAAACAAATTTAAAAGTTGGTTTCCCATCCCCCTTCCAGATGTTTCTTTTCTCTCCTTCCTTTGCTGCTCACAATAACATACCTTTTCCTAATTTCTATTCATTTCCCATCTTCCTGAATTTTCACCAGCTGGGCATGTTTCAATTCCAGCTTAGACTTTTGCTTAACTACAGCATGTCCCCAGTTATTCAAATTATCCTTCCTTTATCTATCCATATAAATTGTGAACGAGCTTTTCCTTTGAGTTTTGTAAAACTGAGCCGACTGTGAAATGTGGAACAAGCAAGCAGCCTCCTGTTCATGTCTGCAAACTGCTTGCTCACCTTCCTCTTGCTCTGCTACTCCAGAAGGGATGACCACTCGAACTATAACAGAGATAAGGAGGAGGAGGAGGAGGAGAAGCTATCACTGCCTGCTTGCTCATTGGCAATACACACACACACACACACACACACACACACACACACCTTAAAGAAAACATTGAAGGTACTTGCAGATATTGAAAGCAATTTTAGGATGCAATAAGAAGAATAAGAATTTATTATTTGTACCCTGCCCATCTGGCTGGGTTTCCCCAGCCGCTCCCCAGCTTCCAACAAAGATTAAAAATACATTAAAATGTCACACATTAAAAACTTCCCTGAACAGGGCTGCCTACAGATGTCTTCTAAATGTCAGGTAGTTGTTTGTCTCTTTGACATCTGATGGGAGGGCGTAGTATAGGGCGGGTGCCACTGCTGAGAAGGCCCTCTGCCTGGTTCCCTGTAGCCTCACTTCTTGCAGTGAGGGAACTGCCAGAAGGCCCTCAGTGCAGGACCTCTGTGTCCGGGCAGAACGATGGGGGTGGAGACGCTCCTTCAGGTATACTGGACCGAGGCCCTTTAGGGCTTTAAAGGTCAGCACCAACCCTTTGAATTGTGCTCGGAAACGTACTGGGAGCCAATGTACACAAAGACTGCATGATCCTTTTTGTAAAGAAACCAAATTCTTTTCTGTTTAAATAATTTGGAACCTTATCTTCTTCTTTACCTTTACTGCCAGTGCATGGAAACTTGTTTACTAAACCAGCCTCACATCCCAGAAGACAGAGGGTCTAAGAGGCAGCTCTGAATACAGCTCTTTTTATTAAACTGTTCCTCATTCTCAGTGGCTGCTGTTTGACCCAGGAACATTACAAACTTATGCGAAATGGTGTTTCGGCTCTAGAAATTACTTATGAGGGGCACGCTTCAGAAAGAGTTTCCTTAGGGCTGCTAGAACATCCCTGTTGCGCAGGCTGTATATAAAAGGATTCAGCATTGGGGGGATGATGGTAGTGCACATTGAGTAGATCATGGCCCTTTGTGCAGAGTAGGAGGATACTGGGACGGTGTATGTCAGCGCAGCTGCCCCATAGAAGAGTCCCACCACACACAAGTGGGACACGCAAGTCCCTAAGGCCTTGTGTCTTCCTTTGACTGAGCGCATGCCCAGCACTTGCACAAGGATGGCGATGTAAGAGGCAACGATGACTGAGATAGGGAGGAGAAGTATGACCACATCATCAAAATACACCAGTTTTTCAAAGGCAGAGGTGTCGGCACAGGACAACTTCAGTAAAGCTGGGAAATCACAAACATAATGCTCAATCACATTTGACCCACAGTAAGGCAGAGACTGGACAAAGATTGCAATGGGCATGATGGAAAGCATTGACAAAGACCAGATCCCAGCCGTCAACATGAGGCAGGTTGTTCTCCGCATGAGGATGGGGTACTGCAAGGGCCTGCAGATGGCCACATACCTGTCGTAAGACATGGCGGCCAGGACCAGGCATTCTGCACCTCCCCCGGTCAACGTGAGGAAAATCTGTGCCACACAACCGCCGAGCGAGATGGTGTTTCTGTGGGCTAAAAAGTTCGCAGACATTTTAGGGACAATAACGAGGATTTGGCCCAGATCTATGCAGGCCAGTTGGCTGAGGAAAAAATACATTGGGGCGTGAAGGGAGGAGTCTCTTTGGATTAGGATCAGGAGGAGACCATTTCCCAGCAAAGCAACAAAAACCATGAGAAGAATTGCACCAAAGAAGACATTGGGTGTCTTCAGATGCACGAGGCCCACAAGAAGAAACTCTGTCCATGATGTGGCATTCTCATTTCCCATGATCCCTTTGACCTGAAGACAGAAGGGCAACGTTTGTGAAGAAGGAAATAGCTGCATCCAACAAACAAAACAGAAAACCTTCAAGCTTTGGCCAGTGCTTTAGGTACATGGCTATTAAAAGAAAAGCTCGAGGAAGTCCATACAATGTTAATTTGACTATTAATGTTCTGTAACAACGAAAAAAGAGCATTGGTGCTGTTGGAATTCCACAGGTACCAAGACAGGAGATGTGATTCAGGCAGTGTCTATTGACCCAGAGTCCTCCTATGGGTGCAGCTCTGAGGCATATGGCCAAGAAGCTCTGGTCTGGACTCAAAGCCAGTGGCGGGATTGGTAGAGTGGAAAGTAGGGAGATGGAGGGTAGCAGAACCAGAGTCAATGATAGGCAGAGCCAACTCGTTCTCATTCTGTCCCCATCTCCCTCCTCTCTGGTGAATTTCACAAGGACAACACAGAGCCTAAAGAGCAGGATGTTGCCACTGGCCTGGAAGAAGTAGCAAGGTTGGATCTGACTGAAGACTGACTGAGGTTGGCAGAGCAGCCCTCATGAACCAGCCGCCACACAACATATGCATGAAGCTATTGTGCGTACAAGTTCTGTGTGGAACCTTTTAGGCTCCACTCCCATCTGGGGACCATCCCCAAGGAATTTAGTGGGGCTTACTTCTGAGTAATGTGTGGCTATTGTGACATTACCTGTCACACGACAAACTGTGACAGGAGGGACTGCTTCTAAGCCAAGGTTAGACACTTTTCGGTTTAGTTAGGCACTAAGTGCTTATACAACAGCAGTGTTTTTGTGACCACGCCTTTGACCACACCCATGTGACCTCCTCGGTTCCACCTTCTTAACTTCCAGTAACAATAGTTCCCTGGGACACATTCAAAATGTAGTTTTTAAATAAATAAAATATTAAAAATTTTCCCACATGGTGGGAGGAAATGATGTCTTCATTTAGGAAAAGCATCCTAAATATGCTTTAAGTATCTGTGAGTGTCTTCAGTGCTTCCTTTAAAGTCTGTGTTTTGTGTGTCTTGAATGCTGCTTGTACTGCTCTCTTTCTCTAGCTACTTCTTCAGTCCTCGTGGTCCCTTCCAACTCTACAATTCCATGATTCAAGGGGAAAGAATACATGGAATCTCACCATCCCATTAAGAGTGCCCTTCATTCCAGTTCTTTCATGGGCCAGCCATCCCTCCTCCTCCCAAACCCATGCAAAAGCACTTTCCTTGGCACAATCCAGAAAACTAATCCATGCTCACCTAAGGATGTGAAGAAATACATCTCTGCAGATCAGCTAACACAACCACTCTGCATGTGGACCGGCTGTTGTAACTTACTGAGCAGGTGCAATTTTGGCAGGTCAAAGGTCTCCAATTCTGCTGTGGCACATTTTTAGTGTGGCAAGATGTCAGGAAGCATGTCTGCAAGGACCTTTCCAAAGTTGGAAAGCAGAATAGCCTGGGCTGCACTTGTTTTGACTAGTGTTGACTTTTTCTGCCTTAAGCTGAACTGCCCAGTGCACCTGGTTACTGAACTATCCTCCCTTATTTGCCATGAGCACAAGTCTTCTCCACATATGATGTGGGATTTCACAGGTTGTGCACATGGTGGGTGGTTCAGATGAACTGCTCACTGTGTGCAACATGCTACATGGGGTGGGATGAGAAGTGGGAAATGACTATGCTCAAAGCCACCCAACATGTGGCAAGTAGCAGTAATAGTACCGTTTTCTGGCTGGGAGGTGGATTCCAACTTCAGCCACCCCAGCCCCTCTTTACTGCACCTGCTGTTGTGCCTGGGACTAGAAAACTGCTACCTGTTGAGGTGCCAGAAGGCGAACCCAGCCAGCCTCACCCTGGAAACCAGTTGTTTCTGAACACCCTTGTGTTTGTGGTGGGAGCACATATTCAGGTCATGAATGTGTAATGTGTTGTTTGTGGTGCGCCTTTGCTGTTGCTGTTTTGCATTCTTATAACTGCGAGGTTTAAAGACTGTCTCAAGGCAAATCTTAAAAAAATTAGTATAAACACCGACAACTGGGAAACACTGGCCTGCAAGCGCTCCAATTGGAGAGCAGCCTTTACCAAAGGTGTCATGGGCTTTGAAGACACTCAAACTCAGGACAAAAGGGAG
Source organism: Podarcis liolepis (assembly GCF_965112155.1). Taxonomy (NCBI): domain Eukaryota; kingdom Metazoa; phylum Chordata; class Lepidosauria; order Squamata; family Lacertidae; genus Podarcis; species Podarcis liolepis. The sequence goes on along the minus strand of NC_139555.1, from coordinate 107,316,337 downwards.
AAACATGCTAAGAGGAAGGCACTCTTGGCAAACCCTCACCATGATCAACTCCTGCCCGGAAACCAATGTCCCCACTGTGGAAGGACGTGTGGATCCAGAATTGGCCTCCACAGTCACTTACGGACTCATTGTTAAAACTGTGTTTATGGAAGACAATCTTACTCGGCTACAAGTGATCACCAGAGAAGAAGGTTCTTATTGATTGATCGTATTGCACTTTGGTTTATCATTTCCCCCCATTTAGTATTCGTCGGTTCACTGCCTTGGGGGCCTTGGCCAAAGAGTGGTATAGATATAAACTGATGGTGTTGTTCATGATGACGACGCGGCATGTTGGCTGCACTAGGGTATCTGCATCTCTGAAATATGAAGTCCCCATCTAGTCCATTTCTTACGAATTGAATAATGGCTGTGGGTTTTTCCAGTCTGTGGCTAGATCTCATGCTTCAAGGCTGAATCTTGTTGAGCATCACTTATTTTGGATCTGCCTGCTATTAGGCATGGTGTTGATTCTACTTTATTTCTCATTCACTGCCACCCCAGGACCTAGGCAGCCATTTTTTTCTAGTGTTGGGAAATGCTTATAAAATCTGTACTATCAAGAGCCATCACTCAATAAAAGCCTCACCAAAGCAAAAACAAAACCACTTACCTTCATGTGCACATTTCTGGATATATAGAAGAGACAGGAGCTCACCCCATCACGCAGATTTGAACTGCCGACCTTCTGATCAGCAAGCAAAAGAGGCTCAGCGATTTAGACCACAGCACCATCACTTTATCCCAGCTTCTGCCAACCTAGCAGTTCAAAAGCACACCAGTGTAAGTAGATAAATAGGTACCACTGTGGCAGGAAGGTAAACAGCATTTCCGTGTTCTCTGGCACTCGTCATGGTGTTCTGTTGCGCCAGAAGCAGTTTAGTCATGCTGGCCACATGATCTGGAAAGCTGTCTGCGGACAAACACCGGCTCACTCAGCCTGAAAGTGAGATGAGTGCCTCACCCCATAGTCGCCTTTGACTGGACTTAACTGTCCAGGGGTCCTTTACCTTTTTACCTTTTACCTTACCATATAGAAAAGACTTTGGAGGACATTTTGGATGGAGGAGGCAACAACAGCTCTAAATAAAATCCATGAAAAAGCTATACTAATTAATAGAAATACCTTGTAACATCAGGTATCCTGATTTACTGAAATGAGGATGCTCTTCAAAATAGCAGCATCTCAGTCCTGGAAGCCCTAAGTTGTGTCATCTTAGTGTGTTTTGTTTTGTTTTCACCCATGATGATTTCAGCCTCTGTCTCAGGGGCTAGGGCTGGAGAGTTCTTCAGAACGCACCAGTTTTAGTTCTCCTGGCAGCATGGTGAAAATCACCTGAGGAAGAACTAAAGAGCAATATTTGCATTCCTCAGGCACTTCAAAGTTTAAAATATCTAGTAAAGTATTCTTGGTGACTTTTGACCTTTGGGAAATTGGTCCCAATTCCTTAATTAAGAAGTTGTTGATGGAAACATTGCTCTAAGGAATTCTGTAAGCTATGTGATTGCAGCTCTACCCATTGGTGTTTATGTAGAATCCTCTACGTTTACCTTTTCGTTTCCAGATCATGAACCTGAAGTGGTATTTGTGCATTTGCTGTGTTACCCAGGGGTACCCTCTATTTTCAGCCATCCTCAAACTGACCTGTCCTTTTGAACCTATTGATTTGGTTGCCTCACCTCAAGAAGGATATTGTAGAGTTGGGAAAGTTTCAGAAAGGGCAACCGAAGTGATCAAGGGGCTGGAGCAACTCCCTGGTGAGGAAAAGTTGCAGAATTTGAGACTTTCTAGTTTAGAGAAAAGTCAAGTAGGAGATGACATGATGGAAATTTATAAAATTATTAGGCATGACGTTAAAGATATACACATATTTTTTACATATGTCCTGATTCCACACAAAAGATTCCATTCCTCTAAAGTGTGTATGTTGGGCTATCCAGGTTTGTTGGACTTCATCACCCATCATCCCTGACCCAGCTGGCTGAAGCTGATGGGAGTTGGAGTCTAACAACATCTGGAAGGCTACAGGTTCCCCACATCTCATTTGGAAAATAGTTAATGTTCTTACCAATCCACTCATATTCCAGAAACCATGCAAATTGGCAAAATAATTTTTTTGGGGGGAGGGGGGATTATAGGGACAGAACTACCCAAACTGTATAGAAATTTATTCATGTATACAACTATAGTGGCAAGAATGTTATTTGCCCAAAAATGGAAAGAAGAAGTACCAGTGAAAGAAGAATGGATACAAAAACTTATGGAATACGCAGAAATGGCGAAATTTACCAGAAAAATAAGAAATCAAAATAACAAACTTTTTATAAAAGAATGGAAATGGTTTATTGAATATTTTCAAACAAACTGTAAACAGATAAGAACATTGGCAGGACTATTGTAATAACCTGCAGTTTTATACGTTTAAAGTAGATGAGTAAATGATTAAGTTAATTTGGAATATGCAGAAAATAAAAAAAATAAATTTAAGGAACCGCAGAAAGAGAGGGAAGGAAGTCAAGTTTTCGAAGTGTTTAAATGATTGTAAAATTATTGAAATGTATAAAACTGAAAATCATAAATAATTTTTTTATTTAAAAAAAAACCAAATATGCAAATTGTATTTTGAGGCTCTTGTCTTAACTTGTCTGCAGGAAAGCTGGTGTATATTCCCACTTATTGTGCTCGATTAAATTTAGTCTTCCTTTATCTTAGATAAATCTAAGAACAAGATCTTTACATGGCCCTTAGTGTCCAGTTCATAGAACATAACACAATACCCATATTTAAGATTACCCCTGCTCCACAACTCTTCAAGGTTGGCTATTGCTTCTGGAAACTGCCTTTCTGCTCTTCTGCTTGGGTCCTCCTCGTGGGATTTCCATAGATATAAGATTGGCCACTGTGAGAACATGACATTAGGCTATATGAGCCATTGGCCTGATGCAACAGGCTCTTCTTATGGTCTTTGTTGTGGTTTTATGCTCTCTATTTACTGCTGAATCAGAGCAAGCATCCATTGGGCTTTATCCGCATTGACTTTTGCTCTGATGTAGCACTAAAGGGTGAGTTTCTGGAGGGAAGTGCCAGGGAAAACAAGAAACCACTGCGACCCATGACTAGAAAGGATGGTGTTTCCATGGGTGCCGTTTGCCCGTTCTTTTGGAAATGTCTGTACAGGGGAAGAGAAAGAGTTAATAGGTAGACTAATAGAAAAGCCAGAGGCGGAGCCTACCTGTTTTTAAAAGGGCTTAGCCAGAGGTTTAGACAGTTGGGAAGAAGCAGTGAGAAGGAGCGGTTGGGAAAGCAGTTGGCAGACAGTTGGAAATAGAGAGACAGTTAGTGCAGTTGGTTCTTGTGTGAGGGGAGGTAGAAGAGTTAGAGACAGGATAAAATAAGACTAGGAGGGTAAAAGGGTTAACAGTGTTTCGAATGCAATTAAAGTTTATTTTGTGCTTGCAATAAACTACAATCTTCGTGGTTAACTTGAGAACTGACCGAGACTAAGTGATTTACCGTGGAGGACCTGGTTGGTGGCAGCGGATTAGTGGTGTACGGGTCAATAGTCCGTGAGCCGACCGGGGGCTCCGTACGAACGCCACACCATTAAATATGGTCTCAGCTTCCTAAACACTTTTCAGGCAGTGTGTGAAAAGTTCCACTGTGGATAGAACAATGACACAATATAGAACTTATCTGGAGTACTACCATTAAAACTTGAAAGGGTGATGATAATACTACGACTTTCTTTCTAGATAGCTGGGTTGTGGGGTTGCACTAGGAACAATCATCATGGAAATATATACCCATAAATGCTAATAAGGTTTTAGTCCCTGTATTTAGAGCAGGTCATCTACGATTATGATTGCTGTGTTTTTAATTGTGTTTACTGATAGAAAACATAGGTGCATAGCTAATTATTCTTATTGTTTTGCAATTTCCAATGTAGCCTTATGAGGCTTTGCCCTCGGGTGGGAAAAAGTATTGCACCCGGGAGAGGGAAATGGGAGTCAACAGACACTCAAGGAATAGTTTAGGAGAAAAAGCTTTATTTCTACCATCCATGAACTGGTAGAAGGAGCAAGTGTGATAACTCACAAACAAGCACGGGTTCACAGTCATTTGCACAGAGCTTATATTCCCCTTCCAGTTCCCTCCCCTTTCTCCTCCTCTTCAGGAGTCCTGCCCCATGTTGGGTTTCCTGAGCATGAACAGAAAGCTCTTGTCTTGGGACTCTTTTTGGACTCTTGGCACCCTTCCCAGGAAAGGGGATGAGAAGCCTTGCGTTCAGCATGTTCAAGATGTTACAACCGAATGAGATAAGATTCAGTTTCCAGGCCTGCTTATGCTTGGCACTGACAAGAGTCTATTCATTAGCCTTTTTGAAGCTCTCTTGTACTGATAAAAGTAACATTTTGCCTATGCACAGCATCTTGTGAGAAAAGCAGAGGAAAGATTTAGCTGTCGATTTTTAGAAGAGAGAAACGGAATTTTGGACAGTTTTGAGGCCTCGTGTGATTATTGATGCCTGGGGTGATTTCACAGACAGGATTTGGTTATCCTGTCCCTTCACCAAAACTCCAAATATCAACATGATCCAGAAGGGCTCTTCCAATATTTTTACGGAAGTACCTTCAGTTTCCTGAATAGTTTCCCTAATGCTGCTAGTACATCCCGATTTCTCAGGCTGTATATAAAAGGATTCACAGTCGAGGTGAGAATTGTGCACAATGCAGCAAAAATCTGGTTCCTCTCTGCTGAGTAGGAGGAGGCTGGCCTTAGGTGCCGCAAGATGGCCGACCCATAGAAGATGGCTACCACACACAAGTGTGACGAACAGGTGCCCAGTGCTTTGTGGCTTCTTTCCGCTGCACGCTTAGCCCTCAGAATCTGCAGAAGGATGGATACGTAGGAGGCCACAATGATGGAGAAGGGGAACAGAAGCAATAAATGGCTACCAATTAATAACGACACTGTTTCAAAGATAGATGTATCTGAACAGGACAACTTTATCAGGACGTGGAACTCACAGAAAAAATGGTTTATCACGTTTGATCCACAGTATGAAAGAGTTAGTAAATAAATCGCTTTCATCAATGCATAATGGAAAGATGAAATCCACACACTTGCTGACATGACTAAGCATAATTTTCTTCTCATGAGAACTGCATATTGCAGAGGGCGGCAAATGGCCACATACCTGTCATATGACATGACAGCCAACAGGAGGCACTCTGCTCCTCCTATGTTCAGAACAAGGAAAATCTGGGCCACACATCCAACAAGAGAAATTGTTTTGGACTCTGTTGCAAAAGCCATTACTGTTCTGGGAACAATGACGAGGACTTGGCACATATCCATGAAGGACAACTGACTGAGGAAAAAATACATTGGAGTCTGAAGACTTGAGTCCACCTGGATCACAGCCAGGAGGAGACTATTTCCTAGCAAAGCAACCATGGACATTGATAGGAAGACAGCAAACGAAATAGTTGATAGCTTTGTTTGGCTTAGAATGCCCAGGAGAACAAACTCTGTCTGTGATGTTCCATTTCCATTTCCATGTCCCATTTCTCGTTTCATCTGACCTCCTGAGATCTGAAAATGCAAGGAGACAATTGGAAGAGAAACAACGCCACAAAATGCTAGACGTTTCTACACATTCTTTTCTTTTATCGAATGGCTAATTGACCGAGCATCAACAAATGGACAGCTTCTCCACACACACACACACCCAATAAAATCCCAACTGAATTATTATTTTTTAAACATAATTGAATGAAATTTATGTAGGAAATATCTTTGCTAATTGCGGTCACCTTTATAGAAAAAGTATATACTCAAAGAAGGCCCACTTAAGGGCCATTGATTTCAGAGGATTTTAGCCAATGAGGTTGTACCTGAAAGAGCGTCTTCACCCCCATCGTTCTGCCCGGACGCTGAGGTCCAGTGCCGAGGGCCTTCTGGTGGTTCCCTCATTGCGAGAAGCAAAGCTACAGGGAACCAGGCAGAGGGCCTTCTCGGTAGTGGCGCCCGCCCTGTGGAACGCCCTCCCATCAGATGTCAAAGAAATAAACAAGTACCTGACATTCAGAAGACATCTGAAGGCTGTCAGGGAAGTTTTTAATGTATGACATATTAGTGTATTTTTGGTCTTTGTGGAAGCTGCCCAGAGTGGCTGGGGAAACCCAGCCAGATGGGCGGAGTACAAATAATAAATTATTATTATTATTATTATTATTATTATTATTATTATTATTATTATTCTGATTGTGCAAGGAGTTCCACCTGTGCAACAGGATTTCTTCTCCCTCTCCCCTCATTGTGTTCTGTTCTGGGTTCCCTACCCGGCCTTCTGGAATAGATTTGGAAGGGCATGCAGAGAGGAAGTCTTGTGCTGGCAAAAGTCTGGAATAAGAATGCCATTCCAAGGAGATATTACCCAAGTCAGATCTCGTTGAACCAATATACAAACCGAGTTACCTTTCAAAATGCAAACTTCTCCAAATTTGGGGCTATTGTTGCTCAGCCAACCAAGACGCACACAAAAATGTGTATATTATGGGTAGCTGACCCACTCGCCACAATTATTGGCAGGTGGTGTTGCTCCTTTGCCTTGCAACTGGCACCCCCTGCTCGCTTGTCAGAAGCAGCCAATGAGCAAGCAGGCAGTGACAGCTTCTCCCCCTCCTCACCTCTGTTGTAGTTTGGGTAGTCATTCCTTCTGGGGTGGCAGAGCAAGAGGAAAGCGAGCAAGCAGTTTGCAGATATGACCAGGAGGCGTCAATAGCCCCTTCTGCTGGGATGAGGGGCCTTGGCCCAGCCCAGTCAACCTTCAACACCAGCTTTGCCTTGACCAAAACCATCAGGAGGCTGCTTGCTTGTTCCACATTTCACAGTCAGCTCAGTTTTATCTCCTGGTACGAAACTCAAAGGAAAAGCTCCTTCACGATTTATATGGGTAGATAAAGGAAGAATACTTGAAAAACTGGGGACCTGCTATAGTTAAACAAAAGTCTAAGCTGGAATTAAAACAGGCACAGATAGTGAAAATTCAGAAAGATGGGGAATGAATAGAAATTAAGGGGAAGTATGTTATTGTGGGAGGCAGGTGGCGCTGGGGGTTAAACCACAGAGCCTAGGGCTTGCCGAACAGAAGGACGCGGTTTGAATCCCCACGACGGGGTGAGCTCCCGTTGCTCAGCCCTGCTCCTGCCAACCTAGCAGTTCGAAAGCACATCAAAAGTGCAAGTAGATAAATAGGTACTACTCCGGCAGGAAGGTAAACGGCGTTTCCGTGCGCTGCTCTGGTTCGCCAGAAGCAGCTTAGTCATGCTGGCCACATGACCTGGAAGCTGTACGCCGGCTCCCTCGACCAATAAAGCGAGATGAGCACCGCAACCCCAGAGTCGGCTATGACTGGAAATAATGATCAGGGGTCCCTTTACCTTTACCTTTACCTATGTTATTGTGAGCAGCAAAGGAAGGAGAGAAAAGAAACACCAGGAAGGGGTTGGGAAGCCAACATTTGAATTTCTTTTAAATTTGAATTAATTTGCTTTTAATTTGTTGTTTTTATAAAAATCAACGAAAAATAATTGACAAATTTTAAAAAAGGAAAAGCTCATTCATACATTCTTCTTTTGAAGAAGATATAAAGCTAGGCTTGCTAGCCTAACACTTAACTTTAAATTCCATCAAACTTACTCCTGGGTAGACATGTTAGTAACTAGCTGTTATTTTTAGAGAGAAAAAGATCTTGAACTTCTGGAAACAGTAGTCTTGTATTCCCTTGGCATCACATAATTTCTTCTCCTGCACAAGGTGAATAGCAGAAGGAAAGCATCTTTAATTGCCTAATAAATGTGAATGTTCGCAAAACAAAGGTATAAACACAGCATTTGAGCTATAATCCCGTGTACATTTACCTGGGAGTAGGGATAGAGGAGGAATTAGATTTTGTTTGCATTTTAAACTACCTAATGCAGACTTTCTGAAACAATATGTGAACCAAAGCACACCTATCTGTCAAAATTCACGTCTTTGAATTTTGCAGAGCATCCTTCCCCCCCCCCCAACACCTGAATCATATCTCAAATGGCATATTTTAAAGGGAAATTGCCTTAAAATGCATATTGGTTTAAATAGTATAGAAAAAGCATTATATTAGGGGAAATTGTTTGCATAAATGTGTGTATTAGTCAAAACCAGTGCTTTTTTCTGGGGGTACGCATACCCCTAAACATTTTGTGAATTTAAGTTTGGCCTCATTGAGGGGCAGTATTTCAATAGGAGTAGTCAAAATAAAAAAAATTCCTTCCAGTAGCACCTTAAAGACCAACTAAGTTAGTTCTTGGTATGAGCTTTCGTGTGCATGCACACTTCTTCAGTGTGTATCTGAAGAAGTGTGCATGCACACGAAAGCTCATACCAAGAACTAACTTAGTTGGTCTTTAAGGTGCTACTGGAAGGATTTTTTTTATTTTGACTATGACAGACCAACACGGCTACCTATCTGTAACTGGATCAATAGGAGTAGGAAAATGAAAGTACCCCTAAACCTTTTTTGGGGGGGTGCAAAAATCTGGAGAAATTTGTGCTAAAATGCTTGTGAATTTTCAGGAGGAGGTATTGTAACAAATTGCTACATAAATGTGGAGAACTGAATTTTAAACTGGGAAAACGAGAAACTTTGAGATCCAAAAGCAACAGATTTGCCCTTTCCTACCTGGGAGTAAGCTCCATTGAACCTAGTGGGGCCCACCTCTGAGTAAACCTGTCTAGGACTTCACTGTCATCACTGCCCAACTCATTCTTGCTTCCAGGTTCTCAAAACGCTGATGCATGAATGAAAGGTTTTACATCAAGTAAATAAGATTCTGGTATGCATTGGAATGTCCCAATATTGTCAGTGAATTGAAATAATACACTGAATGTTGCATTTGTAACATCACAAAAGGTTTATTATCCCAATAATGTTGACAAAATAAATGCAAGATGAAAATAATTCCAAGGAAGGTTTAGGGAGGAAACACATTTAGAGGAAACAGAAGTAAAACACTTGTCTAAGTCAGGGGTCAGCAAACTTTTTCAGCAGGGGGCCAGTCCACTGTCCCTCAGACCTTGTGGGGGCCAGACTATATTTTGAAGAGAAAAAAATGGGTCAGATTTAGAAGGCGATTGGGACGGATCCGGCCCCCAGGCCTTAGTTTGCCTACCCGTGGTCTAAGTGATCTTTTTTGCTGCTGTGTTCTGGAGTGTTGGATCAAATATTTACCCGTATCACTGTGAATCCTGAGTATTGCACTGAGATGACCCGGTATCACCACAGCTCCTCAGAAAGTGGTCTCTGATCTTTGCATCGATGTAACTTCAAAACGATCTACAGCTCTGCTCTGGTAAGATGGTTGAACTCTTCTATTCATTGCTTTGCTGTGAGGGGCAGTTTAAGCTGGTTTAAAAAGTGAAACTCTGCCTGCATCACCCAAGAGAAGACTGTCCCAAGACTTTAACTAATGTGGATTACAGCACAAGCAAAATGTACTTGAATAATTTTTCATTAGCAGGTGCTTGGCAACTTAGTGCTTCTCTGCTTTTGCATATGGATATCACTTGCTGCGGGTGGCGCTGTGGTCTAAACCACTGAGCCTCTTGGGCTTGCCGGTCAGAAGGTCGGCGGTTCGAATCCCCGCGACGGGGCGAGCTCCATTTGCTCTGTCCCAGCTCCTGCCAACCTAGCAGTTTGAAAGCATGCCAGTGCAAGTAGAAAAATAGCTACCACTGCAGGGAAAGGTAAACTGTGTTTCTGTGCGCTCTGGTTTCCGTCACGGTGTTCCAATGCACCAAAAGTGGTTTAGTCCTGCTGGCCACGTGACCTGGAAAGCTGTCTGTGGACAAACGCCGGCTTCCTTGGCCTGAAAGCGAGATGAAAACTCGAAACACGTAGTCGCCTTTGACTGGACTTAATCGTCCAGGGGTCCTTTAAGGTAAAGGTAAAGGGACCCCTGACCATTAGGTCCAGTCATGACCGACTCTGGGGTTGCGGCGCTCATCTCGCTTTAGTGGCCAAGGGAGCCGTCGTACAGCTTCCAGGTCATGTGGCCAGCATGACTAAGCCGCTTCTGGCAAACCAGAGCAGCGCACGGAAACGCCGTTTACCTTCCCGCCGGAGTGGTACCTATTTATCTACTTGCACTTTGACGTGCTTTCGAACTGCTAGGTTGGCAGGAGCAGGACTGAGCAACGGGAGCTCACCCCGTTGCGGGGATTTGAACTGCCGACCTTCTGATCGGCAAGTCCTACACTCTGTGGTTTAACCCACAGCGCCACCTGCGTCCCTAAGGGGTCCTTTACCTTTTACCTAAAGGACACAGAACGCAGGCCTAAGAGACAAAATTGTGTAAAGGTATAGAATACTTCCAAGAATATTAAGATGTTGGAGGCTGAGCTTTCCCTGGAACTGATGGTAAGAAAAAATCTAAAGTCTATTTGCTACTAAATTCCAATGGAGACCCCACTATTTCCGGGATCTCCATCACAAAATTCAGTTTTCGTCAATAACAACTTTGTATTGATTCTATCACTTCTGTATCCAGGGCATTGCTATTACTAAGAGAAACATTTCTGAGGTCTTAATTACAAATAACTCTCTCTAGGCAGAAATGGATAAATAATACTCAGGATACTTTATGTCCAATTAGTAAGAATTACACATCTGTGAAAGAACATGGACCAAACTCAAGTCAGTAAACAAATCTAATTGCATCACTTATTGAGTTTGTTCCGACTTTAATTCTCTGCGGTGCGAACTTAACTAATTCTCCAAGGCTGTAAGTTGAAAAAGTAAATAAAAAGTTAACCCTTAATTGCTGAACCTTTCAATAATGATATATCCATGATATGTTTTAGACATAACGTAGAAATTTGTAATTAAGTGTAGAAGTTTTGGATTTACTCAGTCCTCCCTACAAGAGCAAATGAGTTTTACGTATGAATACAGGAAACTGCCATAAAGTAAACCCCAAACAAGGAGCTCTCCCCTCACACTTGTCCATTTCTATATTATTATTATAATAATTTAATATTTGCACCCTGCTCATCTGACTGGGTTGCCCCAGCCACTCTGGGTGGCATTTCCGAACTTCTGTCATTAACATATGCACTTATTTTTCTTTCTCACCCACCTAGAATCACAGAATTGTAGAGTTGGAAAGTACCCCTTGGGTCATCGAGTCCAACCCCTGCAATGCAGAAGTCACAGTTAAGAATTCCTGACAGATGGCCATCCAACCTCTGCTTAAGAACCTCCAGTGAACGAGACTCCACTACCTTCTAGTGTAGTCCATTCCACTGTTAAACACCTCTTACTGCCAGAAAGTTCTCCTTTCTTGTAATTCTCCTTTCTTGTAATTCAAATCCATTGGTTTGGGATCTGCCCTCTGGAGCAGCAGAAAACAAGCTTGCTTCATCTTCCATGTGACAGATATTGGAAGATGGCTATCATATCACCTTTCAGTCTCTCTGCTCCAGGCTAAACATACCCAACTCCCTCAACCATTCATCGTAAGGTTTAGTTTCCAGACCCTTTGATCATCTTGGTCGGACTGCTCTGAACACTTTCCACAAGGCAAAATACAGTGGGACTTTTACTTCCCTCGATCTGGACACTATACTTTTCCCCCAGACATCTTTATTGAAAAGTACATAATTATATGTGCACTAAACGTGGTGAGTCGTAAATAAAAGAGAGAGAAAGAAAAAAAGAAACAGCACCCATGTAGAAGGGAAAGTAAAGAGGGGGATGGGGAGAACCCCAAAACTGTATACAGTGGTACCTCGGGTTAAGTACTTACCGTATTTTTTGCACCACAACACTCACTTTTTTCCTCCTAGAAAGTAAGGGGAAATGTCTGTGCGTGTTATGGAGGGAATGCCTACGGGTGGCATTCCTACGGATTTTCCTTCTCTAAAAACTACGTGCGTGTTATGGTCGGGTGCGTGTTATAGAGCGAAAAATACGGTAATTCGTACTTAATCTGAAACTGTTCTTAACCTGAAGCACCACTTTAGCTAATGGGGCCTCCTGCTGCTGCCGCGCCACCAGAGCACAATTTCTGTTCTCATCTTGAAGCAAAGTTCTTAACCTGAAGCAATATTTCTGGGTTAGCAGAGTCTGTAACCTGAAACGTATGTATGTAACCTGAGCTACCACTGTACTTTACAAAGTTGTTATTGTACTTCACCAGATCTTAACCTATTAAAGTATTTGTAAGAATGGATTCCAAATGTCATTGAATTTGTCCATGGCAAACAGTTTCCCACTGTGTGGTCGAAATTGAGATCAACCCCAGAGTCGTCCGTGACTGAACTTAACAGTCAAGGGTCCCTTTACCTTTATGCAAATATGAAATTGGTATTGTTTAAATGGTTAAACCAACAAGTTATTTCCTATTAACATCAACTCCAATTTGGACCAGAACGGGTGGCACTGTGGGTTAAACCACAGAGCCCAGGACTTGCCAATCAGAAAACACAGACTCACTTAGAGGCTTATCTTTACTGGCTTGTGGTAAGAATGCCCGAAAACAGGGCAGATTGCTGTTAGGCTATGGTTTATCGAGACACCTCAGCAAGCTTGGGCAGGGCATATCTCATGCATGCCTAAAGGGTAGTTAGAGGGTGGCTTTATCGCTTGAGTAGATGTGTGAAAACACCCCGCCTTATTTGAGTAAAAGTAATTAGGTCTAAACCACAGAGCCTAGGACTTGCCGATCAGAAGGTCGGTGGTTCGAATCCCCGTGACGGGGTGAGCTCCCGTTGCTCGGTCCCTGCTCCTACTCACCTAGCAGTTTGAAAGGATTTCAAAATGCAAGAGGATAAATAGGTACCACTCTGGCGGGAAGGTAAACGGCATTTCCGTACGCTGCTCTGGTTCGCAAGAAGCGGCTTAGTCATGCCGGCCACATGACCCGGAAGCTGTACACCGGCTCCCTCGGCCAATAAAGCGATATGAGCACTGCAACCCCAGAGTCGGCCATGAATGGACCTAAAGGTCAGGGGTCCCTTTACCTTTACCTTTATAGTATATACAGAGATACTGCCAAAAACATCTGTATATTGCATTAACATTGGAACAGTACTGTGAGGTTTTGTGATAAACAGAAGAATATCATCTGCAAACATTACCAATTTGTAGCCAAGTGAGTTATGAATTACCCCAAAGATTTCCTTATGCTGTCTAATAGTGTGGGGTCTCAGAAACGTTTCTTTATTCTGTTTGTATATGGCATAACTAACGCCATCTTGCTTCTGTACAAATTGCTTGCTGAATTAATCCTGTGTGCTTTAAAAAGAATGCTGGCAAAGGAATTTAGTGTGAGGTCTTAGACCTCCTTTGAAGTTTCTCTATGTTTTTGTATCAACCATAGTACACACCAGGCTTTTCAAACAGATATTAAAAAGCTGAAAGTGGGCATTATACTTACGATGATGGAACCTAGAATTACAATAGCATTTTTTGCTCCTGTACCACACTGTTTACTTGTGTTAAGCGGAGACCCATAGATCCTTTTCAGATGTCCCCCATCCTATTTTTGTGCATCTGATTATTCCTGCCTAAGTGCAGAACCATACATTTGTCGCTGGTGAAATTCATTTTGTTAGTTTTGGTCCAGTTCTCTAGCCTGTTAAGGTCATCTTGAATTCTGTCTTCTGCCACATTAGCTACACCTCATCACCAGGTGATATGGAGAGTAATGGACAGAAATATCAAAAGGGGAAATCACAGAAAAATAAAATAAAACTTTGTCCAAGCATTCGTGGGAGGCAAATTTCCGCTTTTCTAACTGAACCTTAATTAAGGTCTAGGGATAGATTTCCTAAAGTGAAGAGGACTGTCAAATTCTCCTTGGAGGCTTTAGACAGAAGGATACCTGGGTGACGAAAGCTCCGCTCCTGATTTGGATGTAACAAAATGAAAACGCAACTTTTACTTTCTTCCACGGCAGAGAGTGAGCCAGGGGGTTCCATGTAAAGATTTCACAATAAAAAAATTCCTTCCAGTAGCACCTTAAAGACCAACTAAGTCTTAGTTGGTCTTTAAGGTGCTACTGGAAGGAATTTTTTTATTTTGACTATGGCAGACCAACACGGCTACCTATCTGTAAAAGATTTCACAGTTAAGGCTGTAGATGTGTGCTAGAAAACAGTGCGTTTAAAGAGAGCCAAAATTTTGGGAGTCTTAATTGCTTCTGCAAGGGCGCTTTATGCAAGATTGTTGGGCTTGCAATTTAAAATATTTTAAAATATTTTAATCTCTGAAAAGAAATCAAGAAAACTCTTATTTCTCCCAGCCCGGGCTGTGCAAATTGGCAATTGTCTTTCTTTTCCATTGTTTTGACAAGAAAAAGATTCCAGTCTTTCAAAATGTAAACTAAAACAAAACAAAACCCTCACTGATAATTCAGAATGATTGGCCACTGATTTTAAACATTTTGCATTTTTACCCCAATAAAACTGCATCACAGTGGATAATTTGGGAAGCTGCAGAACAAGTTCTGAGCAAGATGTAATTCAATCAGTAGACTCATCAAAGCTTTTCATCCGAGACCAGTTTAAGCAAATTTAGGTATGTGACTTTTATCTATTGTAGAAGTTGTTTATAATTTAGTATTCTGTACTATTGACTGATGATAACCTCATTTATATTTTTATTGTAAATTGCAAGTGAATCACAGCAGACAAATGCAATCAAGCAGACAAGCAAATGCATACATTTTCTGAATTTATAGCTGTCATGGTTAATCTTGTTCACAGTCATGTCCTTCATGCTTGATACTTTAAATGTAGGTGAGATGAGTATATTCCTTCCAATTGGTTGATACGGAGGATCTCAAATCTCAATGAAGCACCAATTACATTTACATATTGCAGTGGTGTCTTTTATTTCATGTAACTAATATTTTCCCATTTCTATGGTCCTGGTCCTATAAATACTGTATACAGATTGTCGGTAAGAAAGCACATGAGTCAATAGCACGATAACTTTATAAAGACCCAGCAGTTTGCTCTGCTGTTGGCAGCTAACAGCTGATTAGTCTAGCTAATTTGCAAAATAACCCCAATGTTGTTTGTTTCCATTTCAGCAGATATTTCCCCTCCGCTGCTTAAGCAAGCTAGAAACAGCATGAGCCTCAAACCAGAGAAGTGCCTTTAGCGTGGAAGAAAGTGGAGTGTCTGTGCAATAATGACAGTGTTATGAGAACTAGCTGGCTTTGGGGAGCAGGAGTTTCTCCCAGCCCAGATCAGCTCAGCAAAGGATGGATCTCCTTCTGGGTGCTGGGAATACAGCAGTCACATAAACTCCAGGTTCCTCGTTCCTCCCTGCTTCTTCTCCCATCAGGTCAATAAACTCCATGAAGGGCTCCCCTGAGATCCCATCCCAAACAGAATCAAGTACTGATCAGAGTAAGAGTGCAGAGACATCACCAAAGAGATATGCTAAACATGCGTCATCTGTGCCAAGTCTGCAGTCAAGCTTTTAGTGCATATTCCTGCTCCCAACTCCATATTATTCTGCACCCTTCCCCATTATGGCAGATCAGATACAGGGAAGCCAATATCCACCAGTGGATCCCTGTTGCTGACATGATGTGCAAGCTGTTGGACCACGTTGCATGGGGCATCATTAGTTTTAAAATGCTGGGTTTTGTTTGGTTTTGTTTCCCTACTGCTAAAATGGTGATGATCTGTAATATGGCACTGGACTGCATGACTTCCACAACTTCTCTCCTTGTGTCTTAGATAAAATCCAGGCAATAGGAAGAGCAATGGGAGAGAACTCAACATCATAGACGGAGTTTGTTCTTGTTGGACGTCTGCATCAAAAATCACCCATGGTTTTCCTTGGTCTGGTTCTCTTCATGTTTGTCATCGCCCTGATTGGAAACAGCCTCCTTCTTTTCCTGATCAGGACGGACTCTGGTCTCCAGACCCCAATGTACTTCTTCCTCAGCCAGTTGTCTGTCATGGACCTCTGTCAGGTTCTCTCCATCGTTCCCAAAATGACCGTGAACTTCGTAACCCAGAGCTACACCATTTCACTCTACGGATGTGTCGTCCAGATTTTTGTCACACTGGCGGGGGGGGGGTCAGAATGCCCCATCCTGGCTGCCATGTCATATGACAGGTACGTGGCTATCTGCAGGCCGCTGCAATATCCGGTCCTCATGAGGAGGAAAGTTTGCTACATCTTGTCAGCTTTCATCTGGTTCTGGCCTTTTGTCCAGGCCATGACAAGTTCCCTGTATGTACTGCCTCTTCCCTACTGCAAGTCAAATGTAATTTACCATAACCTCTGTGAATATCCAGCCCTTATAAAGTTGTCCTGCTCAGACAATTCCAAATATGAAATAGTAACTGAAATATACTCAGAGTCGCAAAGTGATTTCATGCTCTTTATTCAGCTCATAGTGGTGAGGAGGAATGAATGAAAGTCCCCTCAAAGTATCTGCTTTATATACATTATTTACACAATGGGCTGCACATGATTGGCTAATTCCGGAATTCTACTTTAAGCCAATCAGTTTGTGGATTCACTTCTATCTGGAGCATGATTGGGTGGTTCCTGCCAACCAATCATACTGCTGCATTGTTCTAGCACCAATCAGACTGCTGCCTTTTGGATCCTATTGTTCTAGGACCAATCAGACTGCTGCAGTTTGAATCCTATTCAACTCAGTACATAACAGTAACCTTCCTTGGTACCTTCCTGATACTCCTGCTCCCTCTCTCTGTCATCCTCACTTCCTACATTGCCATCCTCCTGCAAATCTTGAGGGCACGCTCCTCCAGACGTGGCCACAAAGCCTTGGGGACATGCCTATCCCATCTGTGTGTGGTGGGACTCTTCTATGGAGCGGCCATTTTGACATATATGACACCAGTATCCTCCTATTCAGCACAAAAGGCGATGATCAACTCGATATTTATTACCATTGTGCCTGCCATGATGAACCCTTTCATATACAGCCTAAGGAATCGGGATGTCTTGTCAGCACTGAGGAAAATATTCACAAAATCTGCATTACATAAATAACTTCCTGGGAGGCAATTGAAGAGGGTGGAAATGGCGAGATAGTATATTATATTTGGAATCCAGTGGTAATCCAGGATAAACGCAAACAGAAAGCAACTGGCAGCAGCAGAAACAGTTTGCCTAAGCATAATTTAATTTTAGTGTGCCATTTTTCCCCCTTGCAATAAAAGGTGGACCAAGCAAACTAACAAAACCCAGAACATGTGTCGTAAGAGAAGTTAAAGGACTTCAGCGGGAAGCTATGAGACAAGCACTGGTTGGAAACAAAGCAGCAAGCCCACCCCAAAACCTTTTGCAGTATTGAAAGATGGAACATGTATAAGTACCCCAATACCATCATGAGCACAAATAATCATAAATGTCCAGTAAAAGGACCTTTGAAGGGATCCAGACACACCACCACTTTTCCAAGGTTCATAATATTGTTATAAATGCCTGGCACCCATCCATCTCTCTGCCAAGCCATGGAGAACAGAAGAAACGGTGGAGGCCATCATGCTTTAAGAAATAGGGTTTATTCGGCTATTTACACCCTCAATCTGCATGGAGGGAGTCCAGATCTTACAGCATGGCCCAAAGCGTTGCAGGCAGTCCTTCCTTCCCCTTTGCCAAGCTGGATCTCAGCCTTTCTTCCTCTTTCTTCTTCCCAGAAGCCCCTTGCCTTTTCCCAGAGCAGTTACCCTGGCAACCTTCCAAATCTCCAGTCCCTGGTCACACCCAAGCAAGAAGTTCCATTGTCTTGTTAACAACCCACAATGGCTCTCTTAACGACCCTAGTTTGGCCAGGCTACCCAGGAATCCCTTTGCAGCTTATATTTTCCCTTCATATCACAAATAACCTCAAATCCTAGCATTTATTAATTTTAGTGTTTAGTGGGACACCTCCAGTTCTGTAACAATATTGAATTTTTTTTACAGGGCTGCTGTAAAGATGGCAGCGATAAAATATGAGAAGTGCTTTAATCATTCTAAAGTGCTATTTAAAAGCTGATGATGATGTCTTTGCTAATTTCCTTCTGGAACCCTGTGCACCAGCTCTCATGCAGCTCCAGAGGGTTCCTCAACCCTCCAGAGGAGATTTTGAACTGGACAGCAGAGGGAAAGGGAAATCAGCAAGAGTCCTCCTCTGTTTCCCACTGTTTGGAGTCTCCTGTGAGTCCTTCTTCCTGCCTAGTCCATCACCCAATTCACCAAACCACACTGCCCACCACTAGCAGATGTGAAACTTGATGGACAGCATATCCTTGCGACCATGGGTGTTTTCTCACATACACATTACCCACACTTTGAATAAGGGGCAGAGCGACCTCTCTTTTAAAGGAAAAGGTTCACTTTTGGCGCTGGGATTTTGCTTTTGGTTCTTTGGTCAAAGGGAGTAGTGGGGAGAGGGGACTTTATTAGCAAATTTAGACACAACCAGGGAAGAAGTCTGGTTTGAAGTTGGCCTTGCCAGGTTCTTGTTACCTACTAAAATCAAATGGGCAGGATTGGAAAAGAGATCATTACATATCAGGATAGGTATATCCTTTAAGAATCGCATTGAATAGTATCTAACAGAAGATACATTTTGAATTATTTTGTTGTTTTTTGTCTTGTCTTTTTCTTTCTTTTGTCTTTGCTTTTCCTTTTCCTTTTTGTTTTCTTTTTCTTTCTATTTATAGATGTTGAGATGTATGATTTCTAACTTTTATATTATTTGATTTATAGAGCGGATATCAATGTATGTATTTGCTAACTATGTATTTATTTGCATTTTTGGAAAAAATAAAAAATAAAGGGCTACAATGCATTACCAGTGCAGCAAGGAATTATTTGAAATAAAAATGCATGAAGTTCCTAAGTATGTTTGTTTAAGATATAAGTGGCCTTCCATATATTTTTGTCACAATGACCCTAAATCTCTTACTTTCCAATCTGTTTGTTGAAACTAAAAGTTTGTTTCAACAATTCCATCATTCTCTGCATTTTTGAGAATGCTTGTTTATTATTTCCAGTTATAAGCTGCCTCTCATTCTGTAGGATCCTAAGGCGCTAAATGTAGTGTACACCATAATGCAATAAACAATTAATTAAATCATCATTTAATTCACATGGACTAAAAAAAGTATTGAAAGCAACTCAGTGCAGCAGCAGCAGGAAAAAGAAAAGAATAGATGGACACAGTGCATTTTTTTTCTTAAAAAATGTTTAGGGGTACTGTCATTTTCCTGCTCATATTGAAATACTGCCCCTCAACGAGGCCAAACTTAGATTCACAAAATGTATGCATACCCCTGTGTACCCCTCCCCCCCACCCCCAGAAAAAAGCACTGGATGGACACATCAGCTGATGTTTAGGTCTGAAGAGACAATAGGAATGAAACAATTTCCTGGGGTATATTCCTGGTTTCCTGATATGCACTGGGGTAGCATGTTCTTTCAAGAGCAATGATAACATACAGAAAGCTAATGTATCATAATCCAGAACATACTTTCTCTATCATGGACCCCATTTTCAATACGGGAAAGATCATACTAACCTTCTTAGGCAGCTGTATTTGTTATTGAGACCATCTATATTAATTGCTCTGAGCCATATAAAGTGCTATATAAAACCTAGCTGTTGTCTAATGAAATATAGTTCAAGAACAATATTTTGGGAGACAGTTATTGAAATGTATTTTACAATCTCCAGGGTTGGCAAATTCTAATTTTTGTGGAAATGGGAGGGGCAGGGTTTGGATTTTCATTTATTTTTCATATATGTATGAAATAAAATAGCGAGTCTTAATCTGTTTTCAGCCTATTGTTTTCAAATGTGTGACATTTTTGCTAAGTTTTCCTAAGGATAATATTATTTTTATTTTTTTTGAAAAAGACTTTGAGGTGTTTTTGGGTTGTTGTTTTTTAAACAACCAAGGGATGCATAACTTTTATGAAGTAATAAAATAAAATACTTGTTTCTAGACTGCCCTCCCTCCATAGCTGTCAACTTTCCCCCTTTTTTTAAGGGAAATTCCCTTATTCCTCACAAGAAAAGGGAAAAGTTGACAGCTATGCCTACCTCCCGTGGGAGCCTGGGGTTCTTTACATTTGTTGTTGTTGTTTAGTCATTTAGTCGTGTCCGACTCTTCGTGACCCCATGGACCAGAGCACGCCAGGCACTCCTGTCTTCCACTGCCTCCCGCAGTTTGGTCAGACTCATGTTCATAGCTTCAAGAACACCATCTCATCCTCTGTCATCCCCTTCTCCTTGTGCCCTCCATCTTTCCCAGCATCAGGGTCTTTTCTAGGGAGTCTTATTTTCTCATGAGGTGGCCAAAGTATTGGAGCCTCAGCTTCAGGATCTGTCCTTCCAGTGAGCACTCAGGGCTGATTTCCCTAAGAATGGATACGTTTGATCTTCTTGCAGTCTATGGGATCTCAAGAGTCTCCTCCAGCACCATAATTCAAAAGCATCAATTCTTCGGCGATCAGCCTTCTTTATGGTCCAGCTCTCACTTCCATGCATCACTACTGGGAAAACCATAGCTTTAACTATACGGACCTTTGTTGGCAAGGTGATGTCTCTACTTTTTAAGATGCTGTCTAGGTTTGTCATTGCTTTTCTCCCAAGAAGCAGGCGTCTTTTAATTTCGTGTCACCATCTGCAGTGATCATGGAGCCCAAGAAAGTAAAATCTCTCACTGCCTCAGTCACAGAAATGACAACTACAGTGGGACCTCGAGTTACAAATGCCTCAGGTTACAAACGTTTCAGGTTACAGACTCCTCTGAGTAGGGCTGCGATCTCCTTACACACCAAGATTTTCGAACGCCACCCTGCGCGTGGGATGCTCTCCATGAGGCTTCTTCCGCGATTGGCTGAATGCGGGACCAATCGGAGGCTTCCTTTACATTCCAGAGGAGCTACCTGGATTCGCTCCTTTGCTGGGGCAAATCCTACGACGCCTGCGCATTTCGTTCTCGTGGGGCTGCTGGGGAGAAGCCAAGTGACCACTTGCAAGAGGCATCTGCAGGCACCGCTGGGCAAGACCTGAAGACTCTGGAGATCCTCTGATCGTAGGATCGCGCTGAGTTTTAGCAGTATCATCGTGGGCACGTGTCTGCTTAGAAGACCTGCTAAGCCCCTCAGGGTGAAGTAGGACTTGACTCCCACCTAAGTGTGCAAGAATTGCAGCCTTAGCTCTGTCGGGGAATCAAAATTAGGAAAATTGGCTGGTGAGCACCATTTTCCCCAAGGAGGGTGGAAAAAAACTTTCTCTCCCCACCCGACCCTATGTAAAAGAAATAAAGTTCACAAAGGAGGCATCCCGCAGTGCAGACGTAAAATTAGATGCTTGCAGAAGTTGCACGAGAAGCACCGGCGCTTCCTTATCTTTATTCGGAAGAGTTTTTTTAAAAGTGCTCAGGTTTTCTGCAGAAGGCAATTTCTCTAGGTAGAAGGGAAACGTCAATGGAGAACCATCGGAAGAGCTGTGCGCGCGCGCGATGCTTGCGGTTTTTGACATGCAGATGAATTTATTTGAGAAGGAGGCACGCTATGCACAGAACTGAAGACTTCCTTGTATTACGAACTACAGAAGGAAATAGTAGTGATAATGGCTAGCTTTCTGACAAACCTACCACAGCTTCCCTGGTGGTCTAGTGGTTAGGATTCGGCGCTCTCACCGCCGCGGCCCGGGTTCGATTCCCGGTCAGGGAACACTTCTTTTGAAAGGATTTGCCTTCAAACTCAACTGGATAAACCTTTCGCAAGGTGTGCAATATGCTTGAAAACAGATTACTTTTGCTTTCAAAAGCTTTGTGTTGGAATGCTCCATTGTAAGTCATTTAATGAAATAATCCATATGAAATGTGGGGCAGGGGGAATATATGCAGAAACTTCCTGTGTGATTTGACATGATTTTGGTTCAGTGCTGGAAATCTGTCTCACTGTTTCCCAGATTTTTTTTTAAGAAATCAAAAATATCTTCCTTCAAAAATAAGGAAATAACATAAAAATGAAATGGGGGGTGGTATCCCAGAAATAACATTAATTGCTTATGGTCTGCAAAAAAGGCTTTTAATTTTTTTATTTATTGAAAGATTAATTACTTCCCATTGTACTGTAACTACACAAGACGAAATGAGTGAAGATGGTGCTGGCAAAATAAACGAACAAATCTTTTCAAAATTCCATATTCCTCCCATTTCAGTTCCTTCTATGTGGAGAAATGTAAATTTCCCCACTCTGCATCCCTGTACTGTATTATAAATTCCAGCCTTGCTGTCCATCAGGTTTCCCCTTCACAGTATAATCAGGAAAGGAAGGAAAAGATATAGGGTACAGAATGGAAAAACAACAACATGGTACTACTGGCATTGGGTCATGATTTTTAATTTTCTTTGGCATTTTTGTCTGCCATCTAGAAATGCTGTTAGATTTTGTTGCACACCACCCCAAGAACCCAGAGATTCCAGGAGTTTGAGGCTTTGTGTTTCCTTTTGGAATGAGGCACAGCAGAGACGGTGGTGTCTTCATAATCTATGGTTTATTTGCAGATCTATACTACGGAGGGGCTCACAACATTGACACCCAAAGAGGATCTTGTTTCTTTCATAGCCGTAGCCTTGGATTCAAAGAGAAATCAAGCCTTGCTTTCAAACCTTGCTCCGACTCTCTCCAGAGTTCTTCTAGGTCACATCACTTGAAGAACTCTGGCTTTGGTTGTTGTTGTTCTACACATTTTCTGTCTTGCTCAAAGCCCCCCTTGTTCTCCTAATGACCCATTACCCTGGCTTATATTTTAACACTTCCTGGATCCCGCGGTTAGAAGGATCTCGCATCCAGCCTACTTCCTTCTCCCCAAACTCATAGCAATATTTTGACTTGTCCCAATTCAAAACTCCCGTATGTCAAGGTACAGTGGTACCTCGGGTTAAGTACTTAGTTCGTTCTGGAGGTCCATTCTTAACCTGAAGCTGTTCTTAACCTGAAGCACCACTTTAGCTGATGGGGCCTCCTGCTGCCGCCGGAGCCCGATTTCTGTTCTTATCCGGAAGCAAAGTTCTTAACCTGAAGCACTATTTCTGGGTTAGCAGAGTGTGTAACCTGAAGCGCATGTAACCTGAAGCGTATGTAACCCGAGGTACCACTGTATTCCTTCAAATGATCTTTTCTCCTTTTGCAGAGTGCCTGTTTAAAGTTCCTCTTTGTTCTTTGGCTGGTTCCTGGGCAACCACTTCCCAGATGCGAAGTTGATTTCTCTTGCTGCCCTCAGCCCTGACATGATTGCGGAGTCCAGCCAGCCGTGGAGTTTGGTAGTGTGTTCCCCAGCAAAATGGATCCTGCCTTCTGGCTCCTCGAGAGGTTCGCTGTAATCAACAAACTGGTAGGGGGTGAAGGCAGCAAAGCCAGCCATGGAATATTTATCCAAGCTCCATCTCTTTATTACGGATGACTGGCACACAGCCTGGATGTACCCCTTGGGCAGCTGGTGGATGGCAGACAGGTCATCCAGGGTGATGCTAATGATGTCATCATGGCTGAGGGCCTGAAAGAAACGGGAGTCGTCACTGTGGACATAGCTAGCCAAGACAACCCCAACGCCACCGGAAAAGTTTTGAGTGACGTAGTAGACGAATCGGGCCGGGCGATCAGTTGTGGACTTCCCACCGCGGATCCCGTCAGCTTCCCAGAACTTCTCGGTGCAAGCGAGGAAGACTTTGGCGACGCTCCTGTAGTGGATGGACCGCAAGGCGTGGCTTTTGTTACGCGACAGGGGCGGCTCAAAATGGATGCGCCTCGTGGCCTTGGCGGTGGAGGTGACCACGGCGTAATCGGCCGTCACGCTGAACAGTGCTTTGTTGGCGGTTTGATAAACCGCGGTGACGCTCTCGTCTGCCTGCTCCATCCTGACCACCCTAGTACCAAAATGCACCCCTTCTGAAATGCTTCTGTAAATGGCTATTGGCAGCTGATCAAAGCCTCCTGTGATTTGATCAAACCTGCAAAAAAAAACCACACAAACAAATGCAGATGAATGGATAGAAGATGGAAGAGCCTACTGTCGTGTGTTGCTCAGTTGCTGCTCAGTTCAGCACACACAAAAGGAAGCATTTCTGAACCCAGAACATAGTTAACACTCTGGAATTCGCGCCGACAAGGTGTGGAGATGGCCACCAACTCAGATGACTTGGAAAGAGGATTAGACAAGTTCACGGGAGATAATCAACGGCTTTTAGTTATTGTGGATATATTATCCAAGGGGATAGCTCACTTGGTTAGAATGTGGTGCTGAAAACGCCAAGGTTACAGGTTTGATCCCCGCATGGGACAGCGGCGTGTTTCTGCACTGCAAGGGGTTGGACTAGATGTTCCTCAGGGTCCCTTCCAAATCTGCAATCTATGATTCTATGCATGCTGGGTATCACAAGTGGGGAGAGGGGCTATTGAGCTTAGGTCTGGCTTGCAGGCTTCCCATAGGCCTCTGGTCTAGATGGAACTTTCACAAGAGCCAGCTGGAGTCTTACATCTTTATGTTGACTTTGTTGTAGGGAGAGGGAGCATATGTTATTTGTTTATTTATCTATCATCAATTTGATTTACAGTGGTACCTCGGGATACATACGCTTCAGGTTACAGACTCCGTTAACCCAGAAATAGTACCTCGGGTTAAGAACTTTGCTTCAGGATGAGAACGGAAATCATCCTCTGGCAGCACAACGGCAGCAGGAGGCCCCATTAGCTAAAGTGGTGCTTCAGGTTAAGAACAGTTTCGGGTTAAGAACGGACCTCTGGAACGAATTAAGTACTTAACCCGAGGTACCACTGTATATACCAACCATTATTCAAAGATCCCGGAGCGGTGTACAACATTAAGAACAACATTTACAACATTAAGAACAAAATAATAAAATGCAGAGCATAATACTGGACTGCATAATAAAATAATCATAATAACAGTTCACCCAGCCAGCCCTTTAACAAATCATCGATTATTTAATGGCTAAAGGCCTGAATAAAGAGGAATGTTTTTGCTTGGTGCCTAAAGATATGTAATAATGGCCGCAGGCATAGCCAGGATTTTTGTTGGGGGTGGGGCAGGGCTTTTGTTGGCGTGGGGAGGCAGAACCCCAGCTTGCTATCCATTTTTATAGATTTTTATTTGTTGGTGGGGTGCTGCCCCCCCCCCTTAGCTACACCCATGATAATGGCACCAGGCAAGCCTCTCTGGGGAGAGCATTCTACAGACAGGGAGCCACCACAGAAAAGGCCTGTTCTTGTGTTGCCATCCTCCGAACCTCTTGGGGGGACGGGGGACATAGAGAAAGGTGTCGGATTACAAGCTCAGTTCGTATGGGGAGAGGCATTCCTAAGGTATTGAGGTCCCGAGACGTTCCTACAGTCCTAGTTTTGGAAATGAACCAAAATGCAATCTCATCTGAAGAAGAGCAGATTATTTACTTCAGCAAGAATAAATCCTCCCTATTTCCTTGCAATGCGTATTTCCGCTTACCTCTTTCCAGAAGAGAAGATCATTTCACCTCTCATACTTTCAATGAACGACTGGTAATAGCCAGCATCTTCATTGAGCAAGTCCCCAATCATTTCGACAGCTCCACGACTCAGCTTCGCTACTTTGATTAAATATTGCTGTTATGGGAGGGATGGGGAATAACCACTTTTAAGGACAGCACTCAACAAAGATGCTTAAGCAAACACACCACCAAGCAACAACTGAATTTGGAATCTAGTACACGAGACATCCTGAAGTTCTCAGGCTTTGGGATTTGACTCTTCTGGAAAGCAAGGAATTGGATCCTGCAAAAAGTTACAGTGCAGTCCTCTATATGTCTATCTCACTGAGTTCGGTGAGGCTTGCTCTCAGTCCCAGGTGAGTAAACATATCTGTATAGTCTTAGGTCAGGCATAGGCAAACTCACCCCTCCAGATGTTTTGGGACTACAACTCCCATCATCCCTAGCTAACAGGCCCAGTTGTCAGCAATGATGGGAATTGTAGTCTCAAAAACATCTGGAGGGGCGAGTTTGCCTTAGGGCTCATCCACCCTTCTGCTTCTCCTTTACATCTGTAGGTGAGGCAGTGGATATGCTGGACTGTTGTCTTGCCTCTGTCATGGAACTGGATGAGAGCCAACAGACTGAAGCTCAGTCCAGATAGGACTAAGGCACTAGTAGTGGGTGATTCCCTGGACTGGATGGATGGGAGGGAGGTGGCCTGCTCTTGATGGGATTATACTTCCTTGGAAGGAGCGGGTATGTAGCTTGGGAGTTCTTCTGGATCCTTTGCTGTCGCTTGAGGCCAGTGCCGGATTTACGTATAAGCAGTGGCGTAGCATGGGGGGTGCAGGGGGGGCCGGCCGCACCGGGCGCAACATCTGGGGGTTAGGGTTAGGGGGCGCAAATCCACGGGTTAGGGGGCGCAAATTACTTGCCTTGCCCCGGGTGCTGACAACCCACGCTACGCCACTGCGTATAAGCTAAACAAGCTATAGCTTATGGCCCCACTCTCTTGGGGGCCCCAAAAAAATTAAAGGGGGGGGAAACCTGGATGTACATTTCCAAACTATGAGATAAAAAACAAATAAAATAAAACGTTTGTTTTTGCCAAATGCCAATGTGCTTGCATTATTAAGTTTGTTATGAATAAAAAATCACTTTAAGTTAGAGCTTAATCACTTTAAGTTAGAGCTTAATAATTATTTCACTATTAGTATACCGTACTTCTTATTACTTTGATAAAATACATATTTTGTTATGTGCAAATGGCTTTAGATACCGTATTTTTCGCTCTATAACACGCAGATTTTTTCTCCTAAAAAGGAAGGGGAAATGTCTGTGCGTGTTATGCAGCGAATGTGTGGTCCCTGTAGCCGAAAAATAAGGCAAAAATCAAACCGCGCTTCAGGGAGAAGGGAGCTCTGTGAGAAAGCTGTTGCTTTCCTGCATTCTGCCTCAGGGTCTCTCTGCCCACCCTGCTCTGTTTCGTTGCTGTGTTTGCTCAAACGGAACAAAGAGCAGGGAAAGCC
Organism: Podarcis liolepis; assembly: GCF_965112155.1. Classification (NCBI taxonomy): domain Eukaryota; kingdom Metazoa; phylum Chordata; class Lepidosauria; order Squamata; family Lacertidae; genus Podarcis; species Podarcis liolepis. The sequence goes on along the minus strand of NC_139555.1, from coordinate 107,289,193 downwards.
CCTCCCCTCCAGGCAAGTAGAGAGGAAAGCAGAGCGTCCGAACAAAGAGCAGGGAAAGCCCCTCCCCTCCAGGCAAGTAGAGGGGAAAGCAGAGCGTCCCTCGCTCTATCCTGTCCCTGCTCCGGAGGGAACAATGTTTGTGAAGGGAAGAGAGATTACAGGTTCGGCTTAAAATTCTGATTTGACTTCCTGCTTTTTGTTTTTGGAGACACACAGCATTCAAATATGCTTTCTTCCATTTAAAAGGATGAAATCCTTAAACAGTGGCTGGCTTGTGTGGGTGGGTGGGGGAAAACTTTTGCCTTCCTTTCCTCACGTTATAGCCCTCTCCTGCATTCTTAGCCTTCTGTGTTTTTCCTTCCCTCCCCACTTAAAATGTGGTTACAAAGCATGGATCCACAGGGATCCTCAGGATCTTTGCATTGGGTCAGCCAAAATTCACCATCAGAGCACATAGCATGTCCATGGCTACAGCCTGTCCCCCCCAAAAAAAATCACGCACCCACTGTTGCCTGGGGCTGCAATGGTGCAAAAACGTGGTTACAAAGCATGGATCCACAGGGATTCTCAGGATTTTTGCATTGGGTCACCCCAAATTCACCATCAGAGCACATAGCATGTCCATGGCTACAGCCTGCCCCCCCCCCAAAATCACGCACCCACTGTTGCCTGGGGCTGCAATGGTGCAAAAACGTGGTTACAAATCATGGATCCACAGGGATTCTCAGGATTTTTGCATTGGGTCACCCCAAATTCACCATCAGATCACATGTCTGTGGCCACAGCATGAATCACAAAAATGATACGTCCACTGTTTCATTCAGAATATTTTTTCCCTTGTTTTCCTCCTCTAAAAACGATGTGCGTGTTATGGTCAGGTGCGTGTTATAGAGCGAAAAATACGGTACCTATTGTTAGGATATTTCCGTTCCACCTTAAAGGGAGCAGGCTTTGTAAGCAACAGAGTCTGCGCATGTCCTGATCACAGGATGTTTTTGTTCTGATATTCCTTTCGTTTTTCAGTCGGCTCAGACACGCTGACAGAATGGACGTGTTTTCTTTTGTTCTGTTAAACGCTAAATAAAGTCTGTAAATTATGCTCTTCTGCTCTTCTGTGATGCAAGCTTTCGGCTGTGTTTCTGCTGATAAAGAGGGTGCACCAGCCTAGGAATGTGGCTAAGAATTTCCAAAGGCTTTGTGCCCCTAACTGTTGGATCTGCGTGAGTACGGGAGGCCGATGGACGTCCAGAACTCCGGCTTGGGGGCTCATGATGGACACTATCTCCCTGGCAGTTTCCCAACAACAAGGTTATGGGCCCAGATTCACGGCACCTACAGGAGAGTAAAGCTGCAACAGACTGCGTTTGAGATATGTTGTGGGAAAAGCGAAAGAAAGAAGGGACGCTTTTCTTTGATCTCCGGCAAGGCAGATTAATTGGCCTGGGAGCCGAGCCAGAAAGGCTTTGTGATTAATGGCTGCCAAGATAAGGAGTCTTTCAACTTAAAATAGACTCGCGGCTCAAGTAAAAGGCTGAGATGGATCTCTTACAGACCTCAGAAACTGCTCCGTGTCCTAAGTTGGATGGGCAGAATTATGAACCCTGGGCAAAATGGTGTGAATCTTTGCTGCGTCAGTTTGGGGTCTGGCATGTTGTTTATGAAGCCCCCCCCAGTTCCTCTGACAGAGAGGTGGAAATCAGCGGATTCGAAGGCGATGGACATAATAGTCCTATCCGTATCTCTTGAGGAAATTAAGACGCTGGCTGGCAACACCACTGCACGTGCAATGTGGACTGCTTTGTTGAAAGCTCACAAACCAATAATCCCAGCCCAGAGTTTGACTGCATCGGAGGTCCTAGCTGTTTCCCAGAATGCGGGTGATTGCAGGGATGCTGAGGGCACCAGTTGCAAGCTGCAGGGGGAGCTGACCGTCACGTCATCCCAGGCAGCATTCCAGCCTCCAGGGGGAGCCAAGGAGTCGGCAGCTGAGAGCTCTGGTTCTCGTGAGAACCAAGGCCATCGCCTTTGCAGAGGCCGGAAAGGCAAAGGTAAACAGACGTCTGCAGATGGCCAGGAGCAGAGGGAGGGTGAAGAGCCCGCGCCAGGGAAAAACAAAGCGTTGTTTACTGGCACAGCTTCACCAAAGGCTAAAGGCACGTCTGCTGACCAGAAGCAGGGGGGCAAGCTGCAAAAGCCCACGCCAGTGGAAAGCAAGGTTTTGCTTGCTGGCACAGCTTCACCAAAGGCTAAAGGCACGTCTGCTGGCCAGGAGCAGCAGGGGGGCAAGCTGCAAAAGCCCAAACCGCTGGAAAACAAGGGTTTGCTTGCTGTAAAGACTGCTCCAACTGCCAAAGGCAGGTTTATTGTGGACTCAGGTGCCAGCCGCCACGTTTCCAAGGACAGGCATCTCTTTATCTCCTTCAAGCCACAAGAAGGTGAGATCCACCTGGCTGATGGAAGGACGTTGCAAATTGCAGGAGAAGGGACTGTGGAACTTGCAAGTCTGCACACAACCATCAGCGGTGTACTTTTTGTTCCAGGAGCGGCGAGCAACTTGTTGAGCGTCCCACAGCTTACTGGGCGTGGTTTTCAGATTTCCTTCAAGAGGAGCGTCTGTGTCATCAGTAAAGGCAAAGAGGACTATTTGCATGCAAAGTTTATGGATGGTTTGTTCCATATAACTTATGAGGACACTGCTGTTGTGTCTAATGCTGATTCTTGTTGTGTTGCACAAACTAACAAAGTTCTTCATGCAGGTTGCATTCACGATGCACATCGAAGGTTTTGTCACCTCTCTTGGAAGGCACTGGCCAAGATGCCAGAGGTGGTTGAAGGTTTGAACATCAAACCTTGTAAATTTCACATGAAATGTGTGTCTTGTGCAGAGAACAAGGTGAAGGTTGCTCCAAAAGGCAAGGAGTCTAGCAGGCAGGCTTCCAAACCCTACCAGCTAGTGCATGCGGACCTGGTTGGTCCACTAGCGCCCTCTTTAGGAGGAGCAAGGTACTTCATGATTCTGATTGATTCTTTTTCCAGGTACATTCATGTGTATTTGCTCGAACAGAAATCGCAAGCGTTTCCGAAGTTTAAGGAATTCTGTGCTTGGTTGGAGAATGTGCACAGTAAACGTATTTCTTGTTTATTTACTGATCGGGGCGGGGAGTTTACTTCTCAGCAGTTTGAAGCTTTCCTGACTGAGAAGGGAATCCAGCATGACATGTCAACGCCCAGATCGCCATGGATGAATGGGCTTGCGGAGAGAGCAAATCAGACATTGCTGCAAGGAATCAAGACCTTGTTGCATGATGCCAATCTCCCTGATAAGTTTTGGGGGGAGGCTCTAGGGAATTTGGTTTACACCGTTAATCGCAGATTGTCATCACCCATAGGTTGTACCCCCTATGAGAAGATGTTTGGCAAGAAACCCAACACCAAACACATGAGAATTTTTGGTTCTGACATGTGGGTACGCACACAACAAACCAACAAGCTTGGGAAGCGTGGGGCACATGGTTTGTTCATGGGGTACGAAAAAGGTGCATACAGGGTATGGATGACTGACTCTAAATCCATTAAGTTCACAAGGAGTGTTGAGTACAATCCTAAGTGGGGGGAAAATGTGGGAATTTTCCAGAGTTACCCAGAGGAGGATGAAGGTGATGTCAAGCAAGCAGCTAAAGCTGAGGGAGCTGCTGCTGATGAGGATGAGGATGAGGATGATGATGATGATGATGATGATGATCAGAGTTCGGATTCCAGTTCAGTGGGCGGCGCTGCTGCTGGTGTCAGTGACAGTGATGACACAGCAGACTACCAGAGCGCAAAGGCCTCAGTCAGACCATCTGATGCGTCTGACAATGAACTGGAAGAACCACTGTTCACCATTGGTCACTTTTCTCCTAAGAAAGAGGAGATGAGTCCAGAAGACTTGCGTCTAGTACGTAGGTCTGAAAGGGCGACCAAAGGCAGACCTCCAAAGAGGTATGCTGATGAGTTTGCTAAGACAGCAACTGCTGTTCTTGGTAGCTCAGAGAAGGTATGGGAACCTTCAAGCTTCAAAGAGGTTCAGGAGTTAACCTCTAAAGATGCTGAGCCTTGGCTTAATGCCATGAAGGCTGAAGTTGATTCCTTGAACAGGAACCAAACTTGGGAACTGGTACCGGTAGTCCCAGGAATGAGACTGGTTGGCAGCAAATGGGTCTTCAAGGCCAAGACAGACCAGAATGGCAAGGTAGTCAGACACAAAGCCAGATTGGTTGCCAGAGGTTTTTCACAGGTACCAGGACAGGATTACCACGAGACCTACTCTCCCACAGTCAAATATGAGAGCATTCGGCTGATGCTCAAGATCGCTGCGGAGGAGAAACTGCATGTTTCCCACCACGACATTAATACAGCTTTTTTGTACGGGATTTTGAATGAACAGCTGTTCATGCTTCCACCTGATGGGATGGAGATACAGAAGGGTATGGTCTGTAAACTGCGGAAATCCTTATATGGTCTCAAGCAGAGTGCCAGGTGTTGGAACACAAAACTCACTGAGACATTGCTTTCTCTAGGTTTTCACCAGGGCAAAGCTGATCCATGTGTGTTTGTCAAGGAGGAGGGGCAAAACAAACTGTATTGTTTATGTTTTGTTGATGATCTTCTGATGTTTTGGAAGAATCAGGCTTTTTATCAAAGCACCCTAGCTCAGCTGAAGGAGCACTTTGACATGAAGGATCTTGGTGAGGTATCCAACTATCTTTCTCTGCAGGTGGAGAGAGACCAAGCAGGTAATTTTCTGGTACACCAAACACAGAAAATTGCTGATGTGTTAACCAGGTTGAATTTGGTTGATGCAAACCCAGCAGACACACCGATGGTGACAGGTTACCAGGTAGACAGTACTGCTGAAGCGTTTTCTGACACAACGCTATACAGATGCATTCTAGGCAAGCTGAATTTCATTGCCAGATGTTCAAGACCTGACATAGCTGTAAGCTGTAATCTGCTTAGCAGACATGCCAACAATCCTACGGTTCAGGATTGGAAAGCTCTGAAGCGCATAGCCCGCTATTTGAAAGGGACTATGCACTACAGGCTGAGGTTCACCAGTCAGAAGACTGGAGGTCTTGAAATCTTTGCAGATGCAAGTTTTGGAAGTGACACCACGGATGGTACAAGCACTTCTGGAGTATGCTACATGTACAACCACTGCCTGTTTGACTGGTTGTGCAAGAAGCAGACGACAGTGAGCCTAAGTTCCTGTGAAGCAGAACTCAATGCTCTGTCATTTTCACTCATGGATTGTGAATGGTTGATGCAACTGTTTAAGGACATCGGGGTTTCTGTGAAATGTCCTATACAAGTGTATCAAGACAATAGATCTTGTTTGGCTTTGCTGAACTCGGAGAGTTGCAAGCAGAGAACCAAGTACTTGCAGATTAAGCTACATCGTGCAAGAGAGTGTATTCAGAAAGGACTGATTCAGGTGTCCTACATGGCAGGAAATGAAATCCCTGCTGATCTGTTGTCTAAGGTTGTTAACAAAGAACAACTAAAGGTTTATGTACAAAGGTTGCAATTGGGTGAACCACAGGTACAACAGGTTACACGGAAAGGGGGAGGATGTTAGGATATTTCCGTTCCACCTTAAAGGGAGCAGGCTTTGTAAGCAACAGAGTCTGCGCATGTCCTGATCACAGGATGTTTTTGTTCTGATATTCCTTTCGTTTTTCAGTCGGCTCAGACACGCTGACAGAATGGACGTGTTTTCTTTTGTTCTGTTAAACGCTAAATAAAGTCTGTAAATTATGCTCTTCTGCTCTTCTGTGATGCAAGCTTTCGGCTGTGTTTCTGCTGATAAAGAGGGTGCACCAGCCTAGGAATGTGGCTAAGAATTTCCAAAGGCTTTGTGCCCCTAACTGTTGGATCTGCGTGAGTACGGGAGGCCGATGGACGTCCAGAACTCCGGCTTGGGGGCTCATGATGGACACTATCTCCCTGGCAGTTTCCCAACACCTATTAGGTCCATAAATTACCACATAGTATATATTCAACACAAATTTATTGTTGACAAAGGTCAGCTGGACCTATAAAGGGCCCCATTACCTTCAGGAGCTCAGGGCCTCATCAAACGTAAGTCTGGCCCTGCTTGAGGCTCAGGTGGCCTCAGCAGCATGGAGTGCCTTCCATCATTTCTGGCTGGTGGCCCCGCTGCTCCCCTAATCAGGACAGGGATAGACTAACTTCTGCTGTCTATACTCTGGTAACCTCAAGGTTAGATTACTGCAACAAGTTGTGCATGGGGCTGCCTCTGAAGACAGTTTGGGAAATTTTGCTGGTGCAGAATTTGACTGCCAGGTTGCTCACCAGGGCGAGACGGTTAGAGCATAGTGTACTTTATCCTTTATCTGACTGCACTGGCTGCCCATGAGTTTCTGGGTCCAGTTCAAAGTTCTGGCTCTGAGCTATAAAACCTTAAATGGCTCAGGTCAAGGGCTGCCTCTCCCTATATGAACCAACCTGGACCCTGCAATGATCACCTGAGGCCCTTCAGGATATCTAGGTGGGATACCTAGGAAGCTGGGTAACTACTATAGGCTTGTGTAATATTCTAATAATATAACAGAAGTGCACCAATTAAGTTTTTACTGAAACTTTGCACCTCGCAAGTTTGGGGCATTGCTTTAGCTAGTTTTGTTAACTTATTTGGTTTTATTGCGCTAGCCTAAGGCCATGGTAACATCCAAAGAACGAAAAGAAAAGAAAAGAAAAGAAAAGAAAAGAAAAGAAAAGAAAAGAGAGGGGAATCATTCTTTTTTACCTTGGTTGAGAAGGTGTCATATTTACCCAGCACATAGCTACAATTTGTCCTCTTCACCTCTTCTTCAACCTGGTATGACCATAAAGAAAAAGTCAGAATGCATTTCATAGTTTACCTACATTGGCTCCCAGTACATTTCCGAGCACAATTCTAAGTGTTGGTGCTGATCTTTAAAGCCCCCAAATGGCCTCGGCCCAGTATACCTGAAGGAGCATCTCCACCCCCATCGTTCAGCCCCGACACTGAGGTCCAGCTCCAAGGGCCTTCTAGCGGTTCCCTCACTTCGAGAAGCCAAGTTACAGGGAACCAGGCAGAGGGCCTTCTCAGTAGTGGCACCTGCCCTGTGGAACGCCCTCCCACCAGATGTCAAGGAAATCAACAACTATCTGACTTTTAGAAGACATCTGGAGGCTGTTCAGGGAAGTTTTTAATAGCTGATGTTTTATCATGTTTTTAATATTCTGTTGGGAGCCGCCCAGAGTGGCTGGGGAGGCCCGACCAGATGGGCAGGGTATAAGTAATAGATGATGATGATGATGATGATTACTACAATGTGATATGCTGCCTGAGGAGGTGCTTTCTTTTGTCCGTCCCGAATCCTCTAAGCTTCAGCTTAACTGGATGTCCCCAACTTCTAGTGTTATGAAAAAGGGAGAAAAAAACCCACCCACTTTCTGTATACCATGCATAATATTTAGCATCACATAATCTTAAATATTCTCATGCCTCCACTTAGTAAAAATAAATAAATCCCCCAATATAGTAACCTTCCCTCATAGAGGATCTACAATTTATTTTAGGAGGGTGTGTCAGCTAGACATGCTTTTGGTTCTTTCCACCTCTACGGTCTTAATATTTGGAACAGGACACAGAAGGTTTTCCCAATTAAAAGAAGCACCAAAAGTATCCCAACCCGATGGAGGGATTCCTCATACAGCTGACCAGCGGTTTTGCCTTCTTCCGAGGGATCCACAGTGTAATTCAAGAGGCTGGGGTTCCTCTTAACCTCCCCGACTCGCTTCCTGATGTTGTCAATCAAATACCAGGCATTCTCATCCTCTGGAAAGAATTCCGTCAGACTCAGGCCAAACTTTCTGACATATTCGCGGGAGATCCTGGGGCATAAGAAGGGGACAGTGCATAGTCAAAAGAGTGGAATTTGCTCTTCCAAGAGGCAGCGTTGCCCACCAACTTGGAGGCCTTTAAAAGAGGGTTAGATCAACACATGGAGGACAAGGCTAGCAATTGCTACTGGCTATGATGGATCGCCGAAGAATTGATGCTTTTGAATTATGGTGCTGGAGGAGACTCTTGAGTGTCCCACGGACTACAAGAAGATCAAACCTCTCCATTCTGAAGGAAATCAGCCCTGAATGCTCACTGGAAGGACAGATCCTGAAGCTGAGGCTCCAATACTTTGGCCACCTCATGAGAAGAGAAGACTCCCTGGAAAAGAACCTGATGTTGGGAAAGATGGAGGGCACAAGGAGACGGGGACGACAGAGGACGAGATGGTTGGACAGTGTTCTCGAAGCTACCAGCATGAGTTTGACCAAACTACAGGAGGCAGTGGAAGACAGAAGTGCCTGGCGTGCTCTGGTCCAGGGGGTCACGAAGAGTCAGACACGACTAAATAACAACAACAACATGATGGATGTGCTTCCACAGTCAGACGCAGCGATGATTATTATGTTGTTATTATTTACAAGGTTAATATACAGTCGTACCTTGGAAGTCAAACAGAATCCATTCCGGAAGTACGTTTGACTTCAAAACGTTCAGAAACTAAAGTGCGGCTTCTGATTGGCTGCAAGAAGCTCCTGCAGCCAATCGGAAGCCGAGCCAGACGTTAGGCTTCCGAAAACAGGAGCACACAAGCACATTTCAAAGGCTGCAGAATATTAATCATCCACCTGCCACCATATATATATATATATCTCAGTGATTTTTTTTCTAAAAAAAGTGTTTAGGGGTACTCTCATTTTCCTACTTGTATTGAAATTAGATTCACAAAATGTTTAGGACTAAAGCACTGGATACAGTGGTACCTCGCGTTAAGTACTTAATTCATTCCAGAGGTCTGTTCTTAACCTGAAACTGTTTTTAACCTGAAGCACCACTTTAGCTAATGGGGTCTCCTGCTGCCGCCACACCACCGGAGCATGATTTTTGTTCTCATCCTGAAGCAAAGTTCTTAACCTGAAGCACTATTTCTGGGTTAGCGGAGTCTGTAACCTGAAGCGTATGTAAACCTGAAGCGTATGTAACCCGAGGTACCACTGTACAAGGAATATATAAACAGACTGGGGGTGGGAGAGATAGCAAAAAAGGTTTGGTAAGCCCTGTGCAGAGCACTTCCTAAGCACCTAGTTGTAGTAGTAGTAGTAGTAGTAATTCTTACTATTATTATTATTATTATTCTAGTACCACACCCATCTGACTGGGTTGCCCCAGCCACTCTGGGCAGCTTCCTATTGCCCAGCGCTTACAAATAGTCACTATCTCTCAACTTTATCTTCTTCACAGGTGCATCGTGGGGCAAAAGGGAGGTGAGCTATGTTTGCCACCCTGGGGAAGGGAGGAATAATGAGTGTTGCCAGAAGAGGTCCTGCCGCCTCCCCTCCCATCAGCTCTGTCCCGTTCACAGAAAACAAACTGCCGTAGGCCTCGCAGCCAAGATTTTCTCCAACTAGTGGGCCACATCCAAGAAGTCATACATTGTCTTCAACTCCGCATACACTTCCTTCCTGTTGGCAACAGGCCAACAGCTCTTTTGTCTCCCACACAGCCAAGCGCACCGGGACACGTGTCCGTGGAAAGAGCCGTAATGGATGCACAATTTATGTGTGCTCAGCAGATGAAGTGAAAGGCATGTGGTAACCTCCCATCTCACCTGTGTACCTGAGGCAAACGCATGGGCCCCAGATCTGCATACCAGCCTTCTTGCTCATTTCGATACGTCTCCACTCGTCCCCCCACGCGGTCGCTGGCTTCAAGAACTGTCACCTGAAGGCAAACAGGACAGCTACTGATGTATCACTCCAGCTACTGCTTCATGCTACACTAGGTAAAGGTAAAAGGACCCCTGACCATTGGGTCCAGTCTCGGGGATTACGACGCTCATCTCGATTTATTGGCCGAGGGAGCCGGCATACAGCTTCCGGGTCATGTGGCCGGCATGACTAAGTTGCTTCTGGCGAACCAGAGCAGCACACGGAAACGCCATTTACCTTCCCGCCAGAGCGGTACCTATTTATCTACTTGCACTTTGACGTGCTTTTGAACTGCTAGGTTGGCAGGAGCAGGGACCGAGCAACGGGAGCTCACCCCGTCGCAGGGATTCGAACCGCCGACCTTCTGATCGGCAAGTCCTAGGCTCTGTGGTTTAACCCAAAGCGCCACCCATGCTACAATAGCCTGCCTCAATTTCCATGGTCCACATCACAATTCTTGAGGGCAGTTGAGAGACTTACCCAGCATGGGCCAGGAGTCGGCTTCACCTGCTGAGCAGCAGCCTGAAGCAGCAGAAGGCAGAGTGACTCCACCTGCTGCTGATCAGCCTTCTTGCTCCTGAGGAGAACCAGATGGCTCCCGATTTCTTAAGCAGGGTTTCCAGCCTCAGTCAGTTGCTGGAAACAACACTTGTCATTCCTGGCCAGACCTTGCTGTTTCTTGCTTCTCGTGACCTTGGACCTTCTGCTTTCTTGACCCCCAGATAATTTGACTACGTGAACTGAGATACTCCTGACTGGCCTGAACCTTGCATACGGCCTCTGCCTCCAGACAAGAACCCCCCTGAGACTCGACTGGTTGGCCGGCTTCTCCTTCTATTGAGCTCTGCTGTGGTTGGCAGCAAACAACTACAACAGCTCCTTACACCTCCCCCACATTTTCCGGCCTAGTATCCCCAACTACCAGATGAGGTCTGTGCCATGCTAAATGGCGGCCCTTGTGAGATCTGCTGCGGCCAAAAAGTTTCATGGTATTTTTGGGTGGGACTCCATCACATACCACCAAACTCAGATTGCGAAGTCAGGTTGCATGATTAAAATTGATTTGGTGCCCTCGAATACCAAACCTTAACCCCCCACCTCCCCGATCGGACTCTGTGTGAGAGGAAAAGGTGAGGTGTGGAATAACACTTCCTTTGATGCAACAGCCAACCTCCCCGCAAAGTAAAAAATGAATACTCAGCAAAGAGCCACAGTGGTTTAACCTCCCTGCAGACTTTGTGCGAACAAATCAATACGCAGGTCCCTAGGGGGCAACCTCGGAAGCAGAGAACCAGTGAGGACTAAAGGACTCCTTACCTGGTGTCCAGCTTCTGTGAGAGTGTAGGCTGCGCTGAGGCCTGCTATGCCTGCTCCTACGATCAGCACATGTCTTGGGTGCGATGCATTGCCCAGCCCGTTCTTGGCTATCTCTAGATAATTCTCATACTCAGCATCCTGGAAGCACTTTTCCAGCGGACTAGGATTATCTGTGTAGCAGCGTTGCAGGGCAGAAAAGAATAGCAATGCCGAAAGAACTGGAATGCAAAAGACACAAATGGATAGAATAAATATATTCGTCTGCATGTTCCTGTTTGTGCACATTCTGCCATCCACGCTCAATCCATGTCCCTTTGGTTGGAGGCACAAATGCTCTTGGAAAGCAGTTTGTAGAAATGGCAGGAGGGAAGAGTGCTCTTATGCTTGCACCTGGGTGGCTGCTGGGGGGGGGGAGAAGAAGAAGAAGAAGAAGAAGAAGAAGAAGAAGAAGAAGAAGAAGAAGAAGAAGAAGAAGAAGAAGAAGAAGAAGAAGAAGAAGAAGAGTAGTAGTAGTAGTAGTAGTAGTAGTAGTAGTTTGGATTTGATATCCTGCTTTATCACTACCCAAAGGAGTCTCCAAACAGCTAACAATCTCCTTTCCCTTCCTCCCCCACAACAAACACTCTGTGAGGTGAGTGGGGCTGAGAGACTTCAGAGAAGTGTGACTGGCCCAAGGTCACCCAGCAGCTGCATGTGGAGGAGCAGGGAAGCGAACCTGGTTCACCAGATTACGAGACTACCGCTCTTAACCACTACACCACACGGGCTGGGCTAGATGGGGCATTGGCCTTATCCAGCAAGCTCTTCTGATGTTCTTAGCTGTTTACAAGCCTCTCCCAAGACTGGCCAAGTGTGAAGTGTTTATAGCAGAAGAAACACATTCAACGGTCAAGTGGTTGAACCTTGGGTGCATTAGCTGCAAACTGCCTACCAGTTATATATTACAAGAGGAGAAATAAATTGGTGCTGTCAGATAAGATTTAGCAATGGCATGGGAGGGGTGTTTAATGACACCATCATTAAAGGTTTCAAAACAAAATTGGAGTGTCCTCAAAATTCTGACGGGGCATTTCTTGAATCCTAAGTATAGTCGTGATTGCTTTTTCCCAACTAGTTGTTTCTCCCCAGTGAAGATTCTGCTTGTAAATGATATTTACTAATTTAGCTCACACCTGATGTTTGTTAAAACAAAAGCCAAACAGTGGTGGCGGCGATGATGATGATAATATCTGGGTGGCTTCCAACAGATAAAACAACATAACACAACATCAAACATTTAAAAATTCTCCATACAGGGCTGCCTTCAGATGTCTTCTCAAAGTTGTTTAGTTCTTTATCACCTTGACATCTGATGAGAGAGTGTTCCACAGGGCAGGTGCCACTACCTGGAAGGCCCTCTGTCTGGTTCCCTGTAATTTCTCATAGTGAGAAAACTGCCAGAAGGCCCTTGGAGCTGGACCTCAGTATCTGGGCTGAGTGATGCGGGTGAAGACATTCCCTCAGGTATACTGGGCCGAGGCCATTTAGGGCTTTAAAGGTCAGCACAGACTTGTGCTTCGACAATACTGGGAGCCAATGTAGATCCTTTAGGGCAGGTGTTATATGGTCTAGGTGGCTGCTCCCAGTCACCTGTGTAGCTGCTACATTTGGGATTAGTCGCAGTTTTTGAGTCGCCTTCAAACGTAGCCCCATGTAGAGCGCATTGCAGTAGTCCACGTGGAAGATAACCAGGGCATGTACCATTCTGATGAGACAGTGCACAGGCAGGTAGGTTCTCAGCCGGTGTACCAGATGGAGCTGGTAGACAACCGCCCTGGATACAGAATTGACCTGTGCCTCCATGGACAGCTGTGAGTCCAAAATGACTCCCATGCTGCACACCTGGTCCTTCAGGGGCACAGTTACCCCATTCAGGACCAGGGAGTCCTCCACACTGTCCCCCCTGCCATCCAGAAACAGTACTTCTGTTTTGTCGGGATTCAACCTCCATCCATTAACAACCATCCATCCTCCAACTGTCCGCTTTCAACAGACTTTGTGGTTGGGAGATTCCTGTCATTGTCTAAAGACGTTGTTCTGGAGGGAGGGGGGGCAGAAGATGAGTTTGACCACAAACCCTGTTAGAACCTGCTTTTTAAGGAACTAAAGCTCTAACTGAAGAGTGATTACAAAACTTTCCCCTTTGCTACCCATGACTGAGTTTGATGCTATTAAGCAATAAGGTGTTGCACAGTGGAAGCACCAGATTGCTTCTGCTAGTGGTCCTGCACCGTTGCATCCTCACTGCCATCCTCACCCCCATCTCATGCCACCCCTGCCAGTGTGTTTATATGTGTTGGAAGCTGCCCAGAGTGGCTGGGGCAACCCAGCCAGATGGGTGGGGTATTATTATTATTATTAATTACTACTACATGCAAATCAACCAGCCTAGACAGCATCTTAAAAAGCAGAGACATCACCTTGCCAACAAAGGTCCGTATAGTTAAAACTATGGTTTTCCCAGTAGTGATGTATGGAAGTGAGAGCTGGACCATAAAGAAGGCTGATCGCCGAAGAATTGATGCTTTTGAATTATGGTGCTGGAGGAGACTCTTGAGAGTCCCATGGACTGCAAGAAGATCAAACCTCTCCATTCTTAAGGAAATCAGCCCTGGGTGCTCACTGGAAGGACAGATCCTGAAGCTGAGGCTCCAATACTTTGGCCACCTCATGAGAAGAGAAGACTCCCTGGAAAAGACCCTGATGTTGGGAAAGATGGAGGGCACAAGGAGAAGGGGACGACAGAGGACGGAATGGTTGGACAGTGTTCTCGAAGCTACCAGCATGAGTTTGACCAAACTGCAGGAGGCAGTGGAAGACAGGAGTGCCTGGGGTGCTCTGGTCCATGGGGTCACAAAGAGTCGGACACGACTAAACGACTAAACAACAACAACAACACATGCGACTCAGCCAATCATTTCCGTATTTCTATGATCATGTGCATATGTAGCCAACAGTTAACGTGATCACGCATTCGTCACATGTAATGATGTTTTGGGGCCTTCAAGGAGTTGTGCAAATGTTTTGGGTGTTAACCTATTCTGTGCCTCCTACTATAGCTGAATAAACTGTCTGAACTTTCCACCCTGGTGTGAAACTCCTTAGTTACCTTCACCCCAGCCCAGCAGGAGTGCTGCTGAATTAGGTGAAAGCCCCATCTAGTCGAGCATCCTATTCTCACAGCGGCCAACCAGAGGCCTGTGGGAAACCAAGAAGCATGACCTCAATGCAACTGTGCTCTCCGCGCTTGTGATTCCCAGGACCAGGTATTCAGAAGCATACTGCCTCCAACATTTCTATCATGGCTAATAAGCCACCATTCTGTCCTGTGGAAGTGAATTCCCATCATTGCTTATTTCAACTCGCTTGTGGAAACAACTCAGAGGCCATGAAAGAAGGAAGGTTAACAACATGAAGATTTAAAGGAACTATTGGAAAGACTATTCAAGGCAGCAGAGATATGGGATGATCAGAGCCCCAGCCCCACCCCCCAAACTTGGAGCATGGGAAGTCCCAACAAAAAAAATTATAATTTAGGCAGAATATTTGGACTATTTGATATGTATTTGTATAATCTGGAACATTCAGTGTGGTTTGATTGGATTGTTAAAATGGGAAACTTAATAAAAATGATTTTTTAAAAAAAGTGAATTCCACAGTTTAACTACGTTCTATGCAAAGAAGTGTTTTTATTTCTCTTTCCTGAAACTTCCAATATTCAGCTTCATTGGATTGTCCCAAGTTCTGCTATTATGAGAGAGGGAGAAAAAACTTCCTCAAGCTCTTTTAACTCTAAGCATATACAAACGGGGTGCAGGTGGCAAAAGAGATGCCTTGAGGGATTTCAGAATGTCACTTTGTCATGGGCAGAATCTGGAGGAAGTAGCAGTGGTGTACCGTGGGTTGCCAGAGCCCAGAGCTGCATGGAGGGGTGGGCAGTGTCATGTATTCAGTGGTCTGTGTTTGCCTGAGCAAACTGGATTAAGGTCTGGACTAAGGATTCTGAGCTCCTGTGCTCTGATTTGATACCTGATATCCAATCACGTAAAGGGACGCGGGTGGCGCTGTGGGTTAAACCACAGAGCCTAGGACTTGCCGATCAGAAGGTCAGCGGTTCGAATCCCCGCAACGGGGTGAGCTCCTGTTGCTCGTTCCCTGCTCCTACCAACCTAGCAGTTCAAAAACACGTCAAAGTGCAAGTAGATAAATAGGTACCGCTCTGGCAGGAAGGTAAACGGCGTTTCTGTGCGCTGCTCTGGTTTGCCAGAAGCGGCTTAGTCATGCTGGGCACATGACCCGGAAGCTGTATGCCGGCTCCCTCGGCCAATAAAGCGAGATGAGTGCCGCAACCCCAGAGTTGGTCACGACTGGACCTAATGGTCAGGGGTCCCTTTACCTGTGCCTATCCAATCACGTAGCATTATCAGAGTTTAGGCTACGGGCATTGGCTCTTAAGCTCCGGGTTACGATTTACAGCTTTGGGGTTGAGACAGCCGATCATGTTGAGGGTGGCCCTTCAGAAATGCACATATGCAGTTGTCTGTTGCTCTTGATGATTCAGTAAAGCCTTTAAGTTGAATCACTGCCTTGGGTCTTGCTTGAACCCACATATACTTCAGGTGGGAGGTAAACAGGTGGAGTATGCATGCACATTCAATTGCCTAACGGCGTCCATGTCACCCAAGAGATTGCAGCTGCAGAGATAAGAGTTGTTCTGTTGTCTGGTGGCGAGGTCACTTCCTGGTTTGCATGGAGAAGCCATTTTCAACGGAGCCCAGCAATGGAAGTGCACAGCCATATGGAGGCAGCAGCGGGTGTTGAATTTTTGCGCCCTTAACAATTTTGTGCCCAGGGCTACTGCCCACACTACACCACTGGGAAGTAGTGCCAAGTGGGCAAGGTTAGGTGGGGCTACGAAGCCAAAACCCAACAAATAATTAAACAAAATAAAATCTACACTACTGATATGCAACTAGCCACACACAGTAGATCCGTTTTCACCAATCTGGTGCTCTCCAAATGTGGCTGGCTTGCAACTCCCATCATCCCTGACCATTGACTGTACTGGCCTGGGTTGAGGGGAGTTGTAGTGTAAAACATTGGGAGGGTGCCAATGTACAGCTTGGTAGAACACTAGCACACACCCGGTGTAATCCTGACCCATGGATTCGAGTTTTTGCCCTTGTGAGCTTTGACGTGGTTAGTATACCCTGACACAACGTGAACTGGGAGAGTGTCCAGTACTAACGTTTATTCATACACACACCACTGAGAGGTTTGGGATCTTCTGCTAGAGTTAGGAGTGTGTCTGCTACGAATATGTGTTTTATCCATAACCTTACGCCTATAAGAAGTTCTTACACAAAAGAAATAAGCAAAGCTTGACTTCATGCAGAGGCGCCACCTTGGGCAAAGACTGGGTGGCCAGCAGCGTGGTACATGCGAGATGTTGCACACGCGCCTGTGATGTCATGCACGTGTCATTGGGAGGAGGCACATTGTTGAGAGAAGGCCTTGCCCAGTGTTGCACAGCTTTGATGGCCACAACTCTTCCTCTCTCATGCTCAGAAGGAGCCTGCCTTTTATGCTGTCTTCAATATTTGGGGGGGGCTGGGTCCCTTGCTAAGGAATATTGATGGGACTGATGACACCTCAGCCCCCTAGAGTTGGCACATCCGGTTTATTGTGTGAAAAGAAAGGGACAGAATATATAAATGCTGCTTTGGACAGCAAAATTACAATTTAAGCAGGCAGCAAATCATACACATTGGTCTAAAGAGTGAAGTAATCCATTACTATTCTCAAACGCCTACGGAAAGTGAATGTGCCAATTTTGCCACAAACTTATGACAAAGCAAGCGATGGAAGGGGAAGGGAATACGTGTCCTTAAGGAGAGGCATGTGTTGGTTCCTTGAGAGTGCTGAGTAAGTTCGTCGTTGGAGCTTGGAGAGCTTGGAGAGAGCTAAGTAACATAGGGTTTCTGTACTAATTTTAGCCAATGCATTCTAATGGAGAAGGGACTTTGAGATGAGCAGTTCCTGTAATTCCAACAGCATAGCTGTCAACTTTCAGATTTGAAAATAAGGGATCAGCAGCCTCACCTGTCCCGGGGACAGTCTACGGGATATCTAACAATCCGGGATAGCAGCAGGAAGCAGCGCGAAACAGCGCTGGAATAAGGGAATTTCCCGCAAAAAAAGGAAAAGTTGACAGCTATGTCCAACAGCTCTGTTGTTGTGTTGTTCCTTTCTGGAACTCCCTTCCTATTTCCCATTTTGCTTAGTCTGCTTAAGTAAAAGTTGAAAGAATATTAGCCTAGTGAGCAAAGACTAAACTGGTTCTCCTTGTCTGCTTTGTTTCTTAAAGTTATCTTACCATTTTGTCTGTGCAGCAGGTGTCAATTAGCTTTTAGGGGAACTGGAGGACACATGTGCAGATCTTTATTCAATGTATTAGGACACATTTGAGATAAGATCTCGTGCCACATTAGGTTTTACTCATACAAGGATCTTTTACTCATGCAAGGACTACAGTAGTGCAGTAAACCATAGCAAAAGCTCAGATTAACACACACCTATTCACATTGCAGACAGGGTGCAAGGCTTTTCTGCACTGGTTCCACTGAAATGAGTGGGAGTTTGCAAAAGAGCAAAATCCCACAGGTAACACTTAAGAGTCAAAATAGAGCTTTCCACAACAAGCTCCCCCTCCCTGTCTTCCCACACCTTTTGCTTTCTGAAATTCAACTTGGCGGAATATTATTTTAAAATCTTGCACTGGAAATACTTTTGGGGTTTGTTTGTTTTAGACTGTTTGCTTGTGGGCTGGGCTTTTGCACAGTACCAGGTCTCCTTTATATACTTTTACAAATTAGAATAATAATAAATTTAAAGCATTTTTGTTTAATAGCAAGTTGCAAAAGATTTTTTCATCTCCCCTTCTCTAAATCCAGTAACATCAACAACTAGGTATGCTGGTGAACAAATACTGAATTAGTCAAATCCACCAAATAGTTGATCAGTCATCTGTTAGATAAAAAGACATTTTTATCTAACATATATTTCTTTTGTTGGAAATGTATAATATCAAACAGTATTTTCTCTGTCGCTTGTTATTCTCTGCTCTCCACTACTCTAATAAAAAGAAGAAGAAAACCTCCCACATATTTTCTAAATAGCAACAGTTTCTGAAAGTTGAGCATAGTGAAATCTGACATCAGAAATGTCATTAATAAGATTAAAATCAGACATTTACCTCAGCGATGTAATCTTACCCAGGATTATACTTACAGAAGATGCTCATACCTTTTGCCTTGGGAACTTGGAGGGCAAAACTTGTTGGGGCCATTTCTTTTGCTAAGCGAGGCGCTCCAAATACTTTTTCAAATAAACACTCATACGCGAACAGAACAGGAGAGAGTGAAGAATGATTTAAGCATTTGGCAGGCTCCTCCCCTACTTTCTCTTCCTCCTCCCACTTTAATTATGCATCAAGCAATTATCAAAGAACTGGAATTTTCTCGATATCTGGTTCTGTGGTTTGCATTTATGTCTCTAGGAAGCCCCACAAGCAAAGCATGAAGGTAACAGCCCCTGTCTCCCCAGGGATGACGGATGCCATAGGGGTTGGTAGGGAGAAAACTGGGAGGCCAACAGTAGGGGGAGCCAGAAGCAATGACACACAAAATCAACTCATTCTCCTTTTGTCCTCCTCCTCTGCCCTGGTGGGTCCAACATGGGCAACATGGAGACTAAGGGCTTATCCATACCTACCTTTCAGATTAAATGGGTTTTCTGCAGATTGCTGTTTGCTCCAACTGAGCTTTAAAGAGTGGGTTTTCGTGGAGAAAGCTCCGGAGCAAGACAAAGAACACTTGGACAGGGAGCTTTGAAGTGCAAACCAAATACAACCACAAAACCTAACAATCTTCTTCTTCGGCGTTCGCTCGTAGCCGAGTAAGATTGTCTTCCATAAACACCTTCTTAACTGTGAGTCCGTAAGTGACTCTGGAGGCCAGTTCTGAATCCACATGTCCTTCCACAGTGGGGACATAGGTTTCCAGGTGGGAGTTGATCACGGTGAGGGTTTGCCAAGCGTGCCTTCCTTTTAGCACATTTCTCCCTTTTGTCCTGAGTTTGAGCATCTTCAAAGTCCACGACACCTTTGGTAAAGGCTGTCCTCCAACTGGAGCTCTCAAAAGCCAGTGTTTCCCAGTTGTCAGTGTTTATACTCCTCCCCCCCCCTTGAGAAAGTCTTTAAATCTCTTTTGTTGACTACCAGCATTATGCCTTCCAATTTTAAGTTCGGAATAGAGTAGTTGTTTTGGAAGATGATAATCAGGCATCCGCACAACATGACCAGTCAAGCGAAGTTGATGTTGAAGAATCATTGCTTCAACACTGGTGATCTTTGCTCCCTCCAGTACACTGGTACATAGGCGCCGACTCCATGGGGCTTGAGGGGTCCCGAGCCCCCTCAAAAATTCGTTTGGGGGGGCTCTGCCCCCCCAATAATCTCCAGCGCCCCTCCAGCAAAGCACCGCCGCCGCCCCTCCCCCAGCCCAAAATGCACAGGGTCGGGCTGCATGCCTCCTGCCCTCCCTCCCGAGCAAAAGCTCCACCCAATTTCCTTCGGAGCTGATTAATAGGCGCAGCACGCTTTCCCCTATTCACTCACGAGGAGGCGGCGCCCCTTTATTTGCATATTCATGAGCTTATTTATTATTCATGAGCTTTCCCGGCCCCCCCAATATTTTTTATAAGTCCGCGTCCCTGCACTGGTATTAATTCGCCTTTCTTCCCAAGTGATGTGTAAATTTTTTGAGACACCGTTTGCTCTTTCGAGGAGTTGGAGATGGCGTTTATAAGTGGTCTGTGTTTCACAAGTATACAGTAAAGTTGGTAGTACAATAGCTTTGTTAACAAGCATTTTGGTTTCCCTGCGAATGTCCCGGTCCTCAAACACTCTGCACTTCAATTGGGAGAAAGCTGCACTTGCAGAGCTCAGGCGATGCTGGGTTTCGGCATCAAATGTTGGCCCTTGTGGAAAGATAACTGCCCAGGTAGGAGATGTGATTGACACTTTAACCCATTTTAAGCACATAAGGCCAAAATTATTCTGTTTTTACTTGAATCCCTCTCATAAAACACTGAAAGTCTGGAGGTGTCCAGGGTGTCTAGAGCCCCCCAGAATAATTTCTGAAGGGTGGAGTTGCTTTTGAGCAGAGCTACAGCCATCACTCTCACATATGCAGCATATGCTGAGATTCCTCACACTCAACTCCTCTCTTTATGCCTTTTTTAAAAAATGAAATAGGCATATTCAGGAGCTGAACTTGAGTCACAGCTGCGTCTGCTAGATGGGATGGGCAAAAGGTAAATCAGGATCTCATGACAGATCTCTGGGTAATTTTAGTAGATTGGCAAGGATTATAACAACAATTATACTGCCAACAATTATACTGCTGGCATTATACTGCTGACATAAAGAAAGGAGGGTGTGTGTGTGGATTTTGCATAGAAGAATTGGGAGCTCGCTTCAATTCTGGCACTCAGAACAAATACCTGGGCTCAAAAATATTCAACTATAAGCTTCTTTCTTGCGCACCTGGCTCCAGCTGGTGGATCACTGATAAGTAATAAAAAGAACAACAGATCCCTCAAGCTTGGAGAATCTTATAACTGCTGTCATCCCCTGTTGGTGGATGGCGGTGGGGAAAGAAAATTGTGAAGGAGGTATCTTTTACAACTTGTGGTGGACTTTTAAAGAGGTAAAGGCTTTCTGGGAAATGGTACATATGTTGATATTTTCACCCCTCCCATTGCCAGAATCTCCTGATCCGCCCCTGACTGATTGCCTGACTCTGTGTCGAGAGTCCTATCTATGTAGTGACTAGAGGGCTGGGTGGGAGAGGTAACACTCAGGCAAGCCAGTACAGCGGTACCTCGGGTTAAGAACCGTTTCAGGTTAAGAACGGACCTCCGGAACGAATTAAGTACTTAACCTGAGGTACCACTGTACAGTCATACCTTGGGTTAAATGTGCTTCAGGTTGAGCGTTTTCAGGTTACTCTCTGCAGCGACCCAGAAGTAATGGAGCGCGTTACTTCCGGGTTTTGCCGCTCACACATGCGCAGACGGTCAAAATGATGTCACACACATGCGCGGAAGCGGCGAATCGCAACCCACGCATGCGCAGACGCAGGACTGGAAGGTCTCTGAAAGCGCTCCAGTCGCCTAGCCGGGTCAGGGCAGAACCAGTCACTGCACATTGGTTGAAAGGCGTACTGACAATATAATGAGTTAAAGAAAATGTATAAAAATACTTTTGTTAAAAAACCCAGAAGCCTTTCTATTGAGGATAGTTGGTGAAGAGACACCAACAGGAGATAAAGTACTGTTTATGTATGCAACAACTGCGGCATTTTTAGCCCAAAAATGGAAACAAGAAGAAGTACCAACGAAAGAAGAGTGGCAGATGAAGAAGTCTTTGCAGAACTGGCGAAGCTGACAGGAAAAATCTGAAACCAGCATGATCAAGCATTCCAAAAGGACTGGAGTAAATTTATACAATATTTGAAATACAGTGGTACCTCAGGTTACATACACTTCAGGTTACATACACTTCAGGTTACAGACTCCGCTAACCCAGAAATAGTGCTTCGGGTTAAGAACTTTGCTTCAGGATGAGAACAGAAATCGTGCTCTGGCGGCACAGTGGCAGCAGGAGGCCCCATGAGCTAAAGTGGTGCTTCGGGTTAAGAACAGTTTCAGGTTAAGAACGGACCTCCAGAACGACTTAAGTACTTAACCTGAGGTACCACTGTACTACTGTAAGCAAGTAACCTCACTAGCAGGGTTGTCTGAAGACTTGTAATGAGAGATATTCTACCTTTCTATATTTATTTAGATTTTGGGCCATTTTGTAATGGGTGTAATTAGAATTGGAAAACGTACAAAATGCAGTGATATAAAGGTGAGAAAACTGTGGTGGAGACTTTTCTGCAAGCTCAGAAAGGTACAAGAAAACTCATTTCTTAACATCGATCGTCTGTCTGTCTGTCTTTTTGCAAAGCAAGGCAGTTCTTTGCTGCAGGCAGTACCCAGGAAGAACCTTGCATGGCTTTTCCCCGGGGACCTCTGTGTCCGCTTAAAAAAAATGCAACGCATGGACGCGATCGGACACTCTTCCGCTGGCGAAAGAAAGCGCTGCCGATCTGCAGGCAGTTCCCTCTCTCTCCCCGCCCCACCTTTGCCCGTAACCCGCCTCGCCAAAGCGCGAGCCAGCAGGGGACACGAGGACGGAAATGACTCGCAGGCAGGCGCGTGTGAGCTCGGAAGTAAGTTCAGAGTCTGCTCAGTGGGATCGCTGTTAAGATCCTGTGCGGAAAAGGACAGGGATAAATGTTTCAGGCTTCAAAGAGGATTTTTCCACCATTACGGAGAGAGAGAGGGATGAGGGGGAACAAAAAAAAATAGTTATTTTTTTTAAAAAAAAAGGATGTGTCAGAAGTGGGATTTGAACCCACGCCTCCTATTGGAGACCAGAACACCCAGAGCCTGGGAA
Source organism: Podarcis liolepis (assembly GCF_965112155.1). Taxonomy (NCBI): domain Eukaryota; kingdom Metazoa; phylum Chordata; class Lepidosauria; order Squamata; family Lacertidae; genus Podarcis; species Podarcis liolepis. Next base: position 107,266,470 of record NC_139555.1, on the reverse strand, counting down.
GGATATGAGCCTTGAGTCTGGCGCCTTAGACCACTCGGCCATCCTGACACTGACGCTTGAGCTCTCCCTAGCTGAATCCTAATTAGCAGTATGCTAATTCACGGGTCTACGTGCCTCCATCCGCATTTCCTATGCGTTTTATGCCGATCTTTTGCAGAGGCAGAGAAGCGTCAGCAGCCAGTGCAGAGCTTCGAGAGGAAGGAGATGTTCTAAAATCGTTTATTCTTTTAAAGGCAATTTGCTCTTGAAGTTACTCGGTGCGAGCTGTTGAGTTGCCACATGATGTTTGATCAGGTTGCATGTGTGAGTCTGGTAAGTGGGAAGACCCGCATTTGCAGATTTTAAGCTTCGTATTGAGCTGTGCATGTCTACTCGGAAGTAAGTATCATCGAGTTCAATGGAACTCACTCCCCGGGAAAGTTCGCACAGGATTTCACTGTCAGTTCTGTCAAGTGCAGGAAAAGAATTAAAAAAGTTAGAAATCATACATCTCAACATCTATAAACAGAAAGAAAAAGAAAACAAAAAGGGAAAGCAAAGAAAAAAAGAAAGAAAAAGACAAGACAAAAAACAAAAAAATAATTCAAAATGTATCTTCTGTTAGAAGGAGTGTTGGAGGTGTGAGGCTGAAGTTACTTTTTATCTGTGAAAACGTAAAAATATATTGGGAAATGATATACAATGAATTGAAAAAAATGTTGAAAATAATATTTGTTAAACAACCAGAAACCTTCCTGTTAGGTATTTGAGGTCAAGATCTGCCAAAAGAGAAGAGGACATTATTTATGGATGCTACTACGGCAGCGAGAATTGAGGTTTGGTGAGAATGGGTGCTGCACTGAGGTTTGAGATCCTCCATATCAACCAGTTGGAAGGAATATACTCATCTCACTTACATTTAAAGTATCAAGCAAGAAGGACATTACTGTGAACAAGATGAACCATGACAGCTATAAATTCAGCAAATGTATGCATTTGCTTGCCTGCTTGATGGCATTTGTCTGCTGTGATTCACTTGCAATTTACAATAAAAATATAAATGAGGTTATCATCAGTCAATAGTAAACCTATTGGAATGAATAGGCATTCCAATGCCTATTCATTTTGCGCCTCAGTTTTCTAACATTCCAGTCTTCCGGAACATTCCGGTCTTCTGGAACGGATTACATTCGAAAACCAAGGCACTGCTGTATATTGTGGTATTTATTTTATTTTCAGTATTGTGAGTTGCATTGTTTTATGTCTTAAATTTGGAATTCAAAATCATTTCTGTAAATCTTACCTTCCCCACATTTTTATAGTATCACTTGGGTTTTTTTAATAAGTCATCTGATTGTTATTAAGTATCACACAGTGGATACGTTTCTTAATCAGCCTTTTATATACGTAACTAGATTTGTAGCCATCACCCAAAACCAAAGCTCAGTTCCGGAGAATAGAAGACACAATTACACTTGAAAACCGCTAAAATTCAGATTTATTGGAAGAAGTCAATAAACCTAATAAAATCCTGCTTTACTGGAATTGTGGTTCTTTTTGAAAGCCACCTCTTTCGTGTCTTTTCCATAGCAATTCTCTCCGTTTGGTGTCCGATGAGATGTCTAAAGTGGTAAATGACAGGATTTCTTGGACTTATGAAGGCAGCAATATATTTTTTAAGTCTCTTGAGTATTATATGGATCTTCTCAGGGCAACCTTTGCTCCTCTCCTTTCTTGCCGCCGCTGGAGAAGAAGAGGGATGCTTCTCTAAGTGGTGGTGATGGCGGTGGGCTGTTCAGCCATATGCTTGGTCAACTCCTTCTCCATGGCCTCCTTCAAGGCAGTTTGGACATTGTTGCAGCTAACGAGGGCCTGGGCCTGCTCTGCTTTCTGCCTCAAGGCCTCTACTTGGGTCGCCACGTGACTGTATAAGTCCGCCAACAAGGTCTTCATCAGATTCCTGGCCTTGGCTTCCATGCGCACCTTGGGCATCTGTCGCAGAATTTTGGCGGCAAAGAGCTTTGAGGAACAGATCTTTCGCGGCTGCCCACTGCTCCTTGACTTAGCGGCTGAGGTCCTCTTGGCTTGACGCTTCAAATGAGGCTGCTGCTTCTTGTGTTTTTGAGCCTGGAGCTTCTTCCAATTCCGTCTCGCTTGTTGGTGCTTCTTGTTGACGTTCTTTCTCTTTGGAACCCTGGCTTTCTTTTTGCCTTGCTGTTTGGCTGCCATTGTTCTGCTCTCCTTAAGCTCCGGCCTTCAAATGTCACCATATTTTTGTCAGCATGGGCATTTATAGGCAGTACCATGGCAATGAAGGTGCCCCTGGCTTCACTGTAGCCGAGGAACCATTGTTACCCTGAACAGGGTTATGACCTACCCTTACTATGATCTAGCTGTGAGTTTTGACAGTGGCTTCTGGCAGATATTAACTGCACCTCACACTTCTAATTATACCACAGAAATCAGTTTTCAACTAAAAAAAAAAATCAACCAGGTTTAATCATCCCATGCATGTTTTGTGGGAATAAACATATATGCCATTAGCCCCAAAACTGATTTATCATCACAAGTTGAGTTTCTGCACCAAAACAGTATGTGTGTAATCTGAGTATCTAAAAAATACGGTCCTGGGATAGTCCTTCTGCTCATAGCTGTCAACTTTTCCCTTTTCTTGCAAGGAATCCCATTCGGAATAAGGGAATTTCCCTTTTAAAAAAAGGGAAAAGTTGACAGCTGTGCTTCTGCTACCTAGTTTGCCACTGTTGGTGGCAGAATACAGAACAGGCAGATCTCTGGACAGAAGCCAACTTTCCCAACAGCCCCTATTGCAGTGCCATTCAAAGATTCTTTGTGTGCAGCAATTTGCAAGTGCTTCCTGATTGCTGAAGGCCAACTTTCACCAAATCTCTCCAGGTAGCCCCAGGTTGGCAAAGTTTGCTGGGCGCAAATCCTCTTAAAGCTGCAGCAGAACCAATTGAAAAGTGTTCAGAAAATCAGCTCTTAATGTTTTCAAAGGGGCTCAAACTGAACTACCACCAACATGCTGGAAGGAAATTGTTATGTATTGAAGTTCTCACCCTGGCCACCAGCAGTATCGTGTATATAGTTTTCACTCAGGTCCACGTCAGTTACTTTAGGTGGCAAACCCTTGGCTGCTGTTGCTACAATGTTGACAGCCGGCTGCCTATAAAAGCAGGCTGGCTGAGCTGTTTGCTGTTCTGTTCTGTTCCAGCTTACAAATAAAGAGCTTCTTTGGAGAAATCACTGCGTCGTCTGCTATGTCTACCCACTATTTAACAGAAAGCTCTTTTGGACAGATCTTCTAGAAATGCCACCCCTTCTTCCATATTCCGTTCCTTAAAAAAAAAAAAAAGCAAACCAGCTATATTATTTCCATTTGTCAAAGTCGGAGCAGCCCTAAACCGTGAGAAACATTTCCAGGAACCAGTATTAGTTTTGAAAAGGTAAAGCATTGTGGATTTTGGTTGCTCTGGGTTTTATCTGGCAGTCACCCACACTGGCAGCTGATAAAGGCACTTAAGTATGATAAATGTGATTATTATGTATGGTTTCAAGTGGAATTAAGCTACACAGGTTATTAATGACAGAGATCATTCTGGAACAGGTGCGTAGTCTTTCAAGACACTTTCTACACAGGACTGATTATCTTAAAAGTTGCAAATTCATCAGGGCTTTGGGCTGTGCTTTCCAGTCAAACAAGATGAGCAGGAGCATTTTAATAATTTGTGTGGGGAAATGAACTCAAGAGTATTCAGTCGGGTCCTTGTGCTGATTGCTTCTAAAACTGTGTGTTTGTATTCCAGCATCATCTAGGCTGTAACAGGGGTCTTCTCAGATCTGCAGGTGGCCACTGACTGGAACAAAGGCCCAAATGACATCATAAAGATTTGATTATTACACATTCTTCAAAATTCCAAAGATGAACTTGAGTGACGCAAAGCAGTTAGGAAGTTAAATCTTACCTCCTGAATGTGGCCAGCTTTATAACCATTTTAAAAAGAAATTAAACCTTCATTTTTTGGTGTATTCTCTAAGAGCCACTTTGCCATTTTTTTGGTTTTGTATAGCACCTCCTACATGACTAGCAGCCATCTGAAAGGCCAGCAGCAGCTAATAGTGGGTTGCATTTAATTAAGTTTTACTCCGACCCACTGCAATTAATGAATCTTAGTCATGGTTCAAGTGGGTCTAGTCTGAGTAAAAATTAGTTGAATGCTACCCATTGGCTTTCGCCGAATTCTCCTTAACGTTTTATGAGGGGACAGGGTTGTTAAGGTTTTCACACATCAGATCTGCACAATTTTCAAGGCATTTCATGAACTTCCATTTATTCCTGCTTCATATGACGACCCTGACACCTTTGTACATTTCAGTATTTTGTGTAACTAGGTTTGCAGTCAGTAACCAGCAAGACAATGTCCCAGATTAAAAACAACACACACACACTTCAGTGAATAAGGCTGCTAAAAATCCTGATTTATTGGACAAACAATATACGGTGTTTCTTTTCTTTCAGAAACCAGCTCGCAAACAATTCTCTCATGTATTTTGATTTATGTTCTTCCTCACTGAACTCTGCTGATTCTGGCTGATGGCGATGGAAAACTCTCTTTGGCATGTGTAGTCTGTAGTCCAAATTTAGCTTCCTTTCCCATGGTCTTTCACGACATCCCCATAAATGGAACCATTGTTGCAAACAATGAAGATTGTTGAGGTGAAGCTGGTATCTTAGATTACAGGATTTCTTAAGACACATTCAGGCAGCAAAGTCTTTTAAAGGTTTCTCAAGTTTTAAGGATCTTTTTTCAGGGCAGTTTTTGGTCCTCTCCCTTCTTGGCCCTGTTGGAGAAGGGGAGGGGTGTTTCTCTAAGCACATTCGTTCCTGAGGGGCTCAGACGTGTGGTTCACCAACTCCCTTACTACAGCCTCCTTCAAGGCCGTTTGGACATCAGTGCAGCTGATGGTAGCAGACGGGCTCTTCTGGCTCAAGCGATCTATTTCCGTTGCTACATGGTTGTACACATCCGTTAGCAAGTTTTTAACCATGCCCTTGGCTTTGACCTCAATGTATGCCTTTAGCACCTCTCTCACCATCTTGGACGTAAACAGCTTAGGGGAACAGATTCTCACCACCTTACTGCTCACAGTATTTCTGGCAAGTGGCTCCTTGACCCCATGCTCAAGGCAAGATGGGAACTTTCTCTGTTTACGGTCCTGGAGTTTGTTTTTCCTGATGTGCTGATATTTCTTCTGGAGCTTCTTTCTCTTCAAAGCCCCAGCCTTCCTTTTCACTTGTTGTTTTGCAGCCATTTTTCTGTTCTGTTCTGTTGGCTTCTGTTCTGAAGCTTCGAGCCCCTGCCTTCAAATGTCACCACACCTTTGCCAACGTGGTCAGTTATAGACAGCAGTATGCAAATGAAGGAGCTACATGGAGGGTGCTGATTGGCTCTCTCTACCTGCACAGTAGCCAGGTAACCATTGTTATGCTGAATATGACTATGAACTACTACTGAATATGATTATGACCTGCTGCTATCCAGTTATGAGGTCGGACACTGCCACTGTTTGTTGACTTTCTGAAGAGCATGATGGCATCTGGCCCTTCAGGTGTTGCTGCCGCAATCAATCCTGGCTAATTTTGAGAAAATAAATATGTGTACTTTCCATCTACCTTAAACCAGGCTACGATGCCCAGAATGTGATTTTTTTCTCTACATCAAAACAGGCTTTGAAACCAGGGATGGGTGGGTGTCTCCAGTCCCTGTTGAGAAAATTTCATAAATTCCTAGCTGATTCTGTCAATGACAGTGTTCTAAGTTAAACAGGTCTTTGGAAGGGCTACCATTCCCCCCCACCACCACATGTCCGGACTACTGTGCCTTTAACCACTACTTTAATTTTGGCAGAGGATCACATTTATCCCATGAAAGGTTTTCCCTATAAGAAGAGTGCCTGTAGGCTCATGAACAAGATTCTGGTTGAAAAATGAGCAACCTTTATTATGAATCTGAGACATTGGAGCACTTATAACGTAAAGTTTTGAGATGTGGGGTCCCATGTGAAATTTGTAAAGTCCCCCGTAAACAGTGGTACAGAAATTCAACAATAAATAGTGCAACAATAATAAAGTATTTTTTTTTAATTAGCAGTAGCAGTAATTTAGACTGCCCTTCATCGCGCAGGGCAGTGTACAAATGACAAAAACTAAATACAGTGGTACCTCGGTTTTCGAACGTAATCCATTCTGGAAGACCGTTTCTAGTTCCAAAACGTTCCAAAACCGAGACTCAACAGGCGACAGTTAGGTCTCCAGATCTTGCACTCAGCAGAAGACGTGTTCGACTTCTGAGGCTTGTTCGAAAACCAAAGCATTTACTTCCGGGTTTTCGGCGTTCGAAAACTGAAATGCTCGACTTCTAAGACATTCGAAAACCGAGGTACCACTGTATAAATGTTAATTAAGATTAAACAATCAAACAGTTTAGTAGCAGCACAGCACAGAAATAAGCACGCCAGACTTCACACTCTTCCCCAAATGCCTGTGTGGAAAAATAATCTGTCACTGAAAGGCCTGGACCTGGGAGGCTGTGGGGACACACATACACTGGGCAGCAGGCTAGGAGGGCAACAAACAAAAATACTCAGGGAGTCCTGTGAAGACTTCAAGTGGATGTGGAGCAAGAGAGCCCTGTATGGCAGGGTTCTGCAGCCACCATGGCTCCACCACTAGAGCTGAGTTTGGTCTGGTTCAATGGCAGCTGCAGAGAACAAGCCGGTGGTTGCTCACCTGTTGCATTCAGCACCTTTGCAGGCACACCTTGGTACAATTAACTGATGCATTGATTCATTCCAGATTTTCAGAATACAGTGGTACCTCGGGTTATAGACGCTTCAGGTTACAGACAATTCAGGTTACAGACTCCGCTAACCCAGAAATATTACCTTTGGTTAAGAGCTTTGCTTCAGGGTGAGAACAGAAACCGCACAGTGGCGGCAGCAGGAGGCCCCATTAGCTAAAGTGGTACCTCAGGTTAAGAACAGTTTCAGGTTCTTCAGAACAAATTAAGTTCTTAACCTGAGGTACCACTGTATGTGCAAAAGCGTTGGCATGGTGCTATAGATCCTTTTGCAAACCAGTCATGCTTCTAACACCAAGACCTTAACGATGTTTCTTCAGAAGTTAAGTCCAGCTCACTTTGAAAGGCACCCCCTTCTCCCTTAAACAACATGCCTTGGATTAAATTTTAAAAAATTCCTTCCAGTAGCACCTCAGAGAGCAACTAAGTTTGTTATTGGTATGAGCTTTCGTGTGCATGCACACTTCTTCCGATAATGCAACTGATATTCTCTCTGTGTGTGTGAGAGAGAAGAATCATTTGTTCCAGAAACAGAGAAGAGCAGAGAAGTTTCAAGAAGAAGCAGAAGGCTAGACTGTTTTATCTATGCAAGGATGTTTTCTGTGGGACCTGTTCTTTGGGCATGTGCAGTGTGACAGGAAGTACTGATAACAGTGGTTCTGTGTAGTGTAACTTGTTGTGAGTCTCTTGCTTGCGTCTTGTGGTGAGAGAAGCAGAGCGAGTGTCTTAGACTCTTGTTGGACTCTAAGAAGAGGAGTTTGGATTTGATATCCCGCTTTATCACTACCCTAAGGAGTCTCAAAGCAGCTAACAATCTCCTTTCCCTTCCTCCCCCACAACAAGCACTCTGTGAGGTGAGTGAGGCTGAGAGACTTCAGAGAAGTGTGACTGGCCCAAGGTCACCCAGCAGCCGCAGGTGGAGGAGCGGGGAAGCGAACCTGGTTCACCAGATTACGAGTCCACTGCTTTTAACAACTACACCTGCATGCCTTGACCATGGCAGTGGTGAATGTCTGTATAAATTTGCTACCAATATGCTTTTATGCCTTTCAAGTAAACCTCTACACTTGATTGAATCTTTATGGCATCCATGAGTGTTTATTGCCTATAAGGTATACTGTGTGTACCTTCAACCCTGAAGACGCTTCCAAGGAAGGAGCTGCGTTGAGATGTAACTCTGCTGAGTATGGATTCTGGCACACAGTATCTTCTAAGTAGTGTTACTAGCTTCCCTGCAAAATAGAAGAAAATCACCTTAAAATGGGTCTAAGTTAAAAGTGGGCCTAAGTCATTATTGCACAAGCTATTCCTGATATGTACAAGTCCCTTTTTGCCTTTAAAAAAGATGGAGTCCAATGTTTATTTTTAGAACTCATTCTTTTGAAAGATATTCAGGATCACCCTCTGGAGGATAGCAGTAGCCGCACTCAGAAGTTGTTATCCATAGCACAGCATTCTTTCAGCACAAACCCATGTTCAGTGCCAAGTCTAGAGCACTATAAATGTACTTGGGTTAGCAAACTGTCTGACATAAGGTGAATGTTTGTTAATTGTTGTTGCTGCTGCTTTATTTCATTGAATTTATATCCCAACCTTCAGGATTCAACGCTTCAGGCTTTGGGGGAGATGACTGCTTTCAACATCTTTTTCAATTCATTGTGAATCATTTCCCAAAAGCCTGCTGCATTTTTACCACATATGAAAACATGACCCTTTGGATTGTTTCATTTCCAACATTTACTTAGTGGCTTTTAAAACAAATAATATTAAGTGATAAGTGAATATCCAACACTAAAGTTGGTCCCTTACCTTTCCCGCCCCGACCTGGCCACAGTGATCCATGCGACGGTCATCTCCAGGCTTGACTACTGTAATTCGCTCTACGCGGGGCTGCCCTTGAAGCTGTCCCAGAAACTCCAGCGGGTACAGAATGCTGCAGCGAGGCTCCTCACAGGGTCTCTGCCATGGGAGCATATTCACCCAGTGCTTTTCAAGCTGCACTGGCTCCCGGTGGAGTACAGGGTCAGATTTAAGGTGCTGCTTTTGACCTTTAAAGCCCTTCACGGCCTAGGACCCTCGTACCTACGGGACCGCCTCTCCTGGTATGCCCCACGGAGAGCCAATTTGATTCCCTCCCTCCCTCTCTTTCTTTTTTCTTTTCCTTCTCCTCCTGCGATGAGGCTATATTTTAATATTTTAATGTTCCATTATTTTAATGTTGTATTTTATATTTGTTTTTAAGTTGTAATCCTTCATCTTATTTTTATTATTGCTTGTGAGCCGCTCTGGGCCCGGCCTTGGCTGGGGAGGGCGGGGTATAAATAAATTATTATTATTATTATTATTATTATTATTATTATTATTATTAAAATATTCAAGTTCTAACAGGTGCTTCCCTGCAACACAGTACGTTAAATTGTAAATATTCAGTATTTTTTTTTACTTATTAAACTGCAACAATGCACAGCTGCTCAAAGAAAAAGTATACAGTGGTACCTCGGGTTACATACACTTCAGGTTACATATGCTTCAGGTTACAGACTCCTCTCACCCAGAAATATTACCTCGGGTTAAGAACTTTGCTTCAGGATAAGAACAGAAATCATGCTCCAGCGGTGCGGCGGCAGCAGGAGGCCCCATTAACTAAAGTGGTGCTTCAGGTTAAGAACAGTTTTAGGTTAAGAACAGACCTCCGGAACAAATTAAGTACTTAACCCGAGGTACCACTGTATTAAGATTGTTTCATTTCTGTAAATTTTACCTCCCAACCCCCCATTTTTTCAATATCACTTGGATTTATTTATTTTTATCATTCATCTGATTGCTGTTTAGTATGACACAGTGGATATTTTTCCTAATCAGTATTTTAGATAACTGGATTTGTACTCATCACCCAAACCCAAGCTCAGTTCCAGAGAAGCAGAAGAAGACACAATTAGACTGGAATAAAGCTGCAAAAATCCTGATTTATTGGAAGAAGTGAAATAAGCTGCTAAAATCCTGCTTTACTGGAATTGTGGTTCTTTTCTTTTTGAAAGCCACTTCTTTCACGGTTTTTCCACATAATAGCAATCCTCTCCACCCGGTGTCCGATGATGTCTAAAGTGGTAAACGACAGGATTTCTTGGACTTATGAAGGCAGCAATATATTTTTAAAGTCTCTTGGGTATTATATGGATCTTCTTAGGGCAACCTTTGGTCCTGTCCCTTCTTGCCGCCGCTGGAGAAGGGGAGGGGTGGTCCTCTAAGCGCACTCGGTGGGGATGGCGGTGGGCTGTTCGGCCGTGTGCTTGGCCAACTCCCTTTCCATGGCCTCCTTCAAGGCGGCTTGGACTTCGTCGCCGCTGATGGGGTTCTGCTCTTCTTGCTGGCTCATGGCCTGTACCTGGGTGGCCACGTGGTTGTACAAGTCCGCCAGCAAGGTCTTCATCAGATTCTTGGCCTTGGCCTCCATGCGCACCTTGGGCAACTGGCGCAGAATTTTGGAGGCAAAGAGTTTTGAGGAACAGATCTTTCGTGGCTGCCCACTGCTCCCTGACTTCGTGCCTGAGGTCCTCTTGGCTTGACGCTTCAAATGAGGCTGCTTCTTCTTTTGTTTTCGAGCCTGGAGCCTCTTCGGATTCTTCTGATTCCGTCTAGGTTGTGGGTGCTTCTTGCGCACGTTGTTCTTCTTCTTTGAAACCTTGGCTTTCTTTTTTACTTGCTGTTTGGCTGCCATTGTTTCTTTGTTTCCTCCTTAAGCTCCTGCCTTCAATTTTTTTGTCAGCATGGGCATTTATAGACAATGGCATGCAAATGAAGGTGTTATGTGGAGAGTGCTGATTGGGCGCCTCTGGCTTCAGCGTAGCCAAGGAACCATTGTTACCCTGAATGTGACTATGACCTATTCCTTGCTATCACAGATCTAGGCAGAGCTTTTTGTCATCATTTTTTTTACCTCTCAGCGAGTGGGAGCCATGGCAAGTTGCCTTCCTCACACTGTACTGTTCCTGCCACTGCCAGTTGCCAAGACGGGAAAGTTTACTTTCTACACCAGGCACCCCCGAACTCGGCCCTCCAGATGTTTTGGGACTGCAACTCCCATCATCCCTGACCACTGGTCCTGTTAGCTAGGGATGATGGGAGTTGTGGTCCCAAAACATCTGGAGGGCTGAGTTTGGAGATGCCTGTTCTACACCAAGGATCCTCAAACCTTTTTCTTGGGAACCACACTTTCAGAATAAAAACTTGCGCCACTGAATTTTTTTATCGATTACAAATATAGTCATACCTCAGGTTGAAGTAGCTTCGGGTTGAGCATTTTCGGGTTGCGCTCAGTGGCAACCCGGAAGTAACGGAGTGCGTTACTCCTGGGTTTCGCCACTCGCGCATGCGCAGAAGCGGCGAATCGTGACCCGTGCATGTGCTGACACACAGACACAGGTTGCGTTCACTTCAGGATACAAACGGGGCTCTGGAATGGATCCCGTTCGCATCCAGAGGTACCACTGTACATGGGGAAACGAAAACAAACAACTCCTAGAAGTGCTCTACCTCTCTTTCAAATCAGAGCCAGTGAAGGCATTGAAGGTCCTGTGTCAGCATCTGGAGGCAGTTGGAGGATGGATGGCGGCTAACAGATTAAGGTTGAATCCTGACAAGACAGGAGGCGGGCAGGTGTGGAGGACTCCCTGGTCCTGAATGGGGTAACTGTGCCCCTGAAGGACCAGGTGTGCAGCCTGTGAGTCATTTTGGACTCACAGCTGTCCATGGAGGCGCAGGTTAATTCTGTGTCCAGGGCAGCTGTTTTCCAGCTCCATCTGGTAAGCAGGCTGAGACCCTACCTGACCACTTACTGCCTCGCCAGAGTGGTGCATGCTCTAGCTATTTCCCACTTGGACTACTGCAATGCGCTCTGTGTGGGGCTACCTTTGAAGGTGACCCAGAAACTACAACTAATCCAGAATGTGGCAGCTAGACTGGTGACTGGGAGTGGCCGCCGAGACCACATAACACTGGTTTTGGAAGACCTACATTGGCTCCCAGCGCCAAGGGCCTTCTGGCAGTTCCCTCACTGTGAGAAGCCAAGTTACAGGCAGAGGGCCTTCTCAGTAGTGGCACCTGCCCTGTGGAACGCCCTCCCACCAAATGTCAAAGAGAGAAACAACTACCAGACTTTTAGAAGACATCTGAAGGCAGCCCTGTTTAGGGAAGCTTTTAATGTCTGATGCATTACTGTATTTTAATATTGTGTTGGAAGCCGCCCAGAGTGGCTGGGGAAGCCCAGCCAGATGGGCGGGGTATAAATAATAAGTTGTTGTTGCTGTTGTTGTTGTTACATGGAACACAACTACTTTATAATAGCCATGGGAAATCCAGAAAGTATAAAGCAATGCAACTGCATTGTTCCCAAACTATACATGAATCCTTCCCAAAATATAATTACAAACAAGCCTCTTACATATGTATACAAACCCAATGAAAGATGTGAGCTTGCTTTTGCCGGGTAATCTCATTTATAAATCTAATCTGAGACAAACTGTCATTTCCTCATCAACACAAAGAAGCCTTTCTCTTTTCTGATCTTTCGTATTTCTCAGAGTTGAAAATCCCTGTATCACCAGACAAAGGAATTTCCATAATATGTCACTCAGCGTCACCATCAAATGAATTGTTCATGGTCAAGCCACTGGTGGGCTTAATCCATATTTCAGCTATTATATGTGGGGAGTTTTCTGTTGAGCAATCAATTCAGCCACTTGGTAAGATATAAACTGCATCTTTTCTGAGAATTGTACTTGTGTGGGGTTGTTGTTTTTAAAAAAGTATGATCCTTGTCATTTCTGCTGCTCCAAAAGCCTTTCAAAATACTGAACATTCTTGTTTGCCAGATTTCCATGTTTTGACAACAGATGTATTTTCTTCCCACCTGGGGCCACATTGGAATTGGAAAGCATCTCACTATGTATAAAGTCAGCAATAAATGTTGGAAATGTAAAGAAAAAGAAGGAACATTTTATCACATGTGGTGGGAATGTAAAAAAGTGAAAAGCTTCTGGGAAATGATATATAATGAGATGAAGAAAAATGTTGAAATATACATTTATAAAGAAACCAGAAGCATTTTTACTGGGCATTGTAGGAAGTGATATACGTAAATAGAAAATAATGTAAGCTATTTTTATATGCAACGACGGCAGCAAGAATATTATTGGCACAAAAATGGAAGCAAGAAGAATTACCGACGAAAGAAGACTGGAGGATGAAATTAATGGACTATGCAGAATTAGATAAACTAACAGGAAGGATTCAAAATCTGCAGGACCAGAAATTCACAGAAGACTGGTGTAAATTTACAGACTATTTGAAAAGTAATTGTGATGATCAGACTATGTTTGTAGGTTTGCAAGAAGTTTTGTGAGGTGAACTATTAGAACTATTGCAAAAATGGAGAAAGGGGAGGATGGTTAGTTAAGATAATTAGAGGCAATATGAATTTAAGAAATGCATAAGAAGTGGTTAAAATGGTGGATCATCAGAGGTGCTGATGGAAGTCCAAAAAAAATGATTGTATAAGTGGTGAAGTTTTGTGGTATGTATTATAATTTATATGTTAAAATTAATAAAAATTACTATTAAAAAAGGAAAGCATCTCACTACACATCAAATACAGGCTGAGGGACATTTCAGTCTCCAGCCCATGTGAAACCAAGATTCAGAGCTATCCACATATTGTCGACAAACTTTCTTTTGCTTGGGCCTGCTACTGGTGTCAAATTATATGGGTCTTCTCTACTCTACTCCACTGAAATGTTTGAATGTTTCTTTGATTGTCCTTGAATCTTCCCACCACATTTGCCACACCCTTTGAGAACCATTGTTCTACACCAGGGTTCCTCAAACTTTTTAAACAGGGGGCCAGTTCACCAACACAGGCATTGAAATGTTGTGAATTTTCAAAGTTAAGGTGAACAATTGAGTATCATGCGTGTGCAATATTTTCTTTCAACACTGGTTCAGAATATATTTCAGGAATCTGTCCATAGGGGAAGAAATACAGATTTCAGAACAGAGATGGGGAACGTATGCGCCTCCTGATGTTGCTGAACTTCCTCTCTTCCGCATCATGCAGGCTGTTTTCAATTATTTTATGCACAAATCACCTTGAGACAGTTCTTTAGAAACTATCAATGGTGATGCTCTCCTCTCTTGCCCCTCCTTGACTCCAATTAATATTATTGTTTGTTTGCTTTTGAATTATGGTGCTGGAGAAGACTCTTGAGAGTCCCATGGACTGCAAGAAGATCAAACCTCTCCATTCTTAAGGTAAGCAGCCCTGAGTGCTCACTGGAAGGACAGATCCTGAAGCTGAGGCTCCAATACTTTGGCCACCTCATGAGAAGAGAAGACTCCCTGGAAAAGACCCTGATGTTGGGAAAGATGGAGGGCACAAGGAGAAGGGGACGACAGAGGACGAGATGGTTGGACAGTGTTCTCGAAGCTACCAGCATGAGTTTGACCAAACTGCGGGAGGCAGTGGAAGACAGGAGTGCCTGGTGTGCTCTGGTCCATGGGGTCACGAAGAGTCGGACATGACTAAACAACTAAACAACAATAACATGCCAATGAATCCAGCTACTCCTGTAGCTTTGCAGATTATCAAAGATATGAGTTTTGCATGTTTTTATCTGGTCAGGTACTCCATGTGACCTCGTCATTGAGGTGCAGCTGAGGTGCACATCCCCCCTGCGCCGTAATGCACGATTTTCTCCATCAGTTCACCCCATGTCTGCCAATGGAACTTCCATGTTAAGCTGCAGTGTAGCTGGGGTGCAGTTTTTTCATTCCTCCTTTTGGGAATGAAGCAGAACAACAAACATACCTGCTCTTTCTCTGGATGTGCAGCAGCACCTGGTTCCAAAGATGGCATATGCTAGGCTGCCACCTGGTGCCAAGTTAGAGTTTAAATCTTTATGAAAATGCACGAAGGAATTGGCAAGCGATAAATAATACAGTGGTACCTCGGGTTACAGACGCTTCAGGTTGCGGACTCCGCTAACCCAGAAATAGTACCTCGGGTTAAGAACTTTGCTTCAGGATGAGAACACAAATCGCACGGTGGCGGCAGGAGGCCCCATTAACTAAAGTGGTGCTTCAGGTAAAGAAAAGTTTCAGGTTAAGAACGGACCTCCAGAACGAATTAAGTTCTTAACCCGAGGTACAACTGTACAGTGGACCCTCCAGACAGGAACTAATTTGTCCCAGGGGTCCTTACATACCCCAAAAAGTCTGTAACATGAGGCGCCATTTCTGCACATGTGGTGAAACCCATAAGTATACACTTCCGGGTTTGCGGCATTCGCAACCCAAAAGTTACGCTACCCGAAGGTAACGGAACCCAAGGGTCCACTGTAATAATAATAATAATAATAATAATAATAATAATAATAATAATTTATTTCCTTGACATCTGATGGGAAGGCGTTCCACAGAGCAGGCGCCACTACCAAGAAGGCCCTCTGCCTGGTTCTCTGTAACTTCTCGCAGTGAGGGAGCTGCCAGAAGGCCCTCAGAGCTGGACCTCAGTTTCTGGGCTGAATGATGGGGGTGGAGATGCTTTCATGCAATGGAATGCAATGGAATGATTAAGTGCAGGAACTCACCACAAACACCTCCCTTGTTCTCTCAGAATGGAAATGGCGCCCACCTGAGAGGTGCCAGAACTGAGTTCCAGTGAGTTTCAGCTGGGGGGGAAAGTCCTGGTCATCGGTATGCTGATGACACCCAGTTTTATTTCCTTATCTTTCATTTTTTACAGGCGATAGAAAGGGCCGGCAAGCTCTCTTGGCTTAACTGGAGCATCTGTCAGCCGGCTTTGGAGGGCGGGCTCAAAATTCTAGCCACCTAGAAAACTAAGCTATGCAAGGCAAGCACTTTAGGGTGGGTGTGCAAAGGAGGAACCTTTCTTCTTTTTAAAAAATCAGTTTTTATTAGTTTTCATACATATATCATACAATATTCAACTTAACCAAGCAATCGTTTTCTAAATTCCCCTCTCCCCCTTGGCTTCCCTCCATTTCCGTTTCTGGTTTGTTAAACCACTTATTATCACCTTGTTATCTTTCTTGTTCTCTCTAATTACCTTCTAATTAAGCTTTAATTAACCTTTTTATTTTTCATGGTTGATGACTTCAGAAGTAGCAGGGGAAAGGAGTCCTGTTGAAAGTTGAAACGAGGCAGGGAACACAAAATTGGATGATCCCGGTTTTTTACAGGGCAGGTGACAACCCTGGGCGAACCACAAAATGGTGTTCTTCCCGGACCCTGCTGCCAGGGAGGAAGGGGTGGGTGAAGATCTACATCAGGAAACAGGGGAAAATAAAGATCTACATTGGATCTCCTGTCTTTGTGTATCCTGCTTGTCTCATGGCTGGACCGGCCCTGTTTTCTGCTGCTCCAGAGAAGCGGACACAAAGCAATGGATCCAAACTACAAGAAAGAAGATTCCACCTAAACATTAGGAAGAACTTCTTGACAGTATGAGCTGTTCAACAGTGGAATTTGCTGCCAAGGAGTGTGGTGGAGTCTCCTACTTTGGAGGTCTTTAAGCAGAGGCTTGACAACCATATGTCAGGAGTGCTCTGATGGTGTTTCCTGCTTGGCAGGGGGTTGGACTTGATGGCCCTTGTGGTCTCTTCCAACTCTATGATTCTATTATTCTATGACCAGAGAAGTCCTCTCAGAATATTCTGAGGTGGCTGGGGTAACAGCCTCCAGCAACTAAGATGTGCCTCTTTGCTGCTGCTGCTGCTGCTATTTCCAGACAGTGTTTTTACACACACACCAAAATTGGAAGCCATTTTGGCTTAGCCTTAAAACATGGCTACTACAATACCTATTCCTATCAGACCACAGAATGCAAGGAACTATAGTTTGTTAAGGTGCTGAGACTTGTGAGGAGACCCCTTGGCAGAGCTTCAATCCACAGCAAACTTCAGTCCCCAGGATTCTTTGGTGAAAACGCAAGGTGCTTTAAAAGTGTGGCTCAAGTTTGCCCTGTCATGGATAAGTCAAAGAGTACACTAGGATAACCCCAAGGGATAGGAGATTTGCATGGTAGGAGAAAGTGGTTAATGTAGAATAACACTTTTTGAAGAAATAATCAGCATGCTTATATTTTAGTAATTAATATCGAAATGTTGTTGTTGTTGTTGTTGTTGTTGTTGTTGTTGTTGTATTGTGTAATCTTTTGTTGGGAGTCACCCAGAGTGACTGGGGAAACCCAGCCAGATGGGCAGGGTATAAATAATAAATGGTTGTTGTTGTTGTTGTTCCTGCTGCTGTTGTTGTTGTTAAATTT
This sequence comes from Podarcis liolepis, assembly GCF_965112155.1. Taxonomy (NCBI): domain Eukaryota; kingdom Metazoa; phylum Chordata; class Lepidosauria; order Squamata; family Lacertidae; genus Podarcis; species Podarcis liolepis. The sequence continues at coordinate 107,249,274 of NC_139555.1, read as the reverse complement.
ATACCCTGTCCTTCCTCCCAAAGATGCTCAGGGAGGCAAACACAAAATGTTATAATACAATTAAAAATAAGTGACATGAAACTTTTATAAACATTTTAGAAGGATTTAAAACATCTAAAAACAACCATGGGCCTTCACAGCTAATAATGTCAAACCCAAGCTCAGTTCCATAGAGGAGGAGGAGGAGGAGGAGGAGGGGAAGAAGAAGAAGAAGAAGAAGAAGAAGAAGAAGAAGAAGAAGAAGAAGAAGAAGAAGAAGAAGAGGAGGAGGAGGAGGAGGAGGAGGAGGAGGAGGAGGAGGACAAATACACTTGAATAAAGCTGCTAAAATTCTTATTTATTAGAAGAACTGCAAAAAGCTGCTAAAATCCTGCTTTACTGGAATTTTGGTTCTTTTCTTTTTGAAAAGCACCTCTGTCATGTCTTTTCCAAACAAATTCACTTCATCCGGTGTCCAATAGGACGTCTAAAGTGTTAAACGACAGGATTTCTTGGACTTATGGAGGCAGCAGTATATTTTTAAAGTCTCTGGAGTATTGTATGCATCTTCTCAGGGCAACCTTTGCGCCTCTCCTTTCTTGCCGCCGCTGGAGAAGGGGAGGGATGCTTCTCTAAGCGCACTCGGTGGGGATGGCGGTGGGCTGTTCGGCCGTGTGCTTGGCCAACTCCCTCTCCATGGCCTCCTTCAAGGCAGCTTGGACCTCGTCCCCGCTGATTGGGGCCTGCTCCTCTTTCTGGCTCAAGGCCTCTACTTGGGTCGCAACGTGATTGTATAAGTCCGCCAACAAGGTCTTTATCAAATCTCTGGCCTTGGCCTCCATGCGCACCTTGGGCAACTGCCGCAGAATTTTGGAAGCAAAGAGCTTTGAGGAACAGATTTTCCGCGGCTGCCCGCTGCTCCTTGACTTAGCGGCTGAGGTCCTCTTGGCTTGACACTTCAAATGAGGCTGCTTCTTCTTATGTTTTCGAGCCTGGAGCTTCTTCCAATTCCGTCTCGCTTGTTGGTGCTTCTTGTTGACATTCTTTCTCTTTGGAACCCTGGCTTTCTTCTTGCCTTGCTGTTTGGCTGCCATTGTTCTGTTCTCCTTAAGCTCCAGCCTTCAAATGTCACCATAGTTTTGTCAGCATGGGCATATATAGACAATATAGCATGACAATGAAAGTGCCTTTAGCTTCACTGTAGCCAAGGAACCATTGTTACCCTGAACGGGACTATGACCTACCCTTACTATGATCTAGTTGTGAGTTTTGACAGTGGCTTCTGGCAGATATTAACTCATAGCTGTCAACTTTTCCCTTTTCTTGCGAGGAATCCTATTCGGAATAAGGGAATTTCCCTTTTAAAAAGGGAAACGTTGATAGCTATGTATTAACTGCACCTTGCCCTTTTAGTTTTACCACAGAAATCATAATTTCAACTGAGAAAAAAAATCAGCCAGGCTTCATCATCCCTAGGCATGTTTTGTGGGAATAAACATACTGTACAGTAGTACCTTGGTTGTCGAACGGAATCCCTTCCAGAAGTCCGTTTGACTTCAGAAAATGTTCAACAACCGAGGCGCTGCTTCCGATTGGCTGCAGGAGCTTCCTGCAGCCATTCGGACGCTGCGTCGGACGTTCAGCTTCCAAAGAACGTTTTCAAACCGGAACACTCACTTCCGGGTTTGCGGCGTTCAGGAACCAAAACGTTCGAGTCGCAAGGCATTCAGGAACCAAGGTGTACGACTGTAGAGGCCACTCGCCCCAAAGCTGATTTATCATCACAACCTGTGTTTCTGCACCGAAACAGTGTAAATCTGAGTACAGTCATACGTCATGTTACGTCCACTTCAAGTTACGTTCTTTCAGGTTACGTCCCGCGGCGACCCGGAAGTACCGGAAAGGGTTACTTCCAGGTTTTGCCACTCACACATGCGCAGACACGCAACATGATGTCATGCGCATGCACAGAAGCGGCAAATCGCAACCCGCACGTGCGCAGACGCGCCGCTGCGGGTTGCGTTCTTTTCATGGTGCGAACGGGCCTGCGGAATGGATCCCGTTCGCAACCAGAGGTAATAATAATAATAATAATAATAATAATAATAATAATAATAATAATTTATTATTTGTACCCTGCCCATCTGGCTGGGTTTCCCCAGCCACTCTGGGCAGCTTCCACAAAGACCAAAAATACACTAATATGTCACACATTAAAAACTTCCCTGAACAGGGCTGCCTTAAGATGTCTTCTGAATGTCTGATAGTTGTTTATCTCTTTGAAATCTGATGGGAGGGCGTTCTACAGGGCGAGCGCCACTACCGAGAAGGCCCTCTGCCTGGTTCCCTGTAGCTTTGCTTCTCGCAATGAGGGAACTGCCAGAAGGCCCTCGGCGCTGGACCTCAGCGTCTGGGCAGAACGATGGGGGTGGAGACGCTCCTTCAGGTATACTGGACCGAGGCCGTTTAGGGCGTTAAAGGTCAGCACCAACACTTTGAATTGTGCTCGGAAACGTACTGGGAGCCAATGTAGGTCTTTCAAGACCGGTGTTATATGGTCTTGGCGGCTGCCCCCAGTCACCAGTCTAGCTGCCGCATTCTGGATTAGTTGTAGTTTCCAGGTCCTCTTCAAAGGTAGCCCCACGTAGAGCGCATTGCAGTAGTACAAGCAGGAGATAACTAGTCTAGGTACCACTGTATCTAAAAACTATGGTCCTGGGATAGTCCTTCTGGTCCCGACTTTGCCACTGTTGGTGGTATAATAGAGAACAGGCAGTTCTCTGGACTGAAGCCAGCTTCAGTGATGATATTCTCCTCTCTTGCCCCTCCTCGACTCCAACTAGTTTTATTGTTTGTAAATGAATCCTCCTTGTCCTGTAGCCTCGCAGGTGATAAAAGAAAAGAGATGTGTGTATTGTTTTAGCTGGTCAGTTACTCCATATGTGTTGTCGCAGCAGCACCTGGTTCCAATGATGCCAGGCTGCCACCTGGTGCCAAGTTAGAGTATAAAGCACGAAGGAATGGGCGAGCAATGCAATAAAGGTCCTAAACAGTGTAATACTTTACGTAACATCAACCCATTCAAAACAAAAGCAGAGTCCAGCGTTGAAGAAAGCTGCAGTAGTTCAGAGCGGCTCGATTTATTGTTTCAGTGCTGCGGGCAACAGGGGTAAAGGGATGTTTTGGACAAGGAGTTGTTTTTCTGCAACGATGGAGAGTACAGCCGCTCGAAGCAAAAGAGCGGGCTCCTAAGTGTTCTCAAAATATTTTATTTTGAGTAAATGCTGGTGTTTTGACTAATTGAAACTGTTTGCAAAACACATTCCCTGACCGGGAATCGAACCCGGGCCGCGGCGGTGAGAGCGCCGAATCCTAACCACTAGACCACCAGGGAAGCGGCTGGCGAAGCTTTTCACTAGCTAGTATACAGTCTAGTAAATTAGGATACATTTTTTCCAAGTCTAGGTATGTTTTACCAACATATGGAATCTGGGAAATCTTTTAAAAAATAAGCTCTCTGCACTTTGTGTTACAAACCAGCAGATTGAAGGTTCTTTTTATAGTGCGGCAAGAAGACAGACTATCAGTTGTCTTTCGTTTAAAAGCCAAAATGTCTGGAAAGAATTGGTGCTTTGCAGTCCTAAGGTTTAAGATTTCTATAGTTCTATAGATATAATAAAGAAGCCGTCCTTCCCTTTTTCCCCTTCTTTATTCTCTACTCCACAAAATGCACTCCAAGTAACAAAAGGAACTTGAAAGCAAAAGCAGGGCATGAAAGCCACCTTGAACATAAACAAGAGAAAATGTTTTTTTTATCTCTCTCTCTTCTGGAATTTATTTTTAAGCTCTTTGGTACGTATGTAAGCTTTATGTATGTTTTTATGAGAAATAAATGAATAAAGTAGTTTTTTTAAAAAAGGATGTGTCAGAAGTGGGATTTGAACCCACGCCTCCATTCGGAGACCAGAACACCCAGAGCCTGGGAAGGATATGAGCCTTGAGTCTGGCGCCTTAGACCACTCGGCCATCCTGACACTGACAGAAACATGCTGCGAACAAAGCACCCTAATGCTTGGCCAGGCTGCTGCTTCTTAAGACAATGCACTCGTTTCATTTGAAAGGAAAGGAAGATAAGTAATGCACAGGAATCGCCCTCCAGCTGGAGAGAAAGAGGGGAAAACAACGCAGCGAAGCGCCCCGGATGCTCTCACTCGCGCTTAACAGAGTCTGAGCGCTAAATCCCGGGCAGCGTCGAATCGTTCCATGCCCACCGAAAACCACAGAATTAAAACACCGCAGATCCGGCGTCTGATTTTCTAATCCGAATTGCCATAAAAAAATTATAGGATTATTTTCCTTCCGGCAGAGTCACCTCCCTCGCCGATCTTTCCCGGCGCACCCAGATCCATGCACTTGTTTGCAATGCAACGGCGACTGTGCTCGTTGCAACGAAAGGCGGCTTGTTGCGGTGCAATCGCGCCTGTTTAAATGCAAAATCTAAGTGTCAAAGGAAGGCCGGGAGCCGAAACAAAAACGGATCGGCGGCCAAAATCAGTGCCCTCGTTCGAGCGTTTTACTATTATTCTGAGTTTTTACTCTCTTTTTTCCCCACCAGCCTCCACCAGCTTCACGCGATATGGCAGCACCGACAGCGTTTACAAAATATACATATGTATCTATGTATACATAAAATACTATGATACATATATATGTACACAGTACAGTATACTGAACATACTGAACTGTCATGAAATTCTACTCAATACTGATCCAGAGCAGAACTCCAATGTATAGTTAGCAGAGTAAAAAACTTAAACCCGTTGCGGGATTCCCAAAAATAGACCAGAGGCAATTAATATTTCATCCAGCAGAGCTTTACTGCTACTGAAGGCAAATGAACATAATGGTCACAAATCCAATACATTCAGGGTTGGCACTGCCCATAAGAAATCCAGTTGCAGCAGACTTAACTTACAATAACTTATAATAAGTCTAAAACCTTAACACTATGTACACATACTATTTACAGAACACCACACCAGAAGGAAGAGATACAGAAAAAGAAACTGAAACCCAGGCTCCTTCTGGCCTTTTATAATCAGCATGACCTTGACAGAAGAGATAACAGAACCAGTTTCAGAGAGCTGTACTCAGCTTCTCTGAAGGAATAACCCAACCCTCCCACATTGAGGGTGCCCGACGTCACATGTCGTCATATGCATGACGTCATGCGCTGGGTGGGGGGGTGCCAGGCGTGATGTTATAGAGCAGCCAAAATGGGATTGTACATTATGAGCTTTATAAGCCATTTTCCTGTAACATTTTTAAATATCTCTAGATCCAGCCTTGGTCTCGTTTGCTCATCAGCCCCAGACAACATGGCCCAATGTTCAGGAATAATGGGAGCTGTGATCCAACACCTGGAGGACCACATCGTTTCGTCTATCCCTGCTTTAGATAAAGATGGTTGCCCCTTAAATGTCTTCTGCAGTAACCCTAATATCTGGCTTTATTGGAGGGAAAGGAAACCACATCCAAGCTAAAGATCCTGGTAGAATCCCATTTTATTATATTCCTAAGAATAAGATGTTTCTTCTCCCAAAGGTTTTCCGGAGATGCAAGGATTCTTCTGCAGCTCAGATCCCTTCTTAGTTGATTCAGGATGGAGAGTAGTTGATCCCTGTACTCGCATGAGATGTTTCCTTTAAAGTGAAGAATTTCTCGGTCTCTTTAGAGTAGCATCAGGACTTTTCATTAGGTGGGTGGTTCTCTTGTTTCTTGCTTCATAGGTATCCTCCGTAGATCTCACTTGCGCCAGCCAAAGGAGACTGGGACAAATGCCCTAACGGCGCCGTGCCACTTTGCGGACAGTTTTCACCAGCTCCATGACTTGTTTCTTGCGCAGCACGCGCTTGAGTGCTTTGTGTAGCTCCCTGGAGCCGATGGTGGAGGTCCTCTGGGCTTTCTTGCTGCTCTTGGCGTGGTTAGACACAGTGTTGTAGAACCTCCTTATGAAAGTGATCATCTTCCCTTTGGCCTTGGTCGATATGGGCACCCTGTCGCGGTGCAGCTGACTCAGAACTTTAGAGATGAACTCATCGCAGGGATGCCTGACATCCTGCTTTACAGGTGCCATCACCTGGTCTACCACCTTCTGCCGCCCCTGCTTCCCTTGGCTCAGATTTGGCTTCCTCTGCTTTGGCAGGAGCTTCCCATGTGCGGCTTTCCGAGTCGTCTGTTTCGTTCTCTTGGGAAGGCGGGTCCTCCTCCTCGTTGTTCTGCAAGCAGCAGCCATTGTCCTAATCGTCTCCTTTGGTTCTAGCTTCCACCTGACGATGCTACCATTGCTCTGAGCTTGGCTGACATACACTGGCTGGTGCTCAACTGAGGGGCCTGCTCTTATCCTATGGGTGGACAATGTGCTGCCTGGGCATCCAATCAGACTCTGGCATGTCATAATGTGCATCTCTGATCCTCATCTCTCCTGTATGCCAGCAGGGGAGATTGTGACTCCCCATTTGCTCACTGCTCAGTGGGTAGGATTGAAACCAAATCTAAGCAGGTGGTGTTGGGCCCCTAACATCTCCATCTGCTGCACCAGTCAGTTGGGCTGTGGGGCAGCAGGGCACCAAAAGAGATGCCACTTTGGTTGCTGGGTGAATCACCTGGTTGGATGGCTAGAGAAGATCCACATCTTGTGGTGTGGTGGTGCCCCGCAGATCTCCTGGCAAGCACAGCATCAAAACAGGCGTGTCTTTTGATGCTGCACGAGCCAGGTGATTCCTGGAACCCGACCAGCTGCTCCATACCTGCTTCCACTGAAGGAAGCCCAGGCCAGCAAGCACACATACCATCTCCCCACTTCTTCCCTGGTAGGAGTAGGGGCACCATTTTGTGGTTCACCTCAGGTGCCAAAATGTTTTGGGCTGGCCCTGCCTACAAAAGAACCTCTGCTCTTATTTCAGATTAACCAGATTGCTATGCGACCGGACTTATCTTTGCAGAAGCCATGCTGGTTCTAATTCAGCAAAGCTTTTTCTTCTAAATGCTGGGTTATTTTATCCTTAACAATACTTTCGACCAGTTTTCCTTGTGAGAGATGTTACATTAAACAGCCTGTAATTAACAGGATCCCCAGCCCAAATTCCCTTTTGTTAGAGTTGGTGTTACATTGGCTACTTCCCAGATAAAGATGGTTACCCCTTAAATGCCCTCTGCGGTAACCCTAAACACCTTGCTTTATTGGAAGGAAAGGAAACCACATCCAAGCTAAAGATCCTGGTAGAATCCCATTTTATTATATTCCTAAGAATAAGATGTTTCTTCTCCCAAAGGTTTTCCGGAGATGCAGGGATTCTTCTGCAGCTCAGAACCCTTCTTAGTTTAGTCAGGATGGTGATCAACACAGTGCTCCTGTGAGATGTTGTTTTCTTTAAAGTGAAGTATTTCTCGGTATCTTTAGGGTAGCATCAGGACTTTTCATCAGGTGGGTTTTTGTCTTGCTTTGTAAGGCTGGCGCATTCGTCTCTTCTCCCCCGTGGATCTCACTTGCGCCAGCCAAAGGAGACTGGGACGAACGTCGTCCTATCGGCGCCGTGTCACTTTGCGGACGGATTTCACCAACTCCGCAGCTTGATTCTTGCGCAGCACACCTTTCAGTGCTTTCTGTAGTTCCCGCGAGCCGATGGTGGAGGTCCTCTGGGCTTTCTTGCTGCTCTTGGCGTGGTTAGTCATATTGTTATAGAACCTCCTTATGAAGGTGATCATCTTCCCTTTGGCCCTGGTCGATATGGGCACCCTGTCGCGGTGCAGCTGACTCAACACTTTAGAGATGAACTCATCGCAGGGATGCTTCACATCCTGCTTTACAGGTGCTGTCACCTGGTCTACCACCTTCTGCCCCTGCTTCAGATTTGGCTTTCTCTGCTTTGGCAGGAGCTTCTTATGTGCGGCTTTCCGAATCGTCTGTTTCGTTCTCTTGGGAAGGCGGGTCCTCCTCCTCGTTGTTCTGTAAGCAGCAGCCATTGTTCTAATTGTCTCCTTTGGTTCTAGTTTCCACCTCAGGATGCTACCATTGCTCTGAGCTTGGCTGTCATACGCTGGCTGGTGCTCAACTGAGGGGCCTGCTCTTATCCTATTGAGTAGACAATGTGCTGCCTGGGCATCCAATCAGATTCTGGCACATCACAATGGGCATCTCTGATCCTCATCTCTCCTGTATGCCAGCAGGGGAGATTGTGACTCCCCATGTGCTCACTGCTCAGTGGGTAGGATTGAAACCAAATTTAAGCAGGTGTTGTTGGGCCCCTAACATCTCCATCTGCTGCACCAGTCAGTTGGTCTGTGGGGCAGCAGGGCACCACAAAACACACCTCTGTGGCTGCTGCACTGCTGTACAAATCACCCGGTTGGTGGGGTAGCGTGGCACCAGAAAACACGTGTCTTTAGGTCACGTTGATTGATTGTTGTTGTTTAGTCGTGTCCGACTCTTCGTGACCCATGGACCAGAGCACACCAGGCACTCCTGTCTTCCATTGCCTCCCGCAGTTTGGTCAAACTCATGCTGGTAGCTTCGAGAACACTGTCCAACCATGTCATCCCCTTCTCCTTGTGCCTTCCATCTTTCCCAACATCAGGGTCTTTTCCAGGGAGTCTTCTCTTCTCCTGAGGTGGCCAAAGTATTGGAGCCTCAGCTTCAGGATCTGTCCTTCCAGTGAGCACTCAGGGCTGATTTCCTTCAGAATGGATAGGTTTGATCTTCTTGCAGTCCATGGGACTCTCAAGAGTCTCCTCCAGCACCAGAATTCAAAAGCATCAATTCTTTGGCGATCAGCCTTCTTTATGATCCAGCTCTCACTTCCATACATCACTACTGGGAAAACCAGAGCTTTAACTATACGGACCTTTGTCGGCAAGGTGATGTCTCTGCTTTTTAAGATGCTGTCTAGGCTTGTCATTGGTTGATCCATTAGAAAGTAATAAAAATCCACAGGCGCACCAGAAGCTCCGTTCCTGCTGGGACTGAACTGGTTGTGCTCTCCTAGATCTGCCTTTGCTGTAGAGATTGATATGGAAGAGACCCGTTTTGTTGCAGCTGGGGCAGATGAAGGCGTCCAGTTGTGCTGCTACAGATGCACATGGCATTTCTCTCTGCGCTTCTCCCAGCGGTCATTCCTCCCCTGGCCACTGCTGTGCCTACACAACCTGACTGCTTGTCTGCAGGCACTGCGGTCATCTGCAAGGGATTCCCACATGGCCGGGTTGATGCTGTCAGCCTTTATGTCACATTGGCAGACATTTTTTTGTAACGCGCAGTTAAGCCACAATAAATTACCTTTCTCAGAAATTTGCGAGTTCACAAAATTATGTCTATTATTTGTTTCATGAACGGGTGTCACTTTCCAGAAGGCATCCTGAAGCAATCTACTATTTAAAAAATAGAGTAGTGTGTGTGTGTGTGTGTGTGTGTGTGTGTGTGTGTGTGTGTTTTTGTGTGTAGCATTAAAAAACCAACAATTACACCAACAAACAATTACAACAAATACATAAAATCGACTCAAATCCAATGCCAATGGCAGGGACCGGACTTGGAGGATAAAATCAAAGATTGTGAAGTTAAAACCAGCATCATTTTTGCCAGGTGGGAAAAGAAACGCGGTTGCCCACATTCAACGTCGCTCTACCTAAAGCCAAGCGGCCGGCCGGCCCTACGCGCATTGCCGAGTGAACTACAACTCCCATGAACCACCGGGGACCCAGCGGCGAGGCCACGTGACCAGGCGCGCGTGGGCAAGGGGGCTTCTCCGCCCCGCCCCCTCCCGTCCTCCTCCTCAGCTGCCATATTTCGCCGCTCTTCCTCTCGTGTGTCAGCGAAGAGTGAGGGGCGGAGGAGGAGCATTCGCCGCTCTTAAAGGGGCCACGGTGCCTGGCGGTGGGCCCCCTCCCCCGTCCCTTGTATCCATAGGGAGTCCTCAACGGAACAGCGCTGCCCGCACCAACGCGGGGAGATGGAGTGGGCGGCGGCGGCGGCGAGAGAGCTGGCGCTCCGGAGCGAAGCCTGAGCGAGACGGTTGGTGGAGGAAGGAGGGGCGCGCGGGTAACGGAGGGAAAGCGGCGCTCCTCTCCCCCTCCCCCGGCAACTGCGCGCTGGCCTCTGATTGGCCGCGGCCCGAGAGGGGCTGGCAGCCGTTGGCTTGCGGGAGAGGGAGGGGCGGGACTGTGGGTTCGAGGGGGAGGAGCGGCAGCGTTGGCGGAGCACGAGCACGGCACGAGTTGGGGGGCGCTGGGCAGGTTCCCTCATTCACACACACACGCATCTCTGCGCTGTGTGGGCCAAAATAACAGACACGTTGTAACACCCAGAAGACTATAGGGGGAGGACTCTGCAGGGGGTTCGACTAGATGACTCGGGGGGTCCCTTCCAATCTATCATCCTTCAATTCTGATCTTTATTATTCCAAGGGGGAGATAGTTTCTTCCATCAAGAAAAGTACTCTTCTTTTTTCATGTAACATTAAACCTCAATATATCCCTTTGTGCTTTTGCTGTTTTTTTGCCTCCTTTTTCTGTTCTGTTCTGTTCTTCCTTTTTTCCCCTTTTTCTTTTTTTGTTAAGGCAAGAAAAGGCCATTTCTGTACAGTAAAGCTGGGCAGACGTCAGGATTTACTTCATTTTTTTATTTTTTGTACTGGGATCCCAATGGTGCAAAATACTGATCCACAAGGCAGAGCTGTAGCTACCGGGTGGGGGTGGGGTGGGGGGGTCTAGTCAGGTTTTGTGTCCCGGGTGGAGCCTCCAGAGGGGCGACATTGAGGCTCCCAGCCTGTGTGTGTGTGTGTGTGTGTGTGTGTGTGTACACACAAATGTGCATGCCAAACTGGGTCTTTGCCCTGGGTGACATCAGGCCTAGTTTCACCCCTGCCACAAGGAACTGGCACCCAAATGGTGCAAAATATTGGACTGGATGAGGAGCCAGTTGCAAAACAACAGTCCAGAGGAAGAGGCAAGTTACCCGTTGCTCACACACCAAGCCTTAGACTGGGTTGACAAGTATAAAAGTACAAATCTCTTTCTGAGTTGTGGCAGTTCAGGGATTCCGAAGAAACCACCAACAATGGCACCATCTTGCAGTTGCCATTGTTAAACAGGTGGAGGAAGTCTTGCAAGTCTTTCACAAAGCACCGAGAGGTCACCCAGTAGATTCTGACCCACCTGCTGCTTCATAAGATAGAGAAGTGGCATAGTCAAATTCTAGTTTGACAGGTACTGCATCATTCCAGTAATAATAGGGAGAGGGGGAATACCAGGGGATTTAAGATGCAATATCTAGTAGCAGACATGTGCATGGTAAAAAGCATGGATAGGCAAACTAAGGCCCGGGGGCCGGATCCAGCCCAATCGCCTTCTAAATCCGGCTCGTGGATGGTCCGGGAATCAGCGCGTTTTTACATGAGTAGAATGTGTCATTTTATTTAAAATGCATCTCTGGGTTATTTGTGGGGCATAGGAATTTGTTCATTATTTTTTTCAAAATATAGTCCAGCCCCCCACAAGGTCTGAGGGACAGTTTGCTGAAAACGTTTGCTGACCCCTGGTAAAAGGGGTATGGTTTCCTGGGAGTGTACACAAGGGAGCTTGAGTCATATGTAACCTCTGAAAGGTAGAGTTGTGGCACTTTAGAGGCTGTCAGCGCAAGGACAGGTCTCTGCATCCTGTTGAGCTCTGAAAGCAGCTTACCCAAAACACCTTTACATTAAAATCACATTATTATTAATTATTTATTATTATTATTATTTTATTTTATTTTAAATTTTTATTGGAATTTTATTTACAACATAACATAAACACCCCACCCCACCCTCCAATACGCAAATCTAAAATCACATTATTAAATCCAAAAGAGAATGTGGCTTCAAGAACATGCAAGGATATTTCCTGCCTTCTCCCCCAGCTGAAAAACCCTTTGGTGTTCCCTTTGGCGACCCCTTTGCAGGTAGCAGTGCCTTCTGAGGAAGACCCTTAGGCGAGGGAGTGGGGTGGACCAGCGGTGTTTGCTTAGCCTTTGATGGAGGAAACGTGTGTGTCCCCTGTTCGCAGCAGCGCCTGCTGTCTATAACTTGCTTGCGTGGCTCAGTTGGGAGTTCCTCGTGGATCACAACTCCCATTGCCTTTTTCCAGTGAGGCGGCTTGGGAGATGATGGACCACGGGCGCCAGGGCCGCCAGCGCGCCTCCGAAACGATTCGCAAGCAGAAGCGCAAGGAGCTGGACGCGCGGCGAAGCAAGTGCCGCATCCGGATCGGCAGCCACCTGGAGCAGTGGTGCCAGCTGAAGGAGCAGCTGGGCTTCTCTTTGCACTCCCAGCTGGCCAAGTACCTGCTGGACAGGTGAGGAAGCTGCTTCAGGGAGAACTTGACTTCCACCCGCCTGTTTTGCCTGTGTGTCAAGTGCTAGAAGTAACTGGATATGTGCAGGTGAGAAGTGGCAAGTCTGACAAAAAGCCAGGCAGGTTCGTGGGAGATGGAGATGGAGATGGTTGGTTTTAAGCAAGCTGCTGTGTCTCGGTTTTTGCTTGTCTCCCCCACCCTCCCTTGCAATACACAGATAATATGGACCTAATTTTCCTGGTTGTTACAGGGATTACCGAGGCCTAGTTTAACGGTAATGCCTTTGATATACAAAAATACTTACCTGTGAAGGGATCCAGACACAATGTTCTATTCCAGTGGTGTTGCTGGTACCTATCAGAGTAGCATTAATACAGCGCATGCAACTTCACATAGGGAAGTCAATTTGCATATCTGACGTTGCATTTAAATTTGGCCTCAGATTAAATCCCTGAAGCAATGATGGTGGCCCAACGACCCTTGGGATGTTGTCAAGAGTCCCATCATTCCTGAACACTGGCCATGTTGACTTATGGGATTCCCAGCAACATCTGGAGGGCCATAGATTCCTCAGCCCTGCTCTAGCGAATGCTCCTCTTCTTATTTCATCAGTAATTTTGAGGAAAGCGGTTGCTGCGAATCAAGTACAGACCCCTGTATTTTGCCTGCTCACCTTCCTGCCTCTTCTCTTTCTCATTCAGGTACAGTTCACAAGGCTCAGTTCCAAAAACAGGTAAGAATCCTTGCAGGTTCTCTGTAGAAAAGGCATTTTATTAGTACAGTGGTGCCTCGCAAGACGAAAAGAATCCGTTCTGTGATTCTCTTCGTCTAGCGGTTTTTTCGTCTTGCGAAGCAAGCCCATTGACAGATTAGCGGATTAGCGCTATTAGTGGCTTTTAGTGGCTTTTAGCGGCTTATCAGCTTATCGGATCAGCTGATAAACGGCTTAGCGGCTTAGAAAAAGGAGGGGGGAGGGGGGAAAACCCCGCAGGAACTCGCAAGACATTGTCGTCTTGCGAAGCAAGCCCATAGGAGATTCGTTTTGCGAAGCACCTCCAAAACGGAAAACTCTTTCATCTAGTGAGTTTTCCGTCTTGCGAGGCATTCGTCTTGCGGGGCACCACTGTATGTATTAAAGTGATCTCACAGTAGTCTGGCAGATAAGTACAGCATGTTTAGGTGGGTTTTTTAACCGCATAGTCTGTTTGCCCACTTGGACAAATGTTTCACATGGTAATTGGGGAGGGACAGTGGGCTTACCTGAGTCACTGGAGATCGTAGCAGGACAGGCTTTCTCAAAAGCTCCAACAATCTGCGCAAACGTTTATAGTATCCCCCTTTAAAAGGGGAAGGAGTCTGATTCCAGCCAGCAAAAGACTCGCACTGTAATTTGTCATGGATATACAATAGACGAGTATTTCTTTTAAACATGTGTGTCAGCAGGCTCTTAAAGAAAAAGCAAGTTTTAGTTTGGGGGGCCCGTGATACTTCTCTGAAACTAGAGCAAGCCTCAACTTTGGGAGTAGCAGCCCTAAAGTTCCCAACAGATGGTGAAAATCAATTCTATTACTACTGGTTTGGGCCAAGATGGCAGATTTTTTTCTCTTTCTACAGATGTAAAAACTTTTTACAGCCATTTACTATTGTGGTTAATTAATGGTCACTGTGTTATTTTGCCTACCTCTAAGGTTTAATGTACTTGCTGCAGGGCATTTCATGTCCACCCAATCTCAATCTTTTACATTTTTACCCTCTATACCACAAGTATATGTAATACAGGTAACTCAATTGATCATTCCCCTCATATATAAAATCCTGCACATAGAAAATTAACCCATTGGAGAAGGTAACAGGCTAGAGCTTTTTCTGGAGGCGTAGATCAGCCCCGTAATAATTGTTAATAAAAATGTAGTATAGCATGTAAGCTCACTGCTGCGCTGTGTCAACCTTTGAGTTCATTAAACAGTTACGTAGATCAAGTTAATCTCACACAAAATCTGCGAAATAGCAGAGGACTTACTACTGTTTCCCTTTCGACATGACCTTTGGGTGCTGGATGTGGCTGAACAAAAGACTTAACTTGGATTATGAAGTTTGCGTATATTGTTTCAGTTGAACTCTCTTTTTTTGCAGGGTGAGGGAGGAACGAATAAGCGACTTAGCAGCATCCAATAGCCATGCTTTACTTTTTCTAAGCTCAGCTGTGATGCACTTCTATCCCTGAAACACCCCAATGTCAAGCGTTCTCACCACAGAAGTAAAAATAGCACTTAGGACTAGAATGTAGGGAGGTAGAATCCTTGCATGCATATGTGTGTAGGGGAGAGTTATAGGTAAAGGTAAAGGGACCCCTGACCATTAGGTCCAGTCGTGGCCGACTCTGGGGTTGCAGCGCTCATCTCGCTTTATTGGCCAAGGGAGCCAATAAAAGAGCCAGCGTACAGTTTCCGGGTCATGTGGCCAGCATGACTAAGCCCCTTCTGGCGAACCAGAGCAGCGCACGGAAACGCTGTTTACCTTCCCGCCAGAGTGGTACCTATTTACCTACTTGCACTCTGATGTGCTTTTGAACTGCCAGGTGGGCAGGAGCAGGGACCGAGCAACGGGAGCTCACCCCATCACGGGGATTCAAACTGCTGACCTTCTGATCGGCAAGTCCTAGGCTCTGTGGTTTAACCCACAGCGCCACCTGCGTCCCACGGGGGAGAGTTATACATGGGGATATTGGGTCCCTTGTAGCAAGCCTGTGTCATGCTGGTTTCCCCTTTCTTCTTCCCAGGACAGGATAGCTCCAAAGTTGTTTCCGAGCCTCTTCCTCCTGATGCTCTGCAGCACCTCGTCGTCCTTTCTCACAATCACAGCCAGGAATGTGGCTTCATCCCTAATGTGAAGCCCTCGTTGCTGGAGCAGAAAGAAGTCCCAAGCAGCATGGTATGGGAGTGCCTGGCCGGTCACACCTTCTCTTGGAGCCCCCTCACCTCGCAGACCTGCCCCCCGTCCCCCTGCAAGGCAGCCTCCAGGTGTCCAGAGGAGAAAGCCGTGCATTCCAAGCCCACCCCCCCGCCCTCCCGCATCATCCGGCGCCGGCGTTCCCTCCGCAGGGCGGCAGCAGCCCATGCCTTCTCCTTAGCGCTCGCTTCGAACTCACCAAGCCCAGTGGCCGAGGCAGAGCCATCTTCCAAAGAGGATGGGGAGGGCGGTGCGGACGGAGAGAGATTGGCGTGCCTCTCTCCTGGCAGTGGAACGGTCCTTGGCGAGGAGGCGGGATTGCTGAGCGTCCAGAACCCCGATGAGACAGGTGAGGGGGCTGGCTGCTTGTAGGATGCTGGAGTGAAGTCCTTGAACTTGAGTGCCAGTGTGGTGTAGTGGTTAAGAGCGGTGGACTCGTAATCTGGTGAACCGGGTTCGCTGCCCCACTCCTTCACATGCAGCTGCTGGGTGACCTTGGGCTAGCCCAGGGGTCAGCATACTTTTTCAGCAGGGGGCCGGTCCACTGTCCCTCACACCTTGTGGGGGGCTGGACTATATTTGGGGGGGGGGAATGAATGAATTCCTATGCCCCACAAATAACCCAGAGATGCATTTTAAATAAAAGCACACATTCTACTCATGTAAAAACACCAGGCAGGCCCCACAAATAACCCAGAGATGCATTTTAAATAAAAGGACACATTCTACTCATGTAAAAACACGCTGATTCCCGGACTGTCCGTGGGCCAGATTTAGAAGGCGATTGGGCCAGATCCGGCCCCCGGGCCTTAGTTTGCCTACCCATGGGCTGGTCTCACTTCTCTGAAGTCTCTCAGCCTCACTCACCTCACAGAGTGTTTGTTGTGGGGGAGGAAGGGAAAGGAAATTGTTAGCCGTTTTGAGACTCCTTAAGGGGAGTGAAAGGCGGGGTATCAAATCCAAACCCTTCTACTTCTTGGATGATTAGGGACCGAAGAGGCCCCACTTGGGTTAGAGGCTATAGGAGGGCGTTACGTTGGAGTGTGAGATGCAATTGTTGGGTGCACCTGAAAGTAAAAGCAGCCTGGAAAGGGCTGGCCCAGTAAGTGAAATACCGTACTTTTCCATGTATAACACGCACCCGTGTATAAGACTATTTAAGAAAATGACCCAAAGTAGTTGTGGAGCTTTTTTTGAGGGAGGCTGGCCCAAAGTTGTGGAGCTTTTTTGAGGAGGGGATTGACAGAGGTTGACAATCGCTTGCTTCTGCAACAAGCATCTGCCGGAAACAGCAAGCAAACTTGCCACGGCAGTAGCCAATCCACAACAGCCATTGACCCATCAACCAATCACGCACCCATTTAACACAGCAGGAGCTAATACAAAGAACCCCTTGCCACAGCCACCAATCACACACAAAATTGTCAATGACAAGCTGCAGCTCATGGCTGCAACCGATCACCCGTCACCCCTATCCATTATCCGTGTAAAAGAAGCCCCCCAGTTTTCAAACCTTATTTTAGAGTAAAAAAAAGCTCGTCCTATACACAGAAAAGTACAGTAATAAATTTAGCTCACTTAATAAGCAAGCACCATTACGTTACAAATTGTGGAATATGGTCTGCAAAGCATGCCTGTCAAATCCTTATGGTTACCGAGAAATTGAATAAATCTCCTCCAATACTTTCAAATAATCAGAAACCACAGAGAATCTGAATGAATTTCTAGTTCATTTTTTTGTTCTTCCTTCTCTGTGTATTTAGATTATCATCCTGCAGGTAGGATTCTGTCATTGATAACTTCGTTATATGCCCCTTGGGGGCTATTTGAGGAGGGGGGCATGCTTAAGGAATTATTATCATTACCAAGCCTGCCACAGGTTTTTAAAGCAAAACAAAGAGAAATGTAGCATCTCATTTTATTCGAAAGACACGTACCAGAAAAGATCTATTAATTAGCAAGGTTTTGGTAATATGTCTATGTAATTTCTGTATATTCTTTTCTAAATGGTAATTGCTTGAATTACAGTGGTACCTCGGGTTAAGAAATTAATTCGTTCCGGAGGTCCTTTCTTAACCTGAAACTGTTCTTAACCTGAAGCACCACTTTAGCTAATGGGGCCTCCCGCTGCCGCCATGCCGCTGGAGCACGATTTCTGTGCTCATCCTGAAGAAAAGTTCTTAACCTGAGGTACTATTTCTGGATTAGCAGAGTCTGTAACCTGAAGCGTCTGTAACCCGAGGTACCACCGTAATTGTAATTGAGTTGGAATAACAAAGGCGGTGGTGGTTAGAAAACATCTTGTACCTTATTGACACAAAAACGCAAATTGCTGGTATTAAAAAGGGGGTTTCTTTATGGGAAAAACATCTGCCTATGTAATAGCAGAAGGACTCCTCTATACAGTCGTACCTTGGACGTTGAACAGAATCCATTCCGGAAGTCCGTTTGACTTCCAAAACGTTCGGAAACCAAAGTGTGGCTTCCGATTGGCTGCAAGAAGCTCCTGCAGCCAATCGGAAGCCATGTCAGACGTTCGGGTTCCAAAGAACATTTTCAAACCAGAACACTCACTTCCGGCTTTGTGGCGTTCGGGAGCCAAAGCGTTCAAGTCGCAAGGCATTCGTCAACCAAGGTACGACTGTAATTTTGTACTGTTCCTGGTTTAGACTGTGGTTTCAGAGGGGTCCTTTATATCATCTTCATTGTTCCTCGCGGACTGGAGGTTTCCCAGGTTACAAAGCATGCAGTTCTGCTGATTTCACTGCACAAGGCCGCAGTCTCAATCCCTAGCATCCCCAGCTAGGCTGGGACAGATCCACTGCCCCAAACCCTAGACAGCTAGAGGACCTAGATGGGCCATTGGCCGGGCTGAATATCAGGCAGCTTCCTGTGTTCCTATGTATGCACATTCTGTGGCTGTGTCACCCAGTTCTAGCTGTGAATGTTTCCTCTTGCAGCGACTCCCTCCGAAGAGATTCCAGCTGCCACAGAAGTCACAGAACCTGAAAGGTCAGTTTCCATGCTGCCTAGATACAAGAGGCAGTTTACGACTTTAAAATAATAAAGCAAACAAATGGGGCAAAACGCAGACCAGCAGAGTTTCTGCAGGCGGACCGATGGGACTTCTCAGGAGCACATGGCATCAGCTCCCTGGCCTGGCTTCTTCACTTCTGCCTTCTCTCAGGGCACCCTTGAGTGAGAATGTCAACGTGGATCTCCACTCGCCCCTTTTTTGGCGGGACATGCAACTTTCCTCAGATGACTGAGCTCAGGAAGAATTGGGCTTTCCTGTTTCACAGCAGAGGCTGGCTACAAGGGTCGGCTAAATAGTGATTGTGGCATTCACAAAATTGCTATGCTCCCCAGTCACCCATTGGTGATATGTATACCTGGTATGTTGATGAACCATATATCTGTTGATACATTTTTTTAAAGCATTTTTTGTCATTTGTTGTTGTTTGCATAGGGTCTGTTAGTTTCTGCTCTAGGTAATGGAGTTTAAAAAGGTAAAGGGACCCCTGACCATTAGGTCCAGTCGTGACCGACTCTGGAGTTGCGGCACTCATCTTGCTTCATTGGCCGAGGGAGCCGGCATACAGCTTCCAGGTCATGTGGCCAGCATGACTAAGCCGCTTCTGGCGAACCAGAGCAGCGCACGGAAACACCGCTTACCTTCCCGCTGGAGCGGTACCTATTTATCTACTTGCACTCTGATGTGCTTTTGAACTGCTAGGTTGGCAGGAGCAGGGACCAAGCAACGGGAGCTCACCCCGTCGCGGGGATTCGAACCGCCGACCTTCTGATCAGCAAGTCCTAGGCTCTGTGGTTTAACCCACAGCGCCACCCACATCCCTGTAATAGAGTTTAGGGACCTTCAAAAGCCTTGCCTCCAAGGCAATTTGAAGTTGTCCACCTCCACAGCAACCTTGATAACACATTCATGGAAAAAGACAGTGCAGGCATCTCTCAGTAAGCTTAGCAATTACGGGAAACTCTCCTGCCTTTGATGTCAGGAAGGGCTGAGCTGTATGAACTGATGCCCCTTTCTACGTTGAAGGATCTTGGAGCCCTGCACCCTCTCACTTAGTTTTTATTTTAATTATTTTGTATTCTCTGCAGCACTTTGCCTCTACCAGAGGAGACGCCAGAGTCTGTGCCTGACCAACCAGAGCAGGAAGATGACGAAAGAGAGGAAGACAACCTGGTATATACAGATGACCTGCAAGATGAGAATTATCAGCCTTCCCTGGACAGGTAAATAGGCTTTGCGGGGCATTACCACCAGTTAGACTGTGCAAGCATTTCTAGTTTAACGCTGCTGTTCTTATTATTACGACTTTTCTATATAATAATAATAATTTATTATTTATACCCTGCCCATCTGGCTGGGCTTCCCCGCCACTCTGGGCAGCTTCCAACAAAATATTAAAATACTGTAATACACCAAACATTAAAAGTTTCCCTAAACAGGGCTGCCTTCAGATGTCTTCTAAAAGTCTGGTAATTGTTCTCTTTGACATCTGGTGGGAGGGCGTTCCATAGGGCGGGCGCCACTACCGAGAAGGCCCTCTGCCTGGTTCCCTGTAACTTGGCTTCTCACAGTGCGGGAACCGCCAGAGGGCCCTCAGAGCTGGACCTCAGTGTCTGGGCAGAACGATGGAGGTGGAGACACTCCTTTAGGTATACTGGACCGAGGCCGTTTAGGGCTTTAAAGGTCAGCACCAACACTTTGAATTGTGCTCGGAAACGTACTGGGAGCCAATGTAGGTCTTTCAAGGTGGTCTATCCCATCTTTCCTCCAAGGAGCTCAAAGCAACTTCCATGGTCCTCCCCACTCTCCATTTTTAAAACTCACAACAACCATGTGAGGTACATTAAGCTGAGAGTCTGTGAAGTGCCCAGTTGAGCTGGGATTTGCACTCTGGTCTGACAGGTCCTAGCCTAGCACTGTTAAACTCCACACCTGATTAGCTCTTGTGGGGTTCCACCCATCCTTTAGAGTCCGGTAGCGTTGCAGTAGTGTTGCATCCTGTCAAGTTAGTTTGGTTCCTGGGTGGCCAGAGCAGCTGTTCAGGGCTCAAGTACTTAGCAGACAAGCTTTTGCCCCTTCAGGGCTGGATTTAGGTTTGATGAGGGCCTAAGCTGCTGAAGGTAATGGGGCCCTTTATATGTCCAGCTGTCCTTTGTCAAATTGTCGCTGTTTTTTGTGTTGAATATATGCTATTGGGTAATTTATGGAGCTAATAGATATCTAAAGCCATTTGTACATGTTGCCATACAACCAGTCTATGCAGAATGTAGGCACCCTATATATAGAAATGAGCAAACCAGTGATATTTTAGGGAGCAGGCTAGCATGTGGGGCCCATTACTTACATCATAGGAGCCTACACAACACAAAACACTGTTGCTGTATGCAGGTTTTATTTTATTTGTTTTTTATCTTATATTTTGGAAATGTACGTCCAGGTTTTTTTTCCTTTTAATTTTTTGGGGGGCCTCCAAGAGAGTGGGGCCCTAACAAGAACAAGAGTTTGGATTTGATATCCCACTTTATCACTACCCGAAGGAGTCTCAAAGTGGCAAACATTCTCCTTTCCCTTCCTCCCCCACAACAAACACTCTGTGAGGTGAGTGGGGCTGAGAGACTTCAAAGAAGTGTGACTGGCCCAAGATCACCCAGCAGCTGCATGTGGAGGAGCGGGGAAGCGAACCTGGTTCACCAGATTACGAGTCCACCACTCTTAACCACTACACCACACTGGCTATCGCTTGTTTAGCTTATACATAAATCCGGCACGGTGCCCCTTCCATTTTCCCACCACTTTTAAAGACGGCTGCTTCCCTCATCCTTGCCACGTCCTTTTGCTGTTACACGAAAGACCCTTTCGTTGCTACGCTTACCAAGCTTCTTTCTTCCTGTACAGTTGCAAGAAGCGGGCACAGCCTGGTGATGAGGATGTGGCCCAGATTGGTCCAAAGCGAATCAGGTGGGTGCTGGTCCATTGGCTTTTTGGGCCCAAAGGGCACGCCTTTAACCTCCCCAGAAGTGGGCCATAGCGTAGGGACCATGGAAGAAGGCCTCTAATTCATGGTTAGATTAAGGCAGTCATGCTAGACAAATGGAACGATCTATTGAATCCCTCTTATTTGTCCATGGTCAAATAATATTCCATGAATCTGGTGATGCTTGAAGAATTGGCCAGCTGTCAACTTAGCACAAGCACCTTTCAATACTGCCTTTTGTTTTTCAATAGGTGTCGGGGAACCTTCCAGAGTAGAAAGAGAGGCAGGAGCTCTAGAAGGGAGGAAGGGGAATTCCATTGCACCTACTAAATCTCACCCACAGTTCTCCTTAAAAAATCAGCCTAAGTATAGCAACTGCTTAAATATATTTATGCTGTTCTGAGAAAGTTGACGCTTTAAAAATACTTGGCCAAGTACAGTGGTACCTCGGGTTAAGAACTTAATTTGTTCTGGAGGTCCGTTCTTAACCTGAAACTGTTCTTAACTTGAGGTACCACTTTAGCTAATGGGGCCTCCCCCTGCCGCCGCACGATTTCTGTTCTCATCCTGAAGCAAAGTTCTTAAGCCGAGGTACTATTTCTGGCTTAGCAGAGTCTGTAACCTGAAGCGTATGTAACCTGAAATGTCTGTAACCCGAGGTACCACTGTATTTGACATCTGGCCGTATTGTTTTTGAGTAATCCAATGCTTGACGCTTGGCATAAGAACACAAGAAGCTGCCTTATGCCGAATCAGACCATTTGTCCATCTTTCAGTATTGTCTACACTGACTCGCAGCATCTCTTCAGGGTTTAAGAACAGGGAACCTGGAGATGCCAGGGATTGAACCTGAGTTTCCTCTTCCTTCCTCTGCCTTTCTTCGCAGGAAGGCAGCCAAGCGAGAGATCCTCCTCTGCGACTATGATGGCTGCGGAAAGATCTTCTCCAACCGCCAGTATTTGAATGTAAGTGATGGATCAGTGGCAGGAAGCACTTCCCCACGCACAAGGGCAGAGAGAGGACACGGAGCACTGGGAAATGGTCGAATCCTGAGGGAACGTGAATTGGTCAGCCAAGACTATTTGACTGCCTCGGGAGGTGATAAGGTCTCCTTTGCAGGAGGCAGTTAAACAAAAAACAAGATATACATTTGCAGATTCCTGCACAGAGCAAGGGGTCGTATTAGATTACCTCCACAGTCCCTTGCAGCTCTAAAATTCTGTAATTTTAGGAAATCCGGTTTGGTGGAGAACATACTGTATGACCACTCGCATAGCAGTAGGAAAGGCCACCATATTGATAGCTGATCAGAGAGGATTAGTCAGGTTTAGTGACGTTGAGGACCAAAAGTTTTTAAAAAGATAAAGGACCCCTGGACAGTTAAGTCCAGTCAAAGGCAACTATGGGGTTTGAGCGCTCATCTCGCTTTCAGGCCAAGGGAGCCGGCGTTCGTCCGCAGACAGCTTTCTGGGCCATGTGGCCAGCAGGACTAAACCGCTTCTGGTGCAACAGAACGCCATGACAGAAACCAGAGTGCACAGAAATGCCATTTACCTTCCCGCCGCAGCGGTACCTACTTATCTACTTGCACTGGGTTGCTTTCGAACTGCTAGGTTGGCAGGAGCAGGGACGAAGCAATGGGAGCTCACCCCTGTTGGGTGGATTCAAACCACCAACCTTCTGATCAGCAAGCCCAAGAGGCTCAGTGGTTTAGACCACAGTGCCACCTGCGTCCCTTTAGTTGAGGACCAGCATATTGTCCACACAAACTGTTTATTTTCTGAACCGTAGACCCAAAGGAGAGCCTGCGCAAGTGGTTTGAGGCAGGGAGGCCAAAGGAGGATGTCAAAAACGCCAGAATGACCAGTCTTAGCGTTTTATTAAAGAAAGAAATCAACTTACAACACAGTGTGCAGAACCTCACTGCCTTTACAGTCGTGGGACAGACACCACCACAGTGAGAGGTCGCCAGGGCTTGTCTGCAAAGTGCTAATAAGTTAAACGTATGTTGTCTTGGCCAGAACCTCCCATCGATCCACCTGACCCATGAGGGCATATAGGCGGCAACCATCCGAGGCTTACAGATAGCTCCCCTCTCTAGGCTGAGAGTCCAGCATCCCAGGGCCCACAGATAAGCATAGCATCAAAGCAAGCCAGGTACCATATCTCAAAACAAGTGAATATCAACATCTAGGTGCTCATTCTTGCACCAAATAATTGTAGGGTTATCTTGACTGCCAAGATGGCATTTGCAGAATTTCTGGAATGTCTGACTTTTGCTTCAACACACTCTGTCCCTAGTTAAAAGGTAAAGGGACCCCTGACCATTAGGTCCAGTCGTGACCGATTCTGGGGTTGCGGCGGTCATCTCGCTTTATTGGCCGAGGGAGTTGGCATACAGCTTCCGGGTCATGTGGCCAACATGACTAAGCCGCTTCTGGTGAACCAGAGCAGCGCACGGAAATGCCATTTACCTTCCCACCAGAGCGGTACCTATTTATCTACTTGCACTTTGACGTGCTTTCGAACTGCTAGGTTGGCAGGAGCAGGGACCGAGCAACGGGAGCTCACCCTGTCGTGGGGATTTGAACCGCCGACCTTCTGATCGTCAAGCCCTAGGCTCTGTGCTTTAACCCACAGCGCCACCCGCATCCCCTGTCCCTAGTTAACTGCAGAAAATTTTCATGGGAGCCCCACCCCTTCAAGGATTTCATGCCCCAGCAATTTACATATCTGATGGGCAGAAAGAACTGTGGAGGATCATTCATTGGGCATGGTCCCTCATGCCCTCCTTGTAGGGACCTTAGATGCTGGAGGTGGTGGGCATGCAAAGCTCCCTGGGGCAGCATACCTCCCACAGCAAAGTCCCACCTTGCTCCATCAAAGCCATGTAAAGAGGCAGCGGATGGGCACATTTCTGAGACTGCAGTTTGTCATGAAATTATGTGATGTACCGTATTTTATCTGTTCAGGAAGATTGCTTTGCTCTGTTTTTGTAAAGCACTTTTGTTGCAGAAGGCAGAGTTTTTGTTTCACTTTGACCTCTTTTTCTGCCTCCCTCAGCACCACAAGAAATACCAGCATGTTCACCAAAAAACATTCACCTGCTCTGACCCCAGCTGCGGCAAGTCCTTCAACTTCAAGAAGCACCTTAAGGAGCACGAGAAACTGCACAGCGGTGAGGATTCTTGTAGGATCCCACCTTGTTAGAATCCCTACCAGCCCAGCTCTTGAAGTGCTTTTAACCTGCCTTCGGTGAACACTTTCCTGCCCCCTTATTCCATCCGGGAGATGATGTGGAGAGCAGCTAGCCTGCTGGGACATAGATTGGTCCTGAACGGGTTCAAGTCCCTGCTCCCAGAAGGGAGCAAATTATGTAGAAGCACGTACTATGGTGTCTAGAGAGGTATATATTTGGGCAGGACCCACAGCTATTATTTGAGGTTGGTTTTCATTTCAGGGTATTGAGTTACTCTTCAGACTTACCAAGAGGATTTAAGATTGGCAGTGTGAGACTCACAGAAACATGGCAGCATGGCATGGCAGAAAACATTGCCCACTGCACAATTATTCACTCCAGAGAAAAATGGTGTGAAATTATAGATAGATAAAGATATAAATAAGATAGTTTATCCTTCCAGATTCGAACTGTAAGTCCTTTGATAACCATAGGTAAAAGGTAAAGGGACCCCTGACCATTAGGTCCAGTCATGGCCAACTCGGGGGTTGCGGAACTCATCTCACTTTATTGGCCGAGGGAGCCAGCGTACAGCTTCCAGGTCACGTGGCCAGCATGACTAAGCCGCTTCTGGCGGAACCAGAGCAGTGAATGAAAATGCTGTTTACCTTCCCGCCGAAGCCATACCTATTTATCTACTTGGCACTTCGACATGCTTTCGAACTGCTAGGTTGGCAGGAGCAGGGACCGAGCAACGGGAGCTCACCCCGTCGCGGGGATTCGAACCACCGACCTTCTGATCTGCAAGTCCTAGGCTCTGTTTTAACCCACAGCGCCACCCACGTCCCTACTTTGATAACCATAGAGGTTTGCAAAATCCGCTTTTGTTGTCTTGCTAGATGTAGATGTATCTTGAAAGATACTTGAAACATTTTCAGAGGTTTGTTCTCCATTGAACTGCTTTGATTTGGGATTTGGTGTGTGTGTGAAAGAGAGAGAGCATTTTTGTTATTTGGATCCTAACTCTCCTTCCATTAACGGAACTGCGTTCACATTCACAAAACAATTCTATCCTGCCTTTGTGTTCCTCCGGTGCTCCCCCCCCCAAAAAAACCCCACCCAAATCTGTTCTTGGGGTTTGGGGGATCCTTGGGATTGATGTGGGATATGGTGCCCAACAGATGAAGGGGAAAGTTGGCAGAAATCACATCCTCCATTACATGAATGGGGGGGGAGAGACTTAGGATGCCTGCCAATATGTGTAACAGGGTTTTGTATGTGTACACATTAGACACTCGCTGCAATATAAACTTGTTACCTTGGGCCCAAAATAGCCAGTGACCTACTTTTTTCTTCCCTGCAGATAAAAGGGACTATATCTGTGAGTTCTGCGCCCGCTCCTTCCGAACTAGCAGCAATTTGATCATCCACCGGCGAATTCACACTGGAGAAAAACCCTTACAGTAAGGACTGTTGTATTGTACTACTGATAATAAGAACAATTAGTAATGCTTTTTCTTCTTTGGCGATCACTCGTAGCCAAGTAAGATTGTCTTCCATAAGCACGGTTTTAACAATGAGTCCGTAAGTGACTGTGGAGGCCAATTCTGGATCCACATGTCCTTCCACAGTGGGGACATTGGTTTCTGGGCGGGAGTTCACGGTGAGGGTTTGCCAAGCGTGCCTTCCTCCTAGCACATTTCTCCCTTGCGTCCTGAGTCCAACTGTCTTCAAAGCCCATGACACCTTTGGTAAGGGCTGTTCTCCAACTGGAGCGCTCGCAGGCCAGTGTTTCCCAGTTGTTGGTGTTTATACTACTTTTTTAAAAAAATTGCCTTGAGGCAGTCTTTAAACTTCTTTTGTTGACCACCAGCATTACGCTTTCCATTTTTAAGTTCAGAATAGAGTACAGTCATACCTCGGGTTACAGACACTTTTCAGGTTGCGCACCGCGCACCATGCCAAACCCGGAAGTACCGGAATGGGTTACTTCCGGGTTTCGGTGCTCGTGCATGCACAGAAGCACTAAACTGCTCTTTGCGCATGCGCAGAAGTTCCAAATCGCAACCCGCACATGCGCAGACGCAGCCCTGCAGGTTGCGAACGTGCCTCCCACACAGATCACGTTCGTAGTGGACAGAGCGTCCACTGTAGTTGCTTTGGAAGATAATAAATTCACCAGCAGCTCCCAAGGTAAGGTAAAGGTAAAGGGACCCCTGAACATTAGGTCCAGTCGTGACCAACTCTGGGGTTGTGGCGCTCATCTTGCTTTATTGGCCGAGGGAGCCGACGTACAGCTTCTGGGTCATGTGGCCAGCATGACTAAGCCACTTCTGGCGAACCAGAGCAGCGCACGGAAATGCCGTTTACCTTCCCGCTGGAGCGATACCTATTTATCTACTTGCACTTTGACGTGCTTTCAAACTGCTAGGTTGGCAGGAGCAGGGACCGAGCAACGGGAGCTCACCCCGTCACGGGGATTCGAACCACCGACCTTCTGATCGGCAAGTCCTAGGCTCTGTGGTTTAACCCACAGCGCCACCCGTGTCCCTAGCTCCTAAGGTAGGCTGCAGCAAATTATAATTCAGTATTAAAAACAGCTAAAACAAGACATAGGAATATGGTGGGTCCTAAAAACACATATCCCCTAGTATACGGGGATGGAGCTGTCCAGTCATGAGTTCCCTGAACCCCCTCATGCGGATGAGCTGATCCCCACCCCTTTTCTTGTATATTTGATGCAGGTGTGAGATCTGTGGGTTCACCTGCCGCCAGAAAGCCTCCCTCAACTGGCACATGAAGAAGCACGACGCGGACTCCTTCTACCAGTTCTCCTGCGACCTCTGCGGCAAGAAGTTTGAGAAGAAAGACAACGTCACTGCGCACAAGAGCAAGAGTCACCCCGAAGTGCCTGCCGGGCCTCCGCAGCCTGTGCAGGAACCCCCGTCTCTGAGCCACCCGCTTGCTCTGGAGCCCTTGGAAAACCCCGTGCAGAGCCAACCCAGCAAGGAGTCCGCCCTCATCATCGCAGTCACTATCGAGTAATTGGGCCGGGCCAATCGAGAAGCAAAATGGCGGAGAGGATTCCTGGCCAATCCTGTCGGCGACAGACTGCGTTTGGTTCGCAGTCGCAGAAGGATGCAAGATGGAGACCCCAGAAAGGGGACTGGAAAGCCTTGACCCCCAGGAAGCAATGTCTTGCCAGCTGCATCCCTTCAGCGCAGCTGCTTTCGGACTCGGTATCTGCTACACAAACGGCCCAGGGCTCAGCCTTGCCTAGTGGCAGGATGATGAGGAGTACAGTATCAGGAAGGCCTTGAAAGTCTTAAGTTGGTGGTGATTGGATCCCAGACTCCAAGTATGGGAGGGACTAAGGAGGCCCGTGCAGCTGGTAGAGGAGGCGTAAACATACCTCTTCAACTCTCACCTCACATGGATAACAGCTCTGGATTTAGCACGTATGGATTAATGACGATGGAAGACATGCCGTGCCCTGTTGTTGTTCTTAAATCCTTTTCCTTTGGGAAGCTTAAAGGACGCCACTGTCTCGCATGGACCTGGAATATGCAAGGCGTAGCCTCCGCTACAGAACTCTGATCATAACTGGAGATGCACTCTGGAATCTGCATGTGCAAATCTTTACTTATTTTTCATGTTTCGCTGGCCTTGGGACCGACTGACATGTTACGGAGAGATGACAAAGACGTGGGCAGAGCACTTCACTCCCAAACCCTGGTCGCTGGAAATTGTTTACCTTGGCTCTGGAGATTCACCAGGCATTTCCCACAGACTCAACCTTTAAAGGGGGCACGGGGGAGGGGGGGGCGAAGAGAAGCACATTTCTAGTTCTTATGGCTGCATAAAGAGAGGTTTTTGGGTGGGGATCGGGGTTTTTTTAATTCTCAGGAAACTAAATTCTGCAGCCAGTCCAACACCCTGCATTTTTTCCTGTGCTTGCACATTGTTATTTAATACATCTCCCGCTCCTGCCTAGCTTGCACAGATTTCACGTTGTTACATGGGCCATTGAGAAACTTAGCTTTCACGCCTGGGCTTCCCGCAGCCAGTTAGACTTTTCAGCCATCCAGCTTGGGCCTGCAGTTTTGTACCTTATCATTTCAGTAGGTAGAGCACAAGGCCCAGCATCGTGGGGTAGAGTCTCAAGTTGGGCAAAAGATTCCTGCCTTGCAGGGGGTTGGACTAGATGACCCTCGTGGTCCCTTCCGACGCTACAATTCTGTGATTCTATCTGGAGCCGCCTTCCTGTAACTTAGGCAATAGTCCAAGGAGAATAAGGAGTTGGCACAAGGCACTCTGCAGATCAAGACTCTTCATTCCCGGTGTACCTTGTTTAGGGTAGGCTCAAACCTACATTCCTGCTTCTTTTGGATATTCCCACCGTGCCATCTGGGATGATAGCCATCAGCAGCAACAGACAGCATACTCCAAACTTTATTATATGTGAGCAGGTTCTGATGAGCCATTTCACGAGGCGATGACCCTAAGGCAGCTTTGCTCCCACTCTTTGGAAATTTTTGAATTTTTAAAAAGCCTTATAAGGCTCTGAGCATGCCTCATCTGAGGACAAGGAATTCTTCTCCCTGTGAAGCAGCTGTGATAGGGATCTTTTAGCTATAACTGGCGCTGTGGGTTAAACCACAGAGCCTAGGGCTTGCCGATCAGAAGGTCGGCGGTTCGAATCCCTGCAACGGGGTGAGCTCCCGTTGCTCGGTCCCTGCTCCTGCCAACCTAGCAGTTCAAAAGCACACCAGTGCAAGTAGATAAATAGGTACCGCTCTGGCAGGAAAGGAAACGGTGTTTCCGTGCACTGCTCTGGTTCGCTTAGTCATGTTGGCCACATGACCTGGAAGCTGTACACTGGCTCCCTCGCCCAATAAAGCAAGATGAGTGCTGCAACCCCAGAGTCATCCGCAACTGGACCTAAACGGTCAGGGGTCCCTTTACCTTTTACTACATGGAGATGCCAGAATTACCTGTCCTCGCTCAAAGGAGGCTATTGCATCTCTGCACTCGAGTTGGTTCTTTGGGCATCCATTCAGAAAAAAACAAGTATAGCTCAGCTCTCCTATTTTGGGGGAACACTAGTCCAGCCTGCAGAATCTGCAAAGCACGTTATCTTTGGGTTTTCCCCCGTCACAGCTTATTGGAGTGTTCTGCAAAGGAGCACAGTAATTCCAGTATACCACCACTACATGCTGGGCACAAAGAAGGAGGAAGGATGTTGCGTTCATCTTTGGTTTGTGGGCTTTCTAGAGCAGGGGTCCCCAAACTAAGGTCCGCGGGCCGGATAAGGCCCGAGGGACTCGTTTATCTGGCCTGCAGCGATGCCCGCTGCCGCTGTCTGCTCTTACCGGTGCTGCGCTGGCTGCATGGCTGCCCACTTCAGGTTGGAGGAGCACCAGAAATAGCTTGTGCGCATCCGCAAGCATTGTGCACATGCACAAGCGTTATTTCTGGTACACATCCGGGTCGAAGGAGGCCCGTGCACGTGCAGTGCTCCTCCAACCCGGAAGTGCGCCGGGAATAGCGTGTAGGCACTTATGGGCACACGCCCCCCCTCCCTCCACGCGATCAGCGCTGGAGACACCGGCCCAAGGCGCGGTAAATTTGCTGACCCCTGTTCCAGAGGAAACAAGATTGCACTCCAGGCGACTCCTGTGATCAACAGAAAGCTTAAGAGCTAGTGATTATTGCTTTTACTGAGGAAGCTGCCACACAGCCTGAAAGCAAAAGGCATTGGGGAGAAGTGTCGTTTCTGTAGCAACAGAGTATGAGAGGCGGTTGTGGATTCTCTCCCTTGGAGGCTTTTAAGCAGAGGTTGGATGGCCATTTGTCATGCATACGTTAGTTGAGATTCCTACATTGCAGGGGGTTGGACTAGATGACCCTAAGGATCCCTTCCAACTCTGATTCTGCAAGGCTGCATTCCAAAGCTCATCTTCATCACATTAATGAAATGTTTTAACCCACAGCAGTTCTCTGAGGTTTATCAAAAAAGAGTTTAATTCTAAAACAGACATGAGTTGAAAGTTTTAAACTTTCCTCTCTCCTTCAAAAACAAAACTGGTTTTATTTTCGGATAACAATCTATAGTGCCATATAACTAGGTGCTTGCTGCTGGTTTGATCTCCTTTCTGCGGCCGGCACGTTGCAAAATATTTAAATCTTGTTAGAAGGTTGTAAAATTTATTTGGTTTTTTCCTGCCCATGAGAATTGTATAAAAGAAAAAGGGGAAAGGGAAATAATTTTGATAGATATTTGCTAAATAAACTAACGTTGACTCTGTTCTTTTGGATTTCTTTTGGGGGGGTACTTTTTAATGACTTGATGTATAATATTTTGCTGGAAGCTGCCCAGAGTGGCTGGGTAAACCCAGCCAGATGGGCGGGGTGTATTTATTTATTTATACATACATACATACATGACAGGGACACGGGTGGCGCTGTGGTCTAAACCACATAGCCTAGGGCTTGCTGATCAGAAGGTCAGCGATTCGAATCCCCGCGACAGGGTGAGCTCCTGTTGTTCGGTCCCTACTCCTGCCAACCTAGCAGTTTGAGAGCATGTCAAAGTGCAAGTAGATAAATAGGTACCACTCTGGCAGGAAGGTAAACGGCATTTCCGTACGCTGCTCTGGATCGCAGGAGCAGCTTAGTCATGCTGGCCACATGACCCGGAAGCTGTCTATGGACAAACGCCGGCTCCCTTGGCCTATAGAGTGAGATGAGCGCTGCAACCCAGAGTCATTTGCAACTGGACCTGGAAGTGCAACTGGTCAGGGGTACCATTACCTTTTTACTTACATGCATACATACCCCGCCCATCTGCCTGGGTTGCCCCAGCCACTCTGGGTGGCTCCCAACAAAATTATTATTTTTATTATTTTATTTTATTTTTTATTAGCGAGTTCTCGATCCTCAGTGGGAAGCGCACAGAGGGCACACATGATCACTAGTGGATCCAGCCCAGATAAGTTTGTTGTGAGCGAACACTCCAGCTGAAATCAGCACGTTTGAGGGCTGCCATCCTATACCCGCCTTTCTCCACTAGGGGCCTCCGAGGCGAAAGCGGCTTTCTCTTTGCAAAGCTTTTCCTTCCTGCGCGGTCGAAGCCGATCCGACGCTGTCTCCTCCTCCACCTGCTGACGACCGAAAGCGGGGCGGGGCTTAATCCGCATCGCCGTCCAACCCGAACGCCGCTTTCCTTCTCGTCGCGTGCTCCACCTTCTCCGACCGGAGTGAGAACTTGTCAGCCCGATGGCTCCGGGCTCCTCCTGCCTCCGTGCAACCCGCACCCCAAGGGCTGCTGCGACTTAACAATTAACGCCGGATACAGGGGAAGGGGAGGAAAAAGGGCTGGGACAGCGGAGCGAGGAAACCTCACATATTTCCCTTCCTTGCACAGCTTTCCCGATCGCGTTGAAGCGGAGGCGGAGGGAACGGGCGCAGCTTGACACGCGCGCGCCACCCGCAGACCCTGAGCCGGACCAGAAGGAGAACCTTGGCGTTTCCCGGCAGCTGTTCGGCCGATCTCCGGCGTCCCTTGGCTTTGTTTGCAGGGATTTTCGTTTTCCTCCCTTACTGGTTGTTGTTGTTGTTTTCCCCCCACTCCACTCTTCCGAAACCATCCATCTCTTTCATTTGATTTATTGATTTTCCTCCTCCTCCTCCTCCCCCCATGAAAATGCCTCTGAAATACGTCAAGAGTCGGAAAGGCAGGGATCAGCTGCTTCACGAAGGGTACCTGTATCGGAAGGAGCGGGAGAGCAAGAGCAAGATGGTCTGGAAATGCGCCGACTACCACAAGTCCCGTTGCCCGGGGAAGGCCCACACGCGCCACGGCAAGCTGGTCCACTCCTTGCCACACAATCACCCTCCTCCTGCCAAGACAGCCGGCACGGATGCCGAGATGTGTGGCACGAAGGAAAGGCCCTCCTCTAGCCAAGAGCCCGTCCGCAAAGGGTCCGTGCCAGGCTGCCAGGCGTCGCCAGGGGTGCCCGCTTCCCGCAAGCCACGCATCCAGAACGATCCAAAGCTAACAATCCAGCTCTTGAGGGCACGTCTGAACGCAGCCCGCCAAGTCGTGTCGGACTTGCAGCAGGGATCTTCTGCTGTCTCTGAGACAGTTCCTGTAGATCCGTCTTCGCCAGCTTCTCTGGACTTGCCTGAGCGCTCAGGTGCATTTGAGAACGCAAGATCCAAGGCCGCCTTTGCTCTGGGCAACAGCACAAATGCACCCCATTTGTTCGCAACCCGGTCCAGTCAGGAAGCTGCTCGCCAGAGGTTCCGCTTGGGCCCTGTCCCGCCTGCAGAAGCCCCCCAGGAGATTCTATCCTGGCTGAGCGAGGCAGCTGAGCAATGGCTGTGTCCTCAGCAGCACAGCAAGGACCAGATTGTGGATATGGTCACCCTGGAACAGTTCCTGAACGTGCTTCCGGGGAACTTGCAGGCGTGTGTGAGAGCCAGGGATCCAGGCAGCAGCAAGGAGGCACTTCAGCTGGTCGAGAGCTATTTGAGGGAAGAGGAGCCAGCTAACGCTGTTCAGGTGCTGGGATGTGGTTTTTTTTCTTTCTTTTATTGATATGTTTACATGTGTTGCCCACTTTTCCTTCAAGGAGCTTGAGGTGGCCTAGGTGGTTCTCCACCTCCCAATGTTATCCTCACAACGACCCTGTGGAGTAGGTTGGGCTGAGAGTGAGCGACTGCCCCGAGGTCACACAGTGAGCTGGGTGGGGATTTGAACCCTGGACTCCTGGCTCTTAGTCCAACGCTCTAACCACTACGCCACTCTTAAGAATGGAATGCTGTTGTGTATCCGATTCTAATGCAGACCCAGAAAAAACTGGTACTGTTTGATGTTGCCCTTTGTGCTTCTGTTGTTGCAGACCTGCTGTAGCTCAGGGGGGAAATGCAGCCCTCTAACCCTCTCTTAACTGGCCCTCTGCGCTTTCCCCAGACCACAACCCTCACCAGCCCTGCTCCATGCCCCTCCTCAAGTGCTTTTGCCTGGCTGGAATTTGTCCTCGAACTATGATGGCGTTTGAGTGTGCTGGGGCTAGAGCCATGTCTGTTGCCCCATCCACCCTTGTCTCGCCATTGGCGTGTGGCCCCTGAGTGATTGTCTGTGAAGGGATGTGGCCCTTTAGGTTCCCCACCTCTGTGCTATAGAGATGCAGTGAGTTCCATCTCCCTGGCCAGAAACTGACGTCCGGTGTTAATCCTTTTCTGACGGCTAGAGAATATCCACTGCAATGCATTCAGCAAAAGGTCATGGTGGTGGGTCAGTGTGGTGTAGTGGTTAAGAGCGGTAGTCTTACAATCTGGGGAACCGGGTTCGCTTCCCTGCTCCTCCACCTGCAGCTGCTGGGTGACCTTGCGCTGGTCACACTTCTCTGAAGTCTCTCAGCCCCACTCACCTCACAGAGTGTTTGTTGTGGGGGAGGAAGAGAAAGGAGATTGTTGGCAGCTTTGAGACTCCTTCGGGTAGTGATAAAGCGGGATATCAAATCCAAACTTCTTCACAGGGTTTGTTGGGGCCTGCACTGAGGGGAAAGGTTTATTTGGAGCCTGTTGGGAAAGGATTCTGGTAAGCTGGATATGACACACATATCAATCATAACCAGTGTTTTTGTTTTGTTTTCGCTGGCTTTTCTTCTTTTAAAGGCTGCGTGAGGTGCAATTGAAGCTATTCCTGGCTTGCAGGTGCCATGATAGAAAAGCTTTCTTCCTGCTTGTCACGCAGCTCTAAACTGCAGGAAAACATTGCTGGAAGCAAAATGTTTGCTGCGCTCTCTATCTCTCTCTCTTGTTGATATAAGGCAGGGATACAAGGCACAGATGGCACATTCTTGCTCGTAATCTGGTTGAGTAACCAGTCTGATTTGGTCTCTTCTCTGATTATATCTCGTTTGTGCCTGTGACAGAGTGTGCATTTAATCACATTGGTGTGAGGTGAGGTTAAGCCTGTGTTCCCATGACCAAATAAATGGGAAGCTTCCTGCTGATCTTCCCTTCACTTTCATTCCGTACAGTTAAGTGGGAAATGCCAAGTGCTGTGATATGGAGTGGCATAGAATGGGATAATCAGAAATGGCCTGGGGCTAAACTGAGCAAAAAGGGGTTTGCACAAAAACATGCCCTGAATGCTATGCTATCAGAGCCAGGGGGAGAAATTGGGTAACCATAGTACCTTTTTAGCAAATGATTTTAAATAATAATAATAATAATAATAATAATAATAATAATAATAATGATAATAATAATAAACCTGGTGTGGTGTCTAAATGCAAGTTATTGGACTTAAGAAATTGCCAGGCCTCTGGTCCATCTCCTCTAGCATAGTCATCTCTGACTGGCCCTGAATCTCAAATGTCTTGGATACCAAGGCTGAAAAAAAGACCCTCACCCAAGATCCTTCAGCTGGAGATAGAATCATAGAATCGTAGAGTTGGACCGGACCATGAGAATCATCTAGTCCAACCCTCTGCAATGCAGGAATATTCAGCTGTCCCATACGGGGATCAAACCTGCAACCTTGGCGTTATCATCAGCACATGCTCTAACCAGCTGAGCTATGTGTGTGCGATGTACGTGCGCTGCCGCTTTTGTGCATTAAAATTCTCTGGTCTGCCCCTAAGCTATGTCCCTTCCTCCCAAAACCTCCTAAGGCTTTGCCCAACACAGTGAACAGAAGTCTTAATACTTAATGGAATATCCCTCTTGTTTGTTTCAGGGCCTGGTAACCTTTGAAGATGTATCTGTGCGTTTCACGGAGGAAGAATGGGCTCTGCTGGGCCACAAAGAGAAAACCCTTTACTGGGATGTCGTGCAGGAGAATTACGATAATGTGGCCTGGATGAGTAAGTGTTCCTAGAGAATCCTGGTGTACGGTTACCAACTCTTTCCACTTTTACATTACTGCAGCATACAGTTCAGGCATGCATCAGTTATACCCAGATTTCTCTTGAAATAATCATCCCCTTGTACATCTTTTATTAACTATTTTATGTGGCCATCTAGCTTCCCATTTTTAGATGCCCTTTGAATACTTTCTTTCATCAACAGTCTTTTTAAGTTGAACTCATGACATTTTCTGCTTCTGTACTTTCCTTGCATTTACTGTTATTTTAACATTTGCTGTACACTGCCTAGATGGCTTCGATACAAGTTAGCAGCATATGCATATTTTTACAAATAAATAAACTGAACTCACCAAGCCTTCCGCCGGACTAGATAGGCATAGGATTGCACCGTGAGCTGATTATTCAATTTTGTGACTTCTTTTAATTGCAGTAGAGAGGGACTGGTGCAGCCAATGTATTCTTAATGAATTTTTAGGACACAGTGTGATTGCTTTTCCTTGCTTCAGCAGGTGACGGGACTGATAGCAAAAGCAGAGAAGAGGATCCTTGGCTGGAAGCGTGCGAATCGGTGGCGATGGGAAGATCCAAGGAGGCTATTTTGCAGAGTCCTGAACAAGACTTGCTAAGGCAGAGCTGTCTGGAGAGGCAGCAAAAAACCAACTCAGGAAGAGAAAGAGAAAAGGATGTTCTCTGTTGCAAGAGTTTGCAAAAACTAGACAGTGACATGGTTCACCTAGAGATGGAGACATGTGCCGATTGTGAGGACTGGGGCGAATCCTTATCAGCATTTATCAATACTCAGGAAAGTCCCAGCGAGGAAAGTTCTAAGCCTATGGCTCAATCTGGGGAGTCACATGAATTATCTGAGAAGAAAATCCTCCAGAATCTTCAGGAAAACTTAATCAAAGAGGACCAGAGCAGTTTGCTGGGGCAACAGGCAAGCCAAGAGAGATCTACTCTTCTTAGAAACAGCTTGAGGGATCCACTTCATCTAGACTCTAGGCCATGTACTGATTCTGCAGAACTGGAGGAATCACTAAGAATTGGCAGCAGTCAGAAAATTCACAGCAGGGAAGATCCTGACTATGTGGCACTGGAAATGTCTGTGGACGAGATTTCTCAGATTTCTGCCAAGCAAGACCTGCAGTCCAAGCCTATGCAGCTTTGCTCAAACCTGATTCTTGCCGAAGCGAACGAGATGGCAGACTTACAGCACAAACCTGCACATGTTTACTCAGAAGTAAGTACCAGTGGGGCTCACTCCCAGGGAAGTGGGTGTAGGATTTCAGATTCAATCAGCGAGGACCAGAACGTTCTGGAGAGCCATCGCGCCAGCATCTCAGGAAATGATGATGGACAGGAGAAATGTCTTCTCTATGGAAATGGTCTGAGAGATCTGTCCAAAGACATGCTTCAGCTAGATGCTGAACCAGGACCAGAGAACCAGAATAGCCGCACTGATTGTGGGGGTCAGGATCAGTGCTCAAAGCACATTGTTAGCCGGGAAATGGCTCACAGGGAAGACCTATATAAAAGTCCCAAGTCCAATAGGCGGTTCACCAAAAATGCTGGCCAGGCTAGCTGTTCCGATTCAGGTAAGAAGCCCAGAGACCTCTTGGCTTTAATGAAACAAAGGCGGAAAAAAAGAGGAAAGTATTTTAATGGGGAAAACATGCATGCCAAGTCTGTTCTTGGAGTGCCTCAAAGAATCCAGCCCGCTGGAAAACTTCAGAAACGTTTGGACTGGAAAGACAAGGGCCTCTACAAACTTAGCCAATGCAGACTTCTTGAACCAGGAAGAAGACTAAGGCAACCCCTCAAAGACCATCTCCAGACTCGGGAAGCATTGCATCTGACTACAGCGACAATCAGAACGGCCTCAGGGACCGGACCTTCCCCTCCAAACCCCAAAAGACTGAAACCCGAGCCAGTATATCCCTCCCCTCCCCCTCTCTACAAAATGGCGGCTGAGCCAACGCTGGCCCAGTTCATGGCTCTGCTAGAACAAGTGGCTGCCGACGCTGTGGAGATAAAGTCTGCAGTCTCCCGCTTGCACACCTCAGTCACTGCCATCCTCAGCGCCCTCGGGAGTCTCTCTGGGTCTTCGGACGAGGCTGAGCTCAGGATTTCCGACTTGGAGGACACCTCCCGAAATACAAAGGCCCAGCTTGTGAAGCAGTGTAATGATATTAAAGCTATTGAGGCCAAACTGATTGGGAAGGCCGTCCAGACCAATGTCATTGCAGGGTTGTGGTCGTCGCTGAGGGGTCAGAGAGAGGCAGACGCCCTTCATCAGCCCCCTAACTAATGTGCAAGGATGTTCTGAAGACTTGGCTCAGAGAGAGATCAAGCACCGATCATTCCAAAACTAGGCTTGGATGCAATTGGTCCAAACAACCTGTTCACCGGTCACAAATCCACCACTCCTTTCTGCTGCCTTAGAAAAACCTTTGCAAGCTTTTGACCCTCTGCTTCTTTCAATAAACCTTTGGTGACCACAGTAAAAAAAATAAAATAAAATGGTTCTTGTGCCTCTGCTGATGTTGATTCAAGTCATACTTGGCCTATCTAGGAATGGAGGGCAGGAGAGTAGTCCGGGAACAAAGGGGATGAGGGCAGCCAGTTTTGCTTGCTACATTCAGGTAAAGGTACCCCTGACCATTAGGTCCAGTCATGGCCGACTCTGGGGTTGCGGCGTTCATCTCACTTTATTGGCCGAGGGAGCCGGCATACAGCTTCCGGGTCATGTGGCCAGCATGACTAAGGCGCTTCTGGTGAACCAGAGCAGCGCACGGAAATGCCATTTACCTTCCTGCTGGAGCAGTACCTATTTATCTACTTGCACTTTGATGTGCTTTCAAACTGCTAGGTTGGCAGGAGCAGGGACTGAGCAACGGGAGCTCACCCCGTCGCAGGGATTCGAACCGCCAACCTTCTGATCAGCAAGCCCGAGGCTCTGTGATTTAATCCACAGCGCCACCCGCGTCCCTAATCACTAACATTGCATGTAAATTCCTACCTTTCCTCTGTGGAACCCCAAAGGGTGTAACTGAGGGTTCCCTGGTAGTTTTCCATCCAGGAACTGACTGAACCAGCTTTCCCCAAGAAGAGAGAGGTCCTCTCCCTCACTTTTATCGCCATGTTGAAAAGCACAGCATGAAAGTGTTGCCTGTCTCCCAGTGCTGCTTGCGGTTAGAAGCTTCTGCCTGGAAGACAGGGGTCACCCTACGACAGAGCACCTATAGGCTGCTGAGGCAGATGAGAGATCCCTGGGATAAAGAGGGTGAACGAACAGCACTATAAATGCAATGGTCAGACAGAGCGAGCTCCTGACAGCAGGATGTGTCACAGCAAAGGCCGTCCATATAGTATTGCCAACTTTCCCATCAGCCACTAAAGCTGCGCCTCTTAACAACAGCTTGACGTGCAGATATTTATTAATCTCTAAAGCACCTATAATGTTTAGGCACAGTTTGAGGTGGAGAATAACAGGAGAAGGAGAAGGAGCAGCCTACAGACTTAGGTCATGTCCACACCATACATTTGTAGCACTATGATACCACTTGGAACAGCCATTGTTTTCCGCAAAGCATTCTGGGAGCAGGGGTGGACTTTAGTAATCTCTGGTAATATGGCACCAAAATTTGGCATCCCTGAATTATGGAGCTTCTCGATTTTGCGCCCCATCAGCTTGGCACCCTGTGCGAGGGAGAACCACCCTCACCGCTCTAAACCCAGCGCTGCTATGAGCTGTAGTTTGCTAAAGGTGCTGGAAGTTGTCAGGAGAGAGAACCCCTCATTCCCCTCACAGAGCTAAATTTCTCAGAGTGGCTTAATGCTCAATGCCTCTTCCGAGAGAACTACCAGGAATCTGGGGGGGGGGGAAGCACAATTGTTTAAAATGGCATCATAATGCTTTAAAACAGGCTTCCTCAACCTCGGCCCTCCAAGTGTTTTTGGCCTACAACTCCCATGATCCCTAGCTAGCGGGACCAGTGATCAGGGATGATGGGAATTGTAGTCCCAAAACATCTGGAGGGCCAAGTTTGGCCATGCCTGATTTAAAGCTTTCCTTTGGGGGGGGGAGGTGCTGGCACTGTGTTCCCTTGAACATCCCCAGAAAAACAACAACATTGCCTTAAAGTCCAATTAGAAAGCTTGGCAGAAATGACTGGCAGAATCCGAGACCAGGGACAAGAGTCGGTGAAAGAAGATTGGAAGAAATTCAAAGACTATTTACAGAAATATTGTAAAATTAATGAATGTTAGAATGATGTTGGATAGAAATTAAGTGGTTTCCAGCTGTAATGCTTTAAGAGACATGAAAAAAAGGTTCATAAATGGGCAAAAGCTTAATGGCAAGGATTTGCTGAACTAACAAATTGAAGTGGAATACAAAAAAGAGAGGTATGAGGAGGTCCGGGGAAATAAGTGTAAGAAAAATATGCAACGGAAAATTAAGGTGTTCTTAACTGTTTTTATTCTGTATTTTTTCTTGTATTTTTATTTTGTATTTTTCTTGTACTTTTTCTCTTTTTTTCTTTTTTTCTCTTTTCTTTTT
The DNA here is from genome assembly GCF_965112155.1 of Podarcis liolepis. Taxonomy (NCBI): domain Eukaryota; kingdom Metazoa; phylum Chordata; class Lepidosauria; order Squamata; family Lacertidae; genus Podarcis; species Podarcis liolepis. The sequence continues at coordinate 107,209,332 of NC_139555.1, read as the reverse complement.
TATTGTAATACCTTAAAAACTTTAATAAATATCGTATAAAAAAAATTAAAGTCCAATTAGAAAGCTTGTGGTGTATATTCATTTGAGGATCCCGCCTGGGGACCTGAGGAGACCTGGATTCAAATGCCTAATTATACCTGGCAGCAAGTACCTAGAGGTGTCTACATTCCCAAAAAGTACAGTTCCGTAGCACTCCTGGAACATCTAAGCTGAGATCCATCAACATGGGCGGTTGAGCAGGCGCAGCTTCCCTTTTGTATTTTGCAAGCTGATTGCAGCATTGGGGCTTGATGAGGAACAGGTGGCCCTCCCCTGTTCCAAGCTTACTCCAGCTGAGGAATCACACACTTCCCAGAGCTAACAAGCTCCACCTGGCTAGCTAGGGAGCTGGGCTGTGGGTCCTTGCCTGATTCAGCCTCCTAGAGCACCCGCCCACCGCTCCCTGTGCCTTGGAGCTGGCCGAGTTCGTGGAGACAGGGGCCCCTTTGTCTCTGATTCCTGGGCGCTGACTCTCAGCCCTTCGCCATCTTCTGCCGCCCTGTGAGTACATTCCAGCTACCCCACCCACCTCTCCTCCACCTTGCCCTGGTGTGTGCCAATTGTGGCTACACCCCTTCCTCCTCCCTGTTGTCCTGCCAATTCATGAACACTCGTCCACTGTGAAGCTCGCTTGGGGCCAACCCCTGCTTCTCAATCTAACCTAACCTAACCTAGCTCCTTGGAGGGAAATTGGGATAGAAATATAAGATTTGGGAAAGTGGGATAGAAATGCGGCAGCTAGACTGGTGACTGGGAGCGGCCGCCGAGACCACATAACACCAGTCTTGAAAGACCTATATTGGCTCCCAGTACATTTCTGAGCACAATTCAAAGTGTTGGTGCTGCCCTTTAAAGGCCTAAACAGCCTCAGTTCAGTATATCTGAAGGAGTGTCTCCACCCCCATCATTCTGCCCAGACACTGAGGTCCAATGCCGAGGGTCTTCTGGCGGTTCCCTCACTGCGAGAAGCCAAGTTACAGGGAATCAGGCAGAGGGCCTTCCTGGTAGTGGCGCCCACCCTGTGGAACAACCTCCCATCAGATGTCAAATAGAACAACTACAACTAGACTTTTAGAAGACATCTGAAGGCAGCCGTGTTTTAGGGAAGCTTTTAATGTTTGATGGATTACTGTATTTTAATATTTTGTTGGAAGCCACCCAGAGTGGCCGGGGAAACCCAGCCAGATGGGCAGGGTATAAATAAATTATTATTGTTGTTGTTGTTGTTGTTGTTGTTAGAAACTGGCATGATGCAAATTGAATAAAGGGGATGGGGAGGGAAGAGGGAAATAAGCAAACTGTTTGCCCCTCCAGCACTCAGTGTCACCATGAAGCCTTCCCGAACCTGACACAGTCCAGATGTTTCGGGCTGCAACTCCCATCAGGGGCACTGGGAGTTGTAGTTCGAAACATCTGGGTGGCGCCACGTTGGGGAAAGATTGTCATAGTTAATGTTCCAGCTTCTTTCCTCTGGTCAGGAGGAGCAGCAGATTGATTCAGGGGCTGGGTTTGACTCTGCTATGGAAAGCCCCCCCTGCTGATTTTTCTTTCTCAGCTCAAGCTACTGTTAAAGGCACAAAAGGAGCCCGGGCTCCCACCATCTCCACAGTCAGATGACTAACCTACTTCCTTAACAGAAGAGGTGATCCTAGTCAGGTAGGGGGGTCATTTAAGTTTCTCCCCACCAGAGGGCAGTGCATGGGGGTTGTGTTACCAGGCTAGAATGAAAGGAGTTTTATTTAAGAGGCTGTACCTCTAGTTGATTAGTCCTTCCTTAGACCTGGATGCTAGTTTCATGGGATTGTGTGAGAAGGGGGAAGACTTTCCCAGAGCCTCCTGCAGTAGAGAGATCAGCAGGTGAACCCCCTGCTCAGGATTCCTCTGAACTTCTTGCTCCAGGTAAGAATCGATGGAACAAACATAGATAAAAGATTTTGTACCATGGGGGGGACAGGGGATGGGACGACAACAACAAACACCTGTCGTTTCTTTCTTTCCGTTTGCTCCAGATCCTTTATATGATGAGAAATTAATTCACTCGCCCTGTTTCCAAAGCTTATGCTTGTTTATGCAGGTCAGAAATAATTCACTCAAGGCTAAAGGAAAGCTGTAAATCTGTGCCCCTCTATTTAGGAGATTTATAAACCACTTGATCAAAGAGCTCCCCAAGCGCTATACAAATCAAATGGTTGGAGCCGGTACTGCTAAAATCCATAGACTAATTTAAAACCAAGTGGGCTTAATAAAGCCATTGTCATTTAAAGCAAAAAATCAAATCAAATAAACTTTAGAAATTTTTGAAAATGCAGAATCCATAGCTTCATTACCCGCCAACTTTTTTTCTCCTCTCTCCTCGCTAATAGTAAACTATTAGGCTGAGGCAGAGTTCTGGAGAACCTGAAAACTTGACCATTATTTTGTGACATTTGGCTGGCCTAAATACTGATTTTGAAGTAGGTGCCACAAGATTCTTTATCTCTCTTAATGCAAAGTAAAGCGCTGTGATCCTTTACATCTCCTGGTACAACAGGGTAGTCATGGCAGTTATCTGCCTCCCAGACGTTGTCTCCCCTCCTTAGAGGCAATCCCCTTAAGGCAATAAGAAGCAAAGAGAACTAAATGGCCGTTCATACAATGCATTATAAAGTGAGTATCTTCAATTGTTATGCAAATTGTGCAGCACAGGAGTTCAGCCATTTGCCTTTGGAAAGCTATGTATCTGTTGACATCTCCTTTTCATAAGAGAACAATATCCTTCAGGTGAAGGGCTGAGGTCAAGACAGGAATAAAAAACAGATTTTTTACACACACTCGCTTTTTAAAATGTATTTATTAAGGTCGTTTATATACCGCTTCATCCTTCAAAGGAAGATGGAAATATGTGTAGCAGTTAGCGTTTCTGGGGAACTGAGGTAAATTTCTGATTGTGAATATTGTGTCACACACTGGGATTTCAGGAGGACTTCAAGACACTCTGTAATCTCTTATTTCATAGGATAAGACTTTCCTTGGGACAACGATGGCTCTAGCTGGGCCTCTGAGCAGCCAGATTTTCCTTCCAGCCTCTCTCTCCCCTGGAAAGTTTCCTCGGTCACGTCCCCCATCCAAGATGGCGGACCAAGTTGGCACTCCTGCGGCCAGCCAGGAATCTCATCGGCAGATGTTCCGCCAGAGCATTGTCCCGCATGGAGAAACTCCTCTGGGGACGCTGTCCCGCCTGAACGATGCTGCTCATCGATGGCTGCGCCCTCAAGAACGCACCAAGGAACAGATTGTGGATATGATCGTCCTGGAACAATTCTTGTCTCTGCTTCCAGAGGAGATGCAAGTTTGCCTGAGAACTAGAGGGCCAGGCAGCAGCAGCAGCAGCAAAGAGATTGCTCGCATGGTGGAGGCGGCCCTGCAACAGCAAGAACCAGCTGAAGTCGTCGTGGAGGTGAGGAATGCTGAAGGATTTGTGCAATGACTAATTCTGGTTATTCAAAATCTATAATACTGTCTACCCGTATTGGGCTAGGCCAGATGTGAGGAACCTTTGATCCTCCAGATGTTGATGAACTACAACTCCCATCAGCCCCAACAAGCATGACCAATAGCCAGGGATGATGGAGGTTGTAGTTCTGGAGCGTGGATTTTTCATTAGGGGGGGCAGAACCGATGTGATTGGTCAGTTAGTTATTTCTATTGTTTTACTTGATCTAGGGTGGGCAGTTCCCCCTCCTCCTTGGCTACACCCATGATCTGGAGCATCTTTTCCCAAGCTTGGGTCTTTGGCTGTTTTTGGACTGCAACTCCCATCATCCCTAGCTAGCAAGACCAGTGGTTAGGGATGATGGGAACTGTAATCCAAAAAAAAACAGCCGGAGACCCAACTTTGGGAAACACTGATATGGAGGGTCAAAGGTTGTCCACACCTGTGCTAGACAATGTGGGTCAGAAATTTTGCTCTGGTTAAAGCTGGTGGGAAATGAAAATATTTTTTCCTTCTCGCCGCTATAAGCCTCACATAAACTCTCTGCAAAACCGCAAGCTCCAGAAATGTGTTCCAACTACAACGACAAAAACCTGCCTCTCGTTTTCAGGAATCTGAACTTTGATTCTTTATGACACTATTGTGACTATACAGCAAACAAATCTTTAGGTGTGAACATTTTTCAGCTGCCAGTGAATTTTGATGAGCCATCGACGTCTTTATCCAAAAGTGAGCAGACTTCAGTGAACCCGGGGCAAAAGACCCTTTACTGGAAAGTCATGGAGGAGAGTGATGAGAGCGGATCATCATCAATGGGTAAGATCTCTTGCCTTCCCTTTGTTGCTGGATGCAAACAACTGAGCCAGTGAAGGAGGATTTGTTGATGCATACGTTTTCGCCAAGTTGAGATGTGGATTACATATCATGCATAAAACAATTATTCTTTCTCTCTTATACACATACTCATCAGCTGAGTAACCGCTCGCTTTGTCATGTCCCTTAATTGCTAACCGATAGGCAACCTGGATTAGGGACGCAGGTGGCACTGTGGGTTAAACCACAGAGCCTAGGACTTGCCAATCAGAAGGTCGGCGGTTCGAATCCCCGCGACGGGGTGAGCTCCCGTTGCTCGGTCCCTGCTCCTGCCAACCTAGCAGTTCGAAAGCACCTCAAAGTGCAAGTAGATAAATAGGTACCGCTCCGGTGGGAAGGTAAATGGCGTTTCCATGCGCTGCTCTGGTTCGCCAGAAGCGGCTTAGTCATGCTGGCCACATGACCCGGAAGCTGTACACCGGCTCCCTCGGCCAATAAAGCGAGATGAGCGCCGCAACCCCAGAGTTGGTCACGACTGGACCTAATGGTCAGGGGTCCCTTTACCTTTACCTTTATGCAACCTGGATTGGGGTCTCCTGAGCCAAAAGGTAGAATTCAGTTGCCTGTGAAGCATTTCTTTTACAGATCACCATTGCTTTTTCAGTGCTTCAGCTGTCAGACAGCAACACATCACAAACAAAAGCTGCCAGTCTTAAGAAGTCTGAAACAGGGATCCTAGCATCCATACAGGTGAGCAAACCTTGGGGAAAAGAGGGAAGGGATTTGGGAGAGGAGATAAATGAGGAATTGCAAGGGGTGCTTGTCACTCACTCACTTTCTTTTTGACCTTAACAGCCTGAATCCATACATCCAGTCTCAACTTGCACTGTTGCCGATCCAGGTAAATTATTTTAGTTACTTACCTAGTTAGTGAATTTATAATTCTCCCTTCTGCCCCAGAGAGCCCAGGGCAGCAAACAGATCCTCAATTGAAAAACAAAGCAATGACATTTTGCAAACAAAGCAAGCGGTAAGCTTTGCAGGTTGCTGTTAACGGATTTGAATATTGCATCTTTATATTGTTGGACCCCACCCTGGGATCTTTCAGTGAAGGGTCAGGAAAATAACAAAAATAAAAGACGTGGGTGGCTCTGTGGTTTAACTAGGGCTTGCCGATCAGAAGGTCGGCAGTTCGAATCCCCGCAACAGGGTGAGCTCCCGTTGCTTGGTCCCTGCCCCTGCCAACCTAACAATTCAAAAGCATGCCTGTGCAAGGAGATAAATAGGTACAGCTCCAGCAGGAAGGTAAACGGCGTTTCCGTGCGCTGCTCTGGTTTGCCAGAAATGGCTTAGTCATGCTGGCCATATGACCCGGAAGCTGTACGCCGGCTCCCTCGGCCAATAAAGTGAGATGAGCGCCACAACCCCAGAGTCCGGACCTAATGGTCAGGGGTCCCTTTACCTTTACCTTATCTTTATATTGTAAGAATCCACCGTGGGATCTTACAGTGAAGGGTCAGGAAAATAATAAAAATAAAAGATACCACCTATGGCACTCTCTTTGATGCAGAAGAAATATAGGGCTGCTTCATAAAGGATCAACAGAGGGAGCTTGGAGGGCTCTGAATCATTGGGGGCTGGTCCATTAGGGTGGAGGAGGCACTGCCCCACCAATTACAGCCTGCCCTCCATCTCACACACACACACGCACACACACACACACACACACACCGCCATGTGTTTGCCTTCGGACTTAGAAGGGCAGCAGTGCCTGCCAGCTTCCCCTGCCTAAGTCTGAATTTCCCTTGTAGAATTTAGCATGGAGGAGAATGGGGAGACCCCACTGGAATGAGTTGGCTCCGCCTCTCCTTGGCTCCGCCTACTGATCGGGCTCCCTGCCTTCCGACCCACCAGCCACCTCTGGCTCAGCAGTATTTCCCCTGTGTTATGTAGGGCCATCTCTTGGCTTTAGAGACTCAGAGGCATCATATTCTGCTCCTTTGTCACTGACGCATGTTGTCTTCAATGCACTGCGAGGGGGACAGTGTATCGGTTGGGGGCACATGTGCTGGGCAGGAGGGCTGAGGTTCAGTCCCCGGAATTTGCAGTTTTAAGGGAAGAGGAAAGGATTCTGCTGGAGGACTTGGAGAACCACAATGCTCAAAGGGCAAAGTCTTCCATCCTCTTTCCCTGCAGTGACCAAACAGATGCCCATAAGAAAAGAGGCACGCAGGACCTGATTGCAACAGCAATCTCCAATTTGTGATCCCCACCAACTGGCATATTTCCTCCAACAGTGGAGGCAGAACCTAGCTATTGTTATCATCAATAGCGCTGTCCTCCATGAATTTGGCTAATCCTCTGAAATGTACTCGGAGTTGAGAGTGGATTTCATGCTCTTTATTCAGCTCATAGTGGTGAGGAGGAATGGAAGTTCCCCCAGAATGTCTGCTTTATATACATTATTTACACAATGGACCCCACGTGATTGGCTAATTCCAGGATTCTCCTGTAGGGCCAATCAGGTTGCGGATTCGCTTCCACCTGGAGCTGGATTGGGTGGCTCCTGTGGACCAATCAGACTGCTGCATTCTGAATCCTATTGTTCCAGGACCAATCAGACTGCTGCATTTTGGATCCTATTCAACTCAGTACATAACATCCTCTTTTAAAGCTGTCCAGTTTGGTGGCCTTCACTACCTCTTGGGGAGAGCAGATTCCATAGTCTGAACTGTACATTGTGTGAATAAGTACTTTTTTTTTGTCTGTCCTGAATCTCCCAACTTTCAGCTTCATGGGTCATAGAATTATAGAATGGGAAGGGACCCTGATGATCATCTAAGCCAATTGCCTGCGATGCAAGAATGTCCAATGGGAGAATGCTATTTTGTTGTTGTTGTTGTTCCAGAAATCAATACGGTGGAAATAAATTCAGAAAGCGAGTTTTGGCAGGATGATCCTAAAGACGAAGGGAATGAGATTCCTTCCTGGCCTATTAAGGAAGAAGAAGATAATGTGAGCTGGTACCGGCCACAGCAAAGCGATCAGCAAGGAAGCCACCCATGGAAGGAAGAGGAAAACGCATTTCATTTTGGAAGCAATTTGAAAGAAAACCACGATCCACAGATCCACTTACAAACCGAACAAGAAGTGGTTGACTACACTTCTACTTGGCCTGGGGAAACATACACAAGCACATCAGGGTATGAGAAAAGGGACGCCAGAGGAAAAACGTCCTACATGTGGCTTGAATGTGAAAAATGGCCCCCCTTCAGCTCTGACTTTGTAGGCCACTCAGAGATCTTCACTGAACTGAATCCCTCTGAAAACACCTTAAGCAATAGCTCAGTCCTCTTTAAACATGTTGCCTCTACCACAAGAGAAAGATCATATACTTGCAAGGACTGTGGGGGAAGTTTCGCTTGCAAATCAAGCCTTGATCGGCATCGGATGAGTCACACAGCCAACAGGCCCCACAAATGCCATGAGTGCGGCAAGAGCTTCCAAGCCCGGTCAACTCTTGTTCATCACCAGAGGATCCACACAGGGGAGAAGCCTTACCAGTGCCCCCATTGTGGCAAGAGCTTCAGAGTGAAATCATCCCTGACCCAGCACCAGAGACTTCACACTGGAGAGAAGCCATTCCAGTGTCCTGACTGCGGGAAAAGATTTAATCAGCGCATGAAACTCGTCTATCACTATAGAACCCACACAGGCGAGCGACCCCATCAGTGCTTCGACTGTGGCAAAGGCTTCATTACACGTTCAGGTCTTGTTCAACATAATGAGAGAGTCCACTCTTAGGGCAATTGCAAAAATGTCCTCTGTGTGGAAGAGCTTTCAAGTCTAGGTTCTTTTTGCATTTTGTGCCTTTTGGCAGATGTGTCTTTTTGTAAATGACTATGTGGTTTGGAAAAGCTTTGATTTGAATGCATGTGCCCGCTTCTTTTTTTATGGATCTTTCATGTTTCTTACAAACCATGTAGGTATTGCATAATAAAAATAATAACAACAATAACAACAACAATAATTTTATTATGTATACTCCGCCCATCTGGCTAGGGTGCCCCAGCCACTCTGGGCAACTTACAACACATATGAAAACATCAAACGTTAAAAACCTCCCTATACAGGGCTGCCTTCAGATGTCTTCCAAAAGTTGTGTAGTTCTTTTATCTCCTTGACATCTGGTGGGAGGGCGTTCCACAGGGCAGGTGCCACTAACGAGAAGGCCCCTCTGCCTGGTTCCCTGTAACGTCACTTCTTGCAGTGAGGGAACTGCCAGAAGACCCTCGGAGGTGGACCTCAGGGTCCGGGCTAAACGATGGGGATGGAGACGCTCCATCAGGTATAAAGGGCCGAAGCGATTTAGGGCTTTAAAAGTCAGCACAGTATTTGGGAGACCACTTTTAACTCTCTTTTTGGAGGGGAATGATCTGGCTGACGCAAGGAGAGCAGGCGAGGAAGAGGCGTCGCAGGCACGACCACCAGAGGGCTCTGGCTACAGCTGAGGGAGGGGATCTCGCTCCCTGCCTTTCCCAAGCTCTCTACTCTTTCCCACCCAGGATATCAGGGGGCTGAGCTTCCTAGGTCACCCCAGCTGCGGCGGGTTCCCCCGTAGCGACCAGGCAGCCGCAGCTGCTGCTCCTGGCGAAGCAGGGCGTTCGGCCGGGCGGCCGACCGGAGGGAGAACTGCCGCTGGCCGGGCTCAGCCTCGTGGCGCAGCAGCCGCGGGCGCCGCTCGCAGCGCTTAACCCTTCAGCAGCCGGAGACTCCAGGTAACCCAGAAGAGATCGGGAAAACGGAGCAGTTGTGTTCAAGGGAGAGACGGAGAGAAAAGAGTCTTTTTCTTGTTTTAAAGCCTCCATTTTAAAACCTCCCTTTCCAAACGAGGCGCGGTGGTGGCGCTGGTTTTTACGCAGCAAACACAAGGCAGAGGGGGATTTTCCCTCAGAGATCAATCTCTGCATCTGATCAACAGGGAGAGCAGCGAAGGGGGACACTTAAAAAACAGCAGACATGTTTGCGTTTTCGAGGGGGGGGGACCCTATTTTCCACAGCTTCCCCCCACTCGACGATGCGTTTGTGCGGCGAAAAACCCCACTTGCAAGAAGCACCGGTTTATTTGGATGCTTGCTCTGGCGTGTGCTGCAAAACGACACAGCGCGTTTTGTTGGGGTGTGGGATTCAGAAACCAAACCGAGCACCACCAGAAAATGGGGGGGACCTTAGGGGAAACCCTGCAGTTATATCCTTCAGCGTTTTTAAATTTAAACATAGCCCTCAAAGCACAGCCCAAAACACATCCTTATTTGACAGCAGCATTTCCGCTAGGGATTACATCTGTTTTATTTCAGCACAGGAGATTTTCTGTTGTTCTTTTGACAGCCACGTGAGAAGGTTGCTCCTTCCTCCTCCCGGCCCCGAGCTTTTAACAACTTCACAGGTGTGTTAGGGGAGGAAGATTTTTTTAAAAAAAAAATAGTGTCACAAGAAGGCGAGACAGAGAAGATCCTATTTATATTATATTATGTTTGGCTGCAGGGCAGTTAAACGAATCCCTGAGTCCTGACAGGGGAAGAAAAGTGGAAAGGTAGTAAGGGATGGTGACAGAAGCAGGTGAGCTACCTGTTTGTGTCATGAAACTGAAGAGGTTCCTTCCCCCCCATGAGAAAAGAATGAGGATGTATGAGCATGCAGTATATCTATTTATCACTACCGAGCCAAATTCAAGGTGTTATTATTGGTGTATAAAGCCCTCAATAGCTTATTAGGAGCAGTTGACTTCTGAGCTCACCTGACCCCAAATATGCCAACTTAGCTGCTTCCATCTGCGGAACGGGCACTGCCACAGGTGCCACAGAAATACTGCATTTGTAATAATTAGATATTTTAGTGTGGTAGCACCTATACTTTGGAACTCTCTGCTGGTTTGATATCAAGCAAGTACTTCCATTGTGCTCTTTTCGGCGCCTGCTAAGGACTTTTTTTCCTCAGGCAAGGCTACCGAGATTGGTGAGATTTTTATATGTGTTTTTAGCTTACAGGCGGATTTTAATTCTTTAAGAAATGTTTTCAGTAGTTGTTTTTACCAAAACTTGTATCGTTTTATTTTGTTTTGGGGTTTTGTTTTTTGTTTTGTTTTTACAATGAAGCAATGTATAAATTTTATGAAATAAGACAAATACATATATACACCCACCCATTCAAAGGTATTGCTCACCCTCTCGCAGCAAAGGCACCTGAGACAGTTTGCAATAAAATCCAGTCTAAAATGTCTATCGTGAAATCAAGTCATCATTTGCTTACTGTTGCCCATAACCTCCAGTTCAGTGCCGGATTTACGTATAAACTAAACAAGCTATAGCTTAGGGCCCCACTCTCTTGGGGCCCCCCCCAAAAAGGAAAAACAACAACTGGATGTACATTTCCAAAATATAAGAGAAAAAGCAAATGAAATAAAATCTACATACAGCAACAATGTTTTGTGTTGTGTAAGCTCCTATTTGTTATGTGCAAATGGCTTTAGATACCTATTAGGTCCATCGATTACCATATAGCATATAGGGTAAAGGTAAAGGGACCCCTGACCATTAGGTCCAGTCGTGACCGACTCTGGGGTTGCGGCGCTTATCTCGCTTTATTGGCCGAGGGAGCCGGCGTACAGCTTCCGGGTCATGTGGCCAGCATGACTAAGCCGCTTCTGGCGAACCAGAGCAGTGCACGGAAACGCCGTTTTACCTTCCCGCCAGAAGGTACCTATTTATCTACTTGCACTTTGACGTGCTTTCGAACTGCTAAGTGGGCAGGAGCAGGGACCGAGCAACGGGAGCTCACCCCGTCGCGGGGATTCGAACCACTGACCTTCTGATCGGCAAGTCCTAGGCTCTGTGGTTTAACCCACAGCGCCACCCGCGTCCCTCATATAGCATATATTCAACACAAAAAACAGTGACAATTTGCTGCTGACAAATGACAGCTGGGCATATAAAGGGCCCCATTACCTTCAGTAGCTTAGGGCCTCATCAAACCTAAATCCAGCCCTGCTCCAGTTCTTCCTTTGCCTGGAGTTTGGCCAATGGGACCTGCTGCTTGTTCTTCCAGAGGCTGCGATCTGTCTGAGCTGCGGCTGCTGGTGGCAATGGAGCAGTATGTGCTGCTGGATCCCCGGCAGAAGGCCTTGTACCACGACGTCATGCAGGAGAGCTACGAGACGCTGATGGCACTTGGTAGGACGATGTTGACTGCCTCCTCCTCTCCTCCACCCATAAACTTTTACAGGGGGAAGCCAGTGACGTGAAGCAGAAAACCTCCAAAACGTGTGTTTTTTCCTTCTGCAGAAAGTCTTCTGTTTCATAAGTTCAATCGTGAAAACTAATTACAGATGCAATATTAGGCAATCGTCAAACTGCTCAGCTTTGTTTACTAAATACAAATAAAATGTGCATGCTAATCGAGATCACTCTCTAGGGCTTTGGAACGTTTTCCGATGCAAGCTGAAAATGGTTCTGATGGAAATTAGCCTTATGCAGATCACCCTAATTTGCATAGGAAAATTCCCCAGGTTATTTTCAAATTCAGATTTCCCCCCAAAAGCCCAGATTTCAGGGGTGGGGTGGGGGTTCAGGGGGTTGGCACACATCTTCACAGAGTCTTGCTAAGGGAGTGGTGCCCTCTCTGCATGCCATCTGGGGAGATGAACTCCATTTTGTATACGGGAATGTTCATATTTATATCGGGGTGGCGGCAGGAGTGAGAAGAGATGTGCCAAAACGTTTATGATTTTGTTGCTTGGTGTAATTGCTGCTGTCAGCTTAAAAGTAAGAAGTGCTAAATTGGTACAGCAATGATTTCTGCTTGTGTGCCAGCTTTCAAGTTACACAGACTCATTCACTGGAGAATTTCCAGTTCTTTGCAGCCGTGAGAGCCCAGGCTTCTTTTAAAAGAAAAGGAGAAGAGATGAGACTTTCAGGAATTCTAAGCTTGCATAGTGAACACACAAATATGGCATGAGAATAAACAGGTTCAAAGTTCAGTTCCCTGAACATTGAGTAAACAGGGAGGGTTTCCACAGTTCAGATTGATATTCTGCTTTCAGTATCGACACTGAGCTCAAAATCTTTATATATAAAAAATAATTATTGGTCTCCCTGCTCCTCGCCCAAACATTCTTAGTTTCAGAAGCCAAATACTGGGGTGGGTGGTGGGTTTGTTGCTGCTGTTAAAACATGGGGAGTCAACAACGCTTACTGATCTATTTCAAATCACCCATAGGTTTAGCGGGAGGTCCTGCCCACATTGGCCTAAAAATAGTTGAGATATGGGTGGCGGTGGATGATTTATAAGCTGAACTAAAACTGCATTCCCTCCTCTTCCTCCCCCTGCCCCCATCTTTTCAACCTCTTTTCAATTGAGAAGAATTTCCACTGTCCAAGCCTGACTTGCTATCGCGATTGGAACAAGGAGATGAGGCGACAACCTTTGACCTCCAGGACCCGGGAGTCATCCTTCCAGGTGAGTCATGGGCTTTCCTAAAATACTTTGCTACAGATATTCAGAATAAGCCCTGCCAGTCCTGCCTTCCACGCACTGGGGCTGAATCACACAGGGAGCTTAAAGGCAGAGAGCCAGACTCCATATATTTTGCTCCAGTGCATAGACCGCAGCTGGCTGGCTGGCAGAGGACGTGAGAGTGGGGTTCACAGGCAGTCAAGGGGTGGGGGCTCGCGGCAGAAAAGGAGAAGTGATGTTAGAAGTGGAACATAGTTCCTGAGTACACTTAGGTCCAGCTCCGAGGGCCTTCTGGTGGTTCTCTCACTCCAAGAAGTGAGGTTACAGGGAACCAGGCAGAGGGCCTTCTCGGTGGTGGTGCCTGCCCTGTGGAACACCTCATCAAACCTATATTCAGGCCTCTTTGTGTAACTGGCTCCTCCTTTTTCCTCTTCCTGTCTCTCCAGCCATTGGTGGCAACATGGAGGAAGAGAATCTTCCTGCACAGAAGGACCCCAAAGAGGTGGAGCCAGCAGCAGAAGACTCCGAGAGTCCCAGGGGTGTTGATCTGAACAGTAGCATCCTGGCTGAGAGCCCCCTGCCGCCCGCTCCGCCTTCATCCCCGCCCCCTCCTCCTGCCGCCCTCCACAACCCCAACAACTGCCTCCAGTGTGGCAAAACCTTCAGCCACAAGTCTGCCTTGGTGAAACACCAGAAGATCCACACGGGAGAGAAGCCCTATGAGTGCGAGCAGTGTGGCAAGGGCTTCATCCAGCGCTCCGACCTGACGATCCACCAGAGAACCCACACAGGGGAGCGGCCGTACCACTGCTCTGACTGCGGGAAGAGCTTCAGCGTCAGCTCCACGCTGCTGACCCACCAGCGGACCCACGCGCCGGGGGGAGAGAAGCCCAACCGCTGTCCCGAGTGCGGGAAGTGCTTCAGCGAGCCGGCGGCCCTGGACCGGCACCGCAAGAGCCACGCCGGAGAGAAGCCCCACGTGTGCGCCGACTGCGGCAAGAGCTTTGCCTGGAGCTCCCACCTGGAGAGGCACCGGCGGATCCACACCGGCGAGAAGCCCTACAAGTGTCCCGAGTGTGGGCGGGCGTTTGCCTGGAGCTCGCACCTGGATCGCCACAGGCGAACGCACGCCGGGGCAGCTCTGCCCGAGGAGGCGCCGCCCTCAAAATGCGCGGATTGCGGCAAGCGGGTCAACCACATCACTCAGCCTCAGCGCTTCAAGCACAAAGCCACCCAGACCCCTCTGGAGCACGAGGATGCAGAGGCGGCGGAGGAACAGGAGGCTGAGGCCGAGGCGCGGCCCTATCCGTGCACCGTCTGCGGGAAACGCTTCAGCCAGAGCTCTAACCTGCTCAAACACCAGCGCGTCCACACAGGGGAAAAGCCCTACCAGTGCCCGGAATGTGGGCGGCGGTTTAGCTGGTGCTCCGCCCTCCTCAAGCACCAACGCGCCCACAGCAACAGCAGGCCGCACTCCTGCCCAGAGTGCGCCCGCAGCTTCCGGGACCCTGCCTCTCTGGCCAAACACCAGCTCAGCCACACTGGCAGGAAACCTCACCAGTGTCCCGACTGCGACAAAAGCTTCGGGTGGAGCTCGCACTTGGAGCGGCACCGGCGTATCCACACCGGGGAGAAGCCCTACGAGTGCGGGGACTGCGGCCAGGGGTTCACGGTGGGTTCCCACTTGGAGAGGCACCGGCGCATCCACACCGGGGCCCGGCCCCACGGCTGCGGGGAGTGCGGCAAGACCTTTGCCGTCGGTGCCACACTGGCCACCCACCGGCGCCTCCACGACGTCAAGTCCAAGCCTCACCGCTGCCCCGAATGTGGGAAAGGGTTCAGCAGCGCGGCGGTGCTTGAACGTCACCGCCGGTTGCACCGCGGAGAGAAGCCCTACCAGTGCGATGTCTGCGGCAAGGGCTTTGCTTGGAGCTCGCACTTCGACCGCCACCGGCTCTCGCACACCGGAGAGAAGCCCTTTCCGTGCGCCTACTGCGGGAAGTGCTTCGGCCGCAGCTCCCACCGCAACCGGCACCAGCGTGCTCACGCGGTCTCCGAAGACCAATGCCCGCCACAGAGCAACCAAGACGATGCATCGCTGGCAACGGCTGTGCCCGAATGGTGGGAAGGGGACGGCGAAAGGAGGGTCCCGCTGGAGCAGCAGGAAGTCTGGTCGTCTCCACTAGATCCCGTTGGCCCTTTCCCGTGGGTGGCCAAATCTGCTGGTGATGCATGGAGGACCATAGGGGGAAACGGTTTGGGGCAAGAGGCCGAGAGTTTGACAGCCCCTGCCAGAAGCTGGACTCAGCCAGTTGCTCACATGCCCACTACTAACCCCCCTTGATCGATGCTGTGCAAATCTCATTCCCATTTTGCTTCCCCTTCTGCTGTTCACACACAGAAACACTTAAATACTTCCCCCTTACCCAGTAAACCAACTGTAGCTGGTCCGTATCTGCCTTGCCTCCCCACACCTCCATGGGCCAAATGTGACCGGTGAGCAGGGCCCACATCACAGGATGCTGTGCTTTGAAGGCCCAGCACTCAGTTGATTGTTGGCACGTCAAAGCACCACACAGAGCTCTTTGCAAGGGACCCTGTGCTGTGCTTTGAGGTACTGCCAACCAACTGATCTTTGCTGCTTCAGAAGCCGTTTATGGCCCTACCCAGCTGTCTTTTTATGTGCCTGCATGTGACGTCATATATGACACCTGGTGATTGGCAGGTGGGCGTGGCTTGGCTAAAGTTTCTTACTCCTAGTTAAAGAGCTGAAGTTGGGCTGAGGAGCCAAAGTTGCGTGACACGGGGAAGGAAGTGGGATCCACTGAATTATTCGTATTGCAATTTCAGGTTCTGGTTGCCAGGGGGGTCTCATTGGACTCAGCTGTGTCACAGAGTGTGGCAGAGGCTGGAAACATGTCGTGTCCAACTTTCAGAACGACCCTCTCCCTCCACAGATTAAACCACTGACACCCTAGAATGAAGAAGATCCAAGAGGACACAAGCAAAGAAAAAATAGGAGTACAGTGGTACCTTGGTTCTCAAACTTAATCCATTCTGGAAATCCGTTCCAAAACTAAAGCTTTCCAAAACCAAGGCGCACTTTCCCATAGAAATGCAAAATTAATTAATCCATTCCAGACTTTTAAAAACAACCCCTAAAACAGCAGTTTAACATGAATTTTACTCTCTAACGAAACCACTGATCCATAAAATGAAAGCAATAATCAATGTACTGCATTGTAAAATAAATAAGTGTTGCAGATGATATAAAAAAAATATTTTTTTAAATTCCTTACCTGCACTGATGATAGCCATTGTTTGGATGGGGGGCTTTTATCCATTTCCGCAGCCACATAATCAGTAAGCTGAACTGGGTTCCACATAGTCACAAAAACAAATTAACCGAAAAAGCCTCAAAAACAAAAAAGCAAAACAAATAGCTAAAACAAAAGTGCCAAACTTAATTCATTCCGGAAGTCCGTTTGACTTCCGAAATGTTCGAAAACCAAGGCGCAGCTTCTGATTGGTGCAGGCGCCCTGGAAACAATAGCCAACAGCCGCATTGGGCGTTTGGCTTCTAAAAAATGTTCAAAAACCGGAACACTTACTTCAGGGTTTTCGGTGTTTGGGAACCAAGAGGTTTGAGTACCAAGGCGTTTGAGAACCAAGGTACCACTGTATTGCTAACTGGGTTGTACCATCAAAGGGACATGTGCTCCTTACCTTTCCATACCTTGAAAGCACTATATGTCACTTTAAACAGTCACGGCTTCCCCCAAAGTTTGATTCGGTTTTGAAATACAGTGGTACCTCGGGTTAAGAACAATTCGTTCTGGAGGTCCATTCTTAACCTGAAACTACACACACACACACACACACACACACACACACACACACATATATATATATATACATACATACATACATATCAGTTCCAACATACAGCATATCTTCTCATCTTATACAATATTTTAGACTTCCGTCAACACCTCTGATGATTTTCTGTTCTTTATCACTTATTCTGCATTTCTTAATTTCTATATTACATTTAGTTATCCTTAACTAATAATTCTCTTCATAGTCTTTCTTGCAGTATTTCAAATAATCCACTTTACAAAACTTCTTGCAATCCTACTAGCGTAATCTGTTCGTCACAATTACTTTTCAAATAGTTCATATATTTACTCCAGTAACCTGAAACTGTTCTTAACCTGAGGTACCATTTTAGCTAATGGGGCCTCCCGCTGCCGCTGAGCAATTTCTGTTCTCATCCTGAAGCAAAGTTCTTAACCCGAGGTACTATTTCTGGGTTAGCGGAGTCTGTAACCTGAAGCGTCTGTAATCCGAGGTCCCACTATATGTGGAATGATGCCTGCAAATGGATATACACACAAAGGTTTTGCGTGAGTGGTTAAAAGAAATTACCCAGAGCAGTGTGTCGGCACGTTGCACTATTATTTTTTTAAGAGCATTTTTGTTTTGTTGTTGTTCAGCCCTAGTGGTGTCGGAGAAGTGCGTAATTTGGAAATCTGAGAACAGGGAGTAGGTGAAAGCATGGGATGGAGCCCCAGGTGTTCCAACGATGCTGTGTGTATATTCAGCACCACTGCAAAAGGTTTGGTTTAGGTGTAGAAATCCCGCCTCATAAATTCAGCTTTCATTTAAAAGCAAGCCAACGTTCTAGAATCATAGAAGAATCATAGAGTTGGAAGAGACCACAAGGGCCATCGAGTCCAACCCCCTGCCAAGCAGGAAACACCATCAGAGCACTCCTGACATATGGTTGTCAAGCCTCTGCTTAAAGACCTCCAAAGTAGGAGACTCCACCACACTCCTTGGCAGCAAATTCCACTGTCGAACAGTTCTTACTGTCAGGAAGTTCTTCCTAATGTTTAGGTGGAATCTTCTTTCTTGTAGTTTTCATCCGTTGCTCCGTGTCCGCTTCTCTGGAGCAGCAGAAAACAACCTTTCTCCCTCCTCTATGTGACATCCTTTTATATATTTGAACATGGCTATCATATCACCCCTTAACCTCCTCTTCTCCAGGCTAAACATGCCCAGCTCCCTTAGCCGTTCCTCATAAGGCATCGTTTCCAGGCCTTTGACCATTTTGGTTGCCCTCCTCTGGACACATTCCAGTTTGTCAGTGTCCTTCTTGAATTGTGGTGCCCAGAACTAGTCCTCATTCTAGCCCTCATGCTGTGCGGCAATGAGACAGAAGTGGGCATCTTTGCAAGCGGCAAGTTTTCCAGGGGTCGGAGGGTGAAGCTGGAGGGTTGTACAACCCCCGTTCCATTGCTGCTGCCCACAAAAAGCAGAAACTGAATATTGAGTAGAAGAGGAAGAAGCTTGTCACCCTCCAAATAGTGTTCCATCTCCCAGCACTCCTGACCATTGACTGTGATGACTGGCGCCAGTTCAAAACCAGCAGTTCAAAATCAGTTCCATGTCAAAGAGAAAAATAGCTACCAAACTTTTAGAAGACTTCTAAAGGCAGCCCTGTTTAGGGAAGCTTTTACTGTTTAATAGATTATTGTATTTTAGTGTTTTGTTGGAAGCCGCCCAGAGTGGCTGGGGAAACCCAGCCAGATGGGTGGGGTATAAATAATATATTATTATTATTATTATTATTATTATTATTATTATTATTATTATTATTATTATGTACCACGTCACACAAAAGGAGTCCTGAAGCAACTTACAGGAATAACAACACACAGTATATAAAAAATAAGTTGAGGGGAGTTGGGAGTTCAACAGCTGGAGAAGCACAGGTCCCCTATTCCGGATTTTAATTGGGAGCAGCAAGTTAAAGGAATGATTAGCTGAGAGAAAAGATAAACATAAACTTTGTTTTTAGATCTCTCACACAAAGCAGCCATCAACTAGGAAGAGGTTTGCTGTCACTCAGGAGGAAAGTGCCTCTGCTACCTGTTCTTGTCACCTGCGGTTTCAACAATGATTTGTGTTTTTAAAAGTGATTTTTTAAAACATCCACCACCACCACCTGCTGATTTATTATCAGGACACCGTTTGAAAAATATATATATATATATATATTTAGAGTGCCAGTGTGGTGTAATGGTTCGTGTCGGACTTGGACCTGAGAGACCAGGGTTCGGATCCCCACTCAGGCATGAAGCTCACTGACCTTGGGCCAGTCGCTTTCTCTCAACCTACCTTACAGGATCATTGTGAAGAAGAAGAAGAGGAGGAGTTTGGATTTGATATTCCGCCTTTCACTCCCTTTTAGGAGTCTCAAAGCGGCGAACATTCTCCTTTCCCTTCCTCCCCCCCCCCCCCCACAACAAACCCTCTGTGAGGTGAGTGGGGCTGAGAGACTTCAAAGAAGTGTGACTGGCCCAAGGTCACCCAGCAGCTGCATGTGGAGGAGCGGAGACGCGAACCCGGTTCCCCAGATTACAAGACTACCGCTCTTAACCACTACACCACACTGGCTCTGAAGCTAAAATGGGGGAGAACCTTGTTTTTCTTGGAGAGGTGGGATAAACCCGTAATAAAATAATGTGACTTGTCCAGCAAATGTGTAATTTTAAGCGTGTCTTCTCAAAAGTATACCTCTTTTACATCAATGGGAACTTACTCGCAGGTAAACGTGCATTGGATCGCAACCCAAATCAGCTAATGCAATGGCCCTAACATGCATACTTTACACAGGTCACAGAATCTAGCTGTTCTTGGCAAGAGTTTGGATGACCTTCATGCAAAACTTTAAATACATCTCACTTTAATATTTATTCTTTTTTGTAAGCACAGCCTGGGCTGTAACTTTCCACCAGCTGCCACTCGCTTCCTGTTTGAATCTTCCCTTTTTCTCTGTTCCATGTCCTTCCAGCCATCTCTTTCGATTCTTCCCCTTACAAACAATTGTTTTAATTCTGAACCTTGAAAGCAGAATAAACGTGTTTGTATGCCAACGTTGCTTGATTTGCAGGATTTTGATTGCAGACTTCTTGGTAGCTGAAACAGAACAGCCTTTTTAAAGATTCAATCTAATAATAATAATAATTTAATCTACACAGGTCTGACCCTTACGCCTATGCAAGTCCATGAAATGCAACTCACCCAAGGTTTCTTAAGGTCTAGTGAGTGACGCATAACACCCAGACAGTTCCTGCCCATCTGATCTTATAGACCTCTTTCCTGCCCCCAATCAGCTGCCTTTTGCAAAAGCAGATGATGAGCATCCCTTTGTGCTTATTGCAAGTGGGAGACCTGTTCCCCTCCAGATGTAGCTATCCTACACAACCATCTTGACCACCAATCCTGCTGGCTGGGGTTGATAGGACTTGGAAGTTCAACAGCTGGAGGACCACATCTCCCATCCCTCCATTAACCCCTTGCGAGTGGGCAGACTCTGAGCGTCTTGATTTACTTTGATATGTAGACCTTTGGGTTACGGTAATGGACACAGCCAGGCAGGAAAGGGGAAGAGTTACTATGAATGAAAAGAATGCCTCTGAGCACATTCTACTACAGAGAAGCCCAGCTTGCTTTCTTCACTTCAGCAGCCTGATACAGGTGGAGACCCTGTCATTTTGCTGTTAAGCAATTGGAACTGCCATCTGATCAACCACAGATCAGCCAGCAGATCTGTGTTTTCGACCCACTCCTCTTCCAAGCTTTAAAAAGCCACAAGCACAAACACTTTGGACCAGTGCGTTCCCAAATTTGTCCCCCTCCCCCCGTTAAAAATTGCCAAGCGTCTTAGCAGGCCACACAGTTATTTTGTCTGCTGTACCAGTTGCAATGTGCTGTGCATGGTTTTCAGATGTAATTTTAATTGCTTCTTTCAGGAGTGCCAACTTGAATACTGGGGGGGGGGAGGTAAGCCCCGTTTCGCATAACTGATCATATGACCCAATGTACACACCGTTTAAATTGCAATGCCCATCAACTTTGGAGGGACCGGCCCCCTCAAATATTTTACTGGGGGGACACGATGAGGGGACCTTGGCCCCTAGGAGTTGGCTTTCTCATCTGTTGTACCCCGTTGAATTCAGACCGCACAATACAACAGATAAAAGAGGCAATTAAAATGAGTATTTAATGCGACGGATGTGCTGCAGCTGGTCTTCAACCAGATATGCGAAGGACCACCAGAATGAAGCTGGCAGACCAGTCTGGGAGCAACTGCTTAAGGTCAACACTCTTCAACTGAGGACTCGTCTTCAGCCCAAACGTGCATTTTCAGATGCACTCAGTTTCTTACCATTTATTGGTACGGTCGTTGTGCTTCCCTTACTTTGGAGGGAATGAGAATGGTTCTCTTTCCCCCCTAACTGTATATAACCTATTATAGTAACCCACCCTGGCACCTTATGGTATACATTATACAGTGGTACCTCGGGTTAAGTACTTAATTCGTTCCGGAGGTCCGTTCTTAACCTGAAACTGTTCTTAACCTGAAGCACTTTAGCTAATGGGGCCTCCTGCTGCCGCCGCGCCAGTGGAGCATGATTTCTGTTCTTATCCTGAAGCAAAGTTCTTAAGCTGAAGCACTATTTCTGGGTTAGCGGAGTCTGTAACCTGAAGCGTATGTAACCCGAGGTACCACTGTATAGGTAAAAAAAGGTAAAGGACTTCTGAACGGTTAAGTCCAGTCAAAAGGCAACTATGGGGTTGCAGCGCTCATCTCAATTTCAGGCCAAGGTAGCCAGCGTTTGTCCACAGACAGCTGTCTGGGTCATGTGACCAGAATGACTAAACAGCTTCTGGTGCAACGGGACACAGTGACGGAAGCCAGAGCTCACGGAAACACCGTTTACCTTCCCGCTGCAACAGTACCTATTTATCTACTTGCACTGGTGTGCTTTCGAACTGCTAGGTTGGCAGGAGTTGGGACAGAGCAACAGGAGCTCACTCCATCGCGGGGATTCAAAACGCCGACCTTCCAATCGGCAAGTGGTTTAGACCAGTGGCGTAGCGTGGGGGGTGCAGGGGGGGCCGGCCGCACCGGGCGCAACATCTGGGGGGGGCGCACTCGCACTCGCAGCTCTCTGCCCCTACCTGGCTCACTCACTCACTCTCACTGCAGTGCTGGCTGTGCGAATCTGATCCGAGCCACTGGGTCGCTGCCCACTGTGGAGGGGGTGGGTGCCAGGCATGCGGTGCGGAGAGAGAGCGAGGGACTATCTGGGGGAGGGACAGTGCAGCGGCCGCCCAGCGCAGAGCGTGGGAGAGAACCACACCAGACCAGACCAGGCAGCAGCGGCGGCAGGTTAGGGGGCGCAAATTACTTGCCTTGCCCCGGGTGCTGACAACCCACGCTACGCCGCTGGTTTAGACCACAGCACCACCCGTTGTGCTTACTAGTGGATCCCAGGCCTCGCATTTGCACCAATGCCCTGAGCTCAGCGAAAGGAAGAGCGCCAGCGCCGCCTTCTGTAAACCAACAGGGCTGTAACAAAACACCAGACATGCCACACTTGCGTGAGCTACGTTTTCAATCTTTATTACTCCTAACCAACAACAAAGAAGTCAGAGCTTAGAAACTCCCCCTTTTAATAAGTCAGTCGAGGGGACAGGACCCTAAAACATAAAAGAGACGCTTGCTTTGGATGAGAACAAAAAAAGGTGGGGGAGAAAAATAAACAGAAGTACACTGAGGCAAACAGACTCCCCTTGCCCTCCCCGCCCCAAATGCAATAAAGTAAATAAAGCTTGGAAGAAGGGGCAGAACAACGGGGGGGGGGGTACACGCCCATAAGACAAGGGAGAGGTTAAGCCGGAGGCAGAAGCAGAGGGAAATCCAGAGTCCAGGCCTCATCCATCCACCCACTTGCATGGTTAAGAGGGTGTTGTGGCGCCATGCCTCCTTGGGGTGTGTCTCTTGTTGCAGCGCAAAGGCCTCCCGTGACAAGCAAGGCTTTCTGTTCCTTCGCAGGCCTCTCCGTCACAACAGGGCCGAGGAAGAATGGGGTGCGGGAAACGGGGCTCTTTTTCCGTCAGTCCTCCCGAGCGAGATTCCGAGGTAGGTGGCAGGAGAGATTGCCACAGGATTGTAGAGCCAGAAAGGACCCCGGAGGGTCATCTAGCTCAACCCGCTGCAGCACAAGAAGCTCAAGCAAAGTACCCATGGCAGGTGGCCAAAATCTACAGTCGCCCCTCCCTGGAGCAAAGATGCGTTGTTCTCAGTCAGTAGTAACAGCTTGCCTGTCCTCGCCACAGCGGAGAAGCAAGGCCTTTTCGCTCTCTGTTCTCCCCAACTTCTGTCTAGGGCCTCATCTGCACTACAGTGGTGCCCCGCAAGACAAATGCCTCGCAAGACGGAAAACTCGCTAGACGAAAGAGTTTTCCGTTTTGGAGGTGCTTCGCAAAACGAATCTCCTATGGGCTTGCTTCGCCAGACGAAAATGTCTTGCGAGTTCCTGCGGGGGTTTTTCCTCCCCCCCCCTTTTCTAAGCCGCTAAGCCGCTTATCAGCTGATCCGATAAGCCGATAAGCCGCTAAAAGCGCTAATCCGTCAATGGGCTTGCTTCGCAAGACAAAAAAACCGCTAGACAAAGAGAATCACAGAACGGATTCTTTTCGCCTTGCGAGGCACCACTGTACATATGTTTAAGGTCGTATCACACCACTTTAAACAGTCATGGCCTCCCACAAAAAGAATCCTACAAACGGTAGTTTGTTAAGGGCACTGGAAGTTGTTAGGAAAGCCCTCTCTTCTCAGAGAGATACAATTCCCAGAGTTCCCTGGGAAGAGGGTTAGATTGCTAAACCCCTCCAGGGAATTGTAGTTCTGGGAGGGGAATAGGAGAGTCTTCCTCACAACTCAGCACCCTTAGACAACCAACCCCATGGACTCTTTGAGGGGAAGCCACGACTGCTTAAAGCAGTGCCTTAATTATTATTTTTCCTTTGTATCGCTTTCTTTATAACTGAAACATTTTCAGTAAAATATGAATACTAAAAAAAAAATATGGCTGCTTTAAATGTAAGGTGCAGGTGGAGCCATGATGTATTACGGTAGTAAGTTCTGAGGAGTTAACCTTGCATGGCAAGGTAACATTTTCCTTTTCTGCCATTGACAGCTCCACATTCCTCCTCTGCCTCTTTTCCAGATTATAAATTCTGCTTCTTTAGTTTCTCATGCATCCATCACACCACCCAAAGGCTCAATTTCTTTATCATTGCATGTATGTGTGTGTGTGTACATCAATCCTACTGCCAAGCCAGGATAGGAAAACTCCAAGATGCCTATTTGTTGGGCTTTCTGGACCCAAGATCCACCCTCCTAGAAATCTGGATTTTATGTTTTAAGACAGGCTGATGCCTACAGCCAGCTACCCTCTGCCCCTTCAAAAAAATAAAAATAAAGAGACCATGAGCCTTTGAACTCCTATTCTGAATCTTATCCATCAACAATACACTACCCCAGCATGCTTCCAGGCCCAAAGCTGAACCCTCCTTGAGTGTTTTACGGTTTTCTTCCCCTCAGTAAGTTGCACACTTATGTTGTATCCTCTTCCCTAAACTGAAGAGATGGGCTTTCTCACCAATACCTCAGTGAGCAGATTTCGCACACGTGCTTCACATTTGTGGCCAAACTATTAAGAACCCCAAAAGACAAGAGCTCAAAGAAGGGGACCATCTAGCTGAACAGCGGCAGATAAGCACAGCTCCCACTTTCTAATGGGGTCTCAATCCTCTCTGCTTTTCCTTTAGTCCTCAGGAAATGAAACCCTCCAGGGATTCCTGGGTCTGGAGGGTGCCATCAGCAGCTTTGGAAAGCAGAAACTGAGCAGGAGAGATTCCGAGATCCAAGCAAAACCAATTTGAGCTTCTCTAGCTAAATGCTGCAATCTGACCCTCAGTGGCCATTTAGGTTCCAATGCACCAGGTGGGAGCGTTGCTCAAGGCATAGTTCATGCTCCCCCTACCCACCCACCCCCCAAAAATGTTTAGATTATTTGTGTTGAATAAGTCAATAAAGCTTTTCCTCCACCTTCAAGAGGCTTACCAAAGTTTCATGGCCCTCCCCACTCCCCAGGTGGATTCCCTAGCATCTAGTGAAGTCTGAGTCCTTCTCAGTTAGGCATCTATGGTCTGGAGGTCAGTCCTCAGCATGTTAAAGCTTTGTTATCCAGAGTTCAAAGTTACCCACGGGGAAGCAGCTATAAGAGAGGATTAGACAAATTCATGGAAGATAAGGCTAGCAGCAGCTACTAGCCATGAGAGCAGAGCAATGTTCCCCCCTCAAACAAAAACACAAAACCCCCCTCTAGTTGCTGGGAATCACAAGTGATTGCTGCACCCGGGTCCTGGCTTTCCATAGGCATCTGAACGGCCGCTAGGAGGACAGGACGCACAATCCTATATTGGCCTCCAATCTGATCCATCAGCGCTCTTCTAACAGGGCTGGAAGGGCGGGGAGAAGGGAGTCGGATACAATACAGGGCGAGGAAGAGTCAAGTAAAGCTTTTCGTTTCCCAAAACATGGGTTATATTTATACGTACACAGTGTCAAAACAAAAAAGGTGAGCGAGACACCCATACGGATTCTAAATCAGGATCAAAACTCCCCAGCGGACATGGTTACTAGGTTTTCACCTCAACAGGCCTTCTTTTCCAAGAACCTCTTTCCCCCCCGCCCCGCTATTGAGGTGTGTGTGTGTCTACAATCTCTTCGCTTATATGCTGCAGTCGCGTGTTTCTATTCCATTGCTATCTTTCCCCCACCCCACCCTAACCCCGGAAATAATTCCTCAACCACGTGCAGATCCACCGGGGTCACCGCAAGAGCTGCGCCGTAGCTTTCCCCCGTTAAGCAGAATGTACAAAAAGGATTCCTCTTCCTTGTGTGGATTCTAGACTCGTTTGGTAACGTGAGGGAGAGGGCGCGCGTCTCCCGTCTCTTCCCCCCCCCCACCTTCCCCGCTTCTCTCGCGCCCCCTCTTCCATTTTTTTTAAATTTTATTTTAGGGGCTCTCCTTCGCGTGGCTCCGCTGGTGCTTCAGCAGGTTGGCGCGCCGCGTGAACCCCTTCCCACAGTTGGAGCAGCGGTAGGGCTTGGTCCCGAAGTGGGTCCGCTGGTGGATGATGACCTCCAGGGTGGTGCCGAAGCTCCTCCCGCACTCGCTGCACTTATAGGGCCTCTTGCCCAGGTGGCTGCGCTGGTGCTTGAAGAGCTGCGAGGTCTGGCTGAAGTGCTCCGGGCAGTCGGGGCACTTGTAGGGCTTCTCACCCGTGTGGATGCGCTGGTGCCGCTCCAGGTGGGAGCTCCAGGCGAAGCTCTTCCCGCAGTACTGGCACTTGTGGTTCTTCTCCATGGCGTGGCCCCGCTGGTGCGCCAGGAAGGCCGAGCTGTCGCCAAAGCGCTTGTCGCAGTCGCCGCACTTGTAGGGCCGCGCGTGCGAGTGCGTCTTGTTGTGCTGGAGCAGGTGGACCTTCTGGGCGAACTTCTCCCCGCAGGTGGGGCAGGGGAAGGGCCGCTCGCCGGTGTGGACGCGGCGGTGGCGCTCCAGGTGGGAGGCCCACACGAAGCCCTTGCCGCACTCCTCGCACAGGTGCGTGCGCTCGCGGTGGTGGCCCCTCTGGTGGCGCATCAGCGTCTGGCGGCTGCGGTACACCTTGCCGCAGTCCTCGCAGCCCAGGTGCGTCTTCTTGTGCTCCTCCAGCTCCGAGATGAGCGCGTAGCTGCGCCAGCAGGCCGGGCAGTTGTAGGGCCGCTCGCCCATGTGGTTGCGCCGGTGCTTGGCCAGGTGGGCGCTCTGGCTGTAGGTCTCCCCGCACTCGGGGCACTTGAAGGGCCGCTCGCCCGTGTGGACCCGCCGGTGGCGCTCCAGGTGGGAGGCCCAGATGAAGCACTTGCCGCAGTCGGCGCACTTGTGGGGCTTCTCGGCCGTGTGGCCCTTGCGGTGGTTCTCCAGGGCCGAGCTCTGGGCAAAGCGCTTCCCGCACTCGGGGCACTTGAAGGGCTTCTCGATCAGCTGCGAGCAGCGGTGCTGCAGCAGGTGGAAGTTCTGGCTGTAGGCCTCGCCGCAGTTGAGGCACTTGAAGGGCTTCTCGCCCGTGTGCATCCGGCGGTGGCGCTCCAGGTGGGAGCTCCAGATGAAGCTCTTGCCGCAGTCCGAGCACTGGAAGGGCTTCTCCCGCGCCGCGTTGGCCTCGCTCCGCTGGCGGCCCCGGGGCGGCGCGTGCAGGCTCCTCGTGCAGTCCGAGCAGCGGCTCTCCAGACTCTTCTTCAGCGCATGCCCTCGTTGAGTCGCTTTGTCCTTCTTCACCACCGGGATGATCTTGGGGGGAGGTGGCGGCGGTGGCGGTGGCTGCTTGGGCGGTGCGCGGCGCACCACGGGCTTGACTCGCCTGGGGGTGCTTTGAGACGTGCCTGGCCGCAGCTCCTCAGGCCCTTCGTCCTCCTCCTCTTCATCGTCCTCCTCCTCTTCCTCCTCTTCATTGTTGTTGCTGTTCAGCAGCTTGTCTGCAGCTGGAAAACAAGGCAACCACCTTAGGAAGGCCAAAATGTGTGAATTTATACAGCAGTAACACCTATAGATTGCACATGAAATGTAGCAACACCCCCTCCGTAGAACTGTACAGTTGGATACTGGAAGAATAAGAAATCAAGATAGCTTTTATATATATATATAAGATGGAAATGGTTTATTGAATATTTACAGATAATTTGTAAACAGATAAGATGATTGGCCGGATTATTGTTATAACCTGCTGTTTTATAATAAGAGTAGGTTTTTAAAGTAGATGAATAAATTGTGGGAATCTTGAGGATTATATCCCACATAAATGAGCAAATTAAGTTAGCTTGGATAGGTAGGCAGAAGATATTAAAAATAAATTTAAGGAACCGCAGAAAAGGGGGAAGGAAGTCACGCTCTGAAATGTTATTATGATTGTAAAATTAGTGAAATGTATAAACTTGAAAAGCATAATTATTATTTTTTAAAAAAGAACTGTACAGTTGGAAGGGACCCCGAGGGTCATCTATTCCAGCCCCCTGAAATGCAGGAATCTTTTGTCCAATATGAGCCTTGAACCCTGAGATTTAGAGAATAAGCTATCCAGAAGTTGCTACAAAGGAATGCAGTACAAGCATTAACATAGCAACTGTAAAATCAGCCAAGTCACACCTTAGTTGTAAAGCATCAATCAACTCTAACCCATTAGCAGTTTACATGGGCAATTAGTTCCCTTTATTGCTACCCAATTTTACAGGTAAACACATGAAATTCTGACTGCTACAATTTTAAAAACGGGGTGGGGGAGATGTCTTTAGCCTTTGCATTATCTTACCTTTCACAACCTTGGATCCCCAGATGTTTTTGAACTACAACTCCCATCATCCCTGACCAATGGCCATGCTGGCTGGGAATGATGGGAGCTGTAGTCCAACAATGTCCAGGGACCCAAAGTTTAGAAAGGCTGTATTAATAGCATCTTGACTTTTTTTGTAAGCCGCTTTGGGGGGGGGGAGTGCAGGTTGTTAGGTATCGTGGACTAGGACTTGAGAGAACAGGGTTCAAATCGCCATTCAGCCATGTAGCTGACTGGCATAACCTTTGGCCAATCTCTCTCTCCCTCCCTAACCTACCTCACAGTGTTGTTGTGAGGAGAAAACAAGAAGAAAGAGAATAACATAGGCCACTTCTAAGCTCCTTGGTGGAGACAGTGATATATAAATGTAAGAAATAAAAACAGGATACAAACTCAAGCTTAACACTAAAAAGTCAGGGTGACTAGGGGGCGTGTAAAAAAGGGTTACTTCCACTTTAATTACTTTTTCTCCCAAGTGTCTATTTTAAAAGGCTGCAGGCAAAGTGTTTTTTTTTTTTTTTGTGCAGCATTAAAGGTAAAGGTAAAGGTACCCCTGACCATTAGGTCCAGTCGTGACCGACTCTGGGGTTGCGGCGCTCATCTTGCTTTATTGGCCAAGGGAGCCGGCGCTTGTTCGCAGACAGCTTCCAGGTCACGTGGCCAGCATGACTAAGCTGCTTCTGGCGAACCAGAGCAGCGCACGGAAACACTGTTTACCTTCCCGCTGGAGCGGTACCTATTTATCTACTTGCACCTTGATGTGCTTTCGAACTGCTAGGTTGGCAGGAGCAGGGACCGAGCACCGGGAGCTCACCCCATCATGGCGATTCGAACCACTGACCTTCTGATCAGCAAGTCCTAGGCTCTGTGGTTTAACCCACAGTGCCACCCGCGTCCCTTTTGTGCAGCATTACAGGCCCTTTAATAACAACAGGAAGAAAGGGATGGGCATATGTGATAAGAAAACAGAAAAGGTGGTTAAGTCCAGAGCTCTCCAACATAGGAAGTGCTATAGTTGTGCCATATAATAGTAATTTTATTTATCTCATTTCAGGTCTGATGGTAAAAAAAACAACTGAGAGCGGTTTGCAAAATGTATGCAGAACGTCTTTCCCAGTACTGCTGCATTAAAAACAGAATCGTCACCATCAACCATCACTATCAGTTATGGGGGAACCGTTGGCCCGCCAAAGGTTACTCAACTACAACTCCCATCAGTCCCTGCAAACCTGGCTCAGGCCAGGCGTAGTAGGAGATGATTGAGCAGGATCTGGAGGGCCAAAGGCACCCCACAGCTGATCTACATCAATGAACAGGCACACAAACTCCACACACAAAATGTCTGGGATGAAAAGACTGGCATAGAGGAGTTCTGGAACTCTGGACAAAAATAAGGGCAGGGGATTGGAAGATATAGGAATCTTGCAGCACAGGAAAAGCAAAAACGAAGGGGACCGAGTAGGCTCAGGGTGACCAAGAAAGGAGCTTTAGGGTGTAGGAAGAAATGGGGTGAAAGAGACAATAATAATAATAATAATTTATTATTTATACCCCGCCCATCTGGCTGGGCTTCCCCAGCCACTCTGGGCGGCTTCCAACCAAATATTAAAATGCAGTAATCCATCAAACATTAAAAGCTTCCCTAAACAGGGCTGCCTTCAGATGTCTTCTCAAAGTTTGGTAGTTGTTGTTCTCTTTGACATCTGGTGGGAGGGCGTTCCACAGGGCGGGCGCCACTGCCGAGAAGGCCTTCTGAGATAGCACAAAAGTCCCTGGGAGGGTAATTAAAGCCACAATCGCTCCATATATTTAAAGCACTATGATACCGCTTTAAACAGGTGTGGCTCCCCCCACCCCAATGATTCCAGGAACTGTAGTTTGCTAAGGGTGCCAAGAGTTGTTGGGGGGGGGGCACTGACTCTCTTCACAGAACAATAATTCCCAGAGTTCCCTGGGAGGATGGGTTGCCTGCTAAACCACTCTGGGAATTATAGCACTGGAAGGGGAATAGGGGTCTCTTTTAACAGCTCCCAGCACCCTTCGCAAACTACAGCTCCCCAAAGGTGCAGTGCAAAAGTGGCCCCAAATGGTATCTATCCCGCAGGGACTAAAAGAAAAGGAAGCATCTGGTTGGCCCATGTTAGAACAGGATGTTGGACAAGATGGAATCCAGTTACAGATAGGTAGCTGTGTTGGTCTGCCATAGTCAAAATAAAAAAATTCCTTCCAGTAGCACCTTAAAGACCAACTAAGTTAGTTCTTGGTATGAGCTTTCGTGTGCATGCACACTTCTTCAGATACACTTCTTCAGATACACTTCAGTGTATCTGAAGAAGTGTGCATGCACACGAAAGCTCATACCAAGAACTAACTTAGTTGGTCTTTAAGGTGCTACTGGAAGGAATGTTTTTATTTTGAAGATGGAATCCAGCACAGCTCATCTTAGCTTCTTATGAAGATGAAACATGCAAGGCTGTAGGAAATTGGGACTCTGGCAGCGTGGGAAAAGGGGCAAGAGTGAGGAGGGTGGGCATAGGAAATAGGAGATGACGGCAAAACAGGAACCTGCTAAAGAACACACCTGGCAAAAGGATACCCAATTCCAAAAAATAAATACTCACCAGGAAGAACAGGGAAGAAGAAAACCGGAATCTCAGCCCCTGTGTTCCTTGCTTCCATTGAAGCAGCCTGCCTCTCTCCTCTCAGGGAGGCAGCTGAGGGAGGGAGAAGGGCAATTTATTGGCTGGAAAGGGCACTCACTCTCTTTGTGGGTGGGGTCTTTAAAGAGCATCTCCTGGGGCACGTTTAAGCTAAGGTGCTTAAAGGACTCTTTAGGACAAACCCTGGAGGGCCCTCCGACCCCCATGCCCCCAAGGTAAAGGAAATGCAAACTGTCTCCAAATCTCTGTGGATAACAGCAGGGATGCAGGTGATCCCACAGGCAGAAAATGGGGAAAAGATCTGGGAAACAAAGGCATTAAATGGCCAGTATCTTATTAGAAAAGAAAGCTAGATGGATCGTCAAGGGGCAAGAATAGTAACAGGAGCTCAAGGAAGAACCTGCGCTTGATTTCTCAGCACTGTTGTGGAAGCAGCAGACAAATTGGTTCCAGGTGCTATGGAAGCCTTGATGGCCAGAGAAAGCTGCTTCCTTAAAGGGTTGCAGAAAGTATAGGGTACTTTTCCCCAAGTTTACATGCCCTGTGAAGAGGTTCTGTGTTATGCCAAGTGAGTAAAAAGTGCTTTGTTTAATGCTGAACAGAAAGAGAGGCCTCTTCAATTTTTATTGGGTTATAACCCTTTAGATCAGTCTTTCTCAACCTTGCATTCCTGAATGTTGCTGGACCACAACTCCCATCATTCCCAGCCAAAATGGCCAGCGGTCAGGGATGATGGGAGTTGTAGTTCAAAAAAACATCTGGGGACCTGAGCTTGAGAAAGGCTGGCTTAGATAGTGGAGTTAAATTTTTAATGTTTAATGTTTGATGATGCTTTTATAGGTGTTGGAAGCCGCCCAGAGTCAGATGGGTAGGGCGCTAATAAGGCTATTATATTATTATTATTATTATTATTACAGAAATCGTGCTCCAGCGGCACGGCAGCAGTGGGAGGCCCCATTAGCTAAAGTGGTGCTTCAGGTTAAGAACAGTTTCAGGTTAAGAACGGACCTCCAGAACGAATTAAGTTCTTAACCTGAGGTACCACTGTATATTATATTATATTATATTCTGGAAACCTGTTTCCTAAACCTATGGATGATACAGAATGTGTAGCCAGGGTTTCCAAGTTTAATGAGCAGGCCTTTTCCTACCTAGGATTCTGTCTTCTCAAACATTAGAACTGGAGCACCGTACATTTCACACAAGACAACATCCATCTTAAAAGAGTCCTATGGATCTCACAGCAGCTTCTTGCTTGGCCTGCAGGTGCAATTGGTCCTTACAAAAAGTGAGCTGCACAAAAGCGGAACTTGCTTCTGCACAAGCAGACCCAGAAGGGGGATAAAAGCCGAGGCGCTGAGCGACTCCACCCTACCCCTATCCATACTTCCGCACCATCCATGGAGCATCTTCCGTGAGTGTTGTATGGGATGTCTTGGGTGTTCTGGAACAGGTGTAATAAACGTAAATCTGCCTTTATTCCCTTATGGGGGACACAAGAGCCCTTATAGCAGTGTTTTTCAACCACTGTTCCGCGGCACACTAGATGTTGCCTGGTGTGCCGTGGGAAAAATTGAAAAATTCGAAAGATTTTTTAAAAAATAAATGTCAAATTTTCGCCCACTAGGCGGGCGCCGGACTGTGTCCACCCTATTTTCCATCCGTCCTGGGTGGGGATCAGATCGGATGGGATCGGATGAGAGCGGACAGGCGGTCCGCTCTCATCCGATTCCCCATAGAGAGCAGCGGGGCTCTGACATCTCCCTCTCTGCACACAGTGGTGGTGTGCCTCGTGATTTTTTTCACGAAACAAGTGTGCCTTTGCCCAAAAAAGGTTGAAAAACACTGCCTTATAGAGTCCTTTGCAGGTTCTCCATCTGCCAGACAGGAGGTAAACAAAGCACTCAGATTTCTGTTGTAGGCCGCCCTTTCTGTGATGTAGGTGTGATGTATCCGGAGGGTGGTCTTGGACTCCAAGGCGGGCAATTTAAAATGTCTATATAAGGGCGGGCACACCTTTGTTTGGGGTCCTTCTCCTGCGTGTGAAGGGGACACCCTGTTGCAACAGTTCAATAAAGATCAGGTTTACTAGCTGCTTTGCTTCTCAATATTCTCTGGCTGGCCTCAGTTATTCTCTCCTACCGATGGAGAACCTGCAAAGGACTCTATAAGGGCTCTTGTGTCCCCCATAAGGGAATAAGGGCAGATTTACGTTTATTACACAGGTGAGGTATGGAAGCCAGCCTCGGGGCGCGGGGAGCCAAGGTCCATCCTTCTGAGGTCATTACGGAGGTCATTTTTCACTCAGGAGTCCCATGGACTGCAAGAAGATCAAACCTATCCATTCTTAAAGAAATCAGCCCTGAGTGCTCACTGGAAGGATAGATCCTGAAGCTGAGACTCCAGTACTTTGGCCACCTCATGAGAAGAGAAGATTCCCTGGAAAAGACCCTGATGTTGGGAAAGATGGAGGGCACAAGGAGAAGGGGACGACAGAGGATGAGATGGTTGGACAGTGTTCTCGAAGCTACAAACATGAGTTTGACCAAACTGCGGGAGGCAGTGGAAGACAGGAGTGCCTGGCGTGCTCTGGTCCAGTGGGTCACAAAGAGTCGGACACGAGTAAACAACAACAAAATTAACTCTGGGAATTAAGCGAAAGAACTGCATGAGGGGGAAAGTTGGACTCCCCCCCCCCCGGCACAGAGTAGCTTTTGAACTCCCTGTTCAAGTCGGGCAGAGCAGCCAGGGGAGAGGTCTGACCGAAGCCCTCGTAGGCCTCACGTCCAGCACATTGCATCAAAGCAAGCGAGAGTTGTTGTGCAGGGACTAAGCACACACGTCTGGGGCTTATGCGGCCTGTTTGACAGGTTTCGGACCTGCCTATTTGGAATGTTATTCCCTAGGGAGGAATGTTGCACGTACAGTGGTACCTCGGGTTAAGAACTTAATTCGTTCTGGAGGTCCGTTCTTAACCTGAAACTGTTCTTAACCTGAGGTACCACTTTAGCTAATGGGGCCTCCTGCTGCCACCGCGCCATTTCTGTTCTCATCCTGAAGCAAAGTTCTTAACCTGAGGTACTATTTCTGGGTTAGCAGAATCTGTAACCTGAAGCGTCTGTAACCCAAGGTACCACCGTAATGCAAAACCAGGAGGTTCCCTAGGCAAGACGAGAGGAGCTCCTGTCAAACGGTGAGCTGGGTGCCTAGAAAACTGTTGTCGGAACCTCACTATCTGAAATGTTGTGCTTGTACCCCATTTGCTCCTTGAGGTGGGACAGCTGTGTGTCTTTTTGGATTTGGATTTGATATCCCGCCTTTCACTCCCTTTAAGGAGTCTCAAAGCGGCTAACATTCTCCTTTCCCTTCCTCCCCCACAACAAACACTCTGTGAGGTGAGTGGGGCTGAGAGACTTCAAAGAAGTGTGACTGGCCCAAGGTCACCCAGCAGCTGCAGGTGGAGGAGCGGGGAAGCGAACCCAGTTCACCAGATTACAAGTCCACCACTCTTAACCACTACACCACACTTTTCCCAGCCAAGTTCTTCATTTGCTCCCTGGGAATTTAAAATGTGTGCAACTGTGACTATAAACTGTAACCTGGTACATTTCTGCTTCCTGATGATGATGATGATGATGATGATAATAATAAATTTTATTTACACCCCACCCATCTGGCTGGGTTTCCCCAGCCACTCTGGGGAGCTGACAGCACATATGAGATCTTGCCTCTGCTATGAGTCTCCGAATCTCTCAGGCCATTCTCATCTAAGAATAAGGAGTCTGAGGGTCTCTCGTGGGTTTTTTTCTCCCTTTCTGGGAAATTCACACTGCTTCCCCCCTCACCTTTTTTTCAGAACAAAGAACACCACCACTTCCCTGAAAATGTTATCAGTGAATATAGCGTGCACACACAAAAAAGAGGAGCAAAACCAAGTACGAATGGAAGAGGAGAACCGATACAAAGCAGAAGGTAAATAGGATTCTTACCAAGAGACATCAGTGTCTCGTAGCTCTCCTGCATGACATCTCGATATAGTGCCCTCTGCCGCGGGTCCAGGTACACCCATGGCTCCATGGCAGAATGAGTTCTCAGGAATCCAGCAGCACCTACCAACAACAAATGAAACCCATTCAACACCTGCCTCTTTATTGGAATGTACTACTTAGGGGGGGGACGCGGGTGGCGCTGTGGGTGAAACCACAGAGCCTAGGACTTGTCGATCAGAAGGCCGGCGGTTCAAATCCCCATGACAGGGTGAGCTCCCGTTGCTCAGTCCCTGCTCCTGCCAACCTAGCCGTTCGAAAGCACCTCAAAGTGCAAGTAGATAAATAGGTACCACTCCGGCGGGAAGGTAAACGGCGTTTCCGTGCGCTGCTCTGGTTCGCCAGAAGCGGCTTAGTCATGCTGGCCACATGACCCGGAAGCTGTATGCCAGCTCCCTCGGCCAATAAAGCGAGTTGAGCGCCGCAACCCCAGAGTCGGCCACGACTGGACCTAATGGTCAGGGGTCCCTTTACTGTTACTACTTAGGGGTGGCTTAGCTGCGACCTTCTGGAGACCATTGAACAACATCTCCCATCATCTCAGACTGTTGGCCGTGCTGGCTGGGGGCAGGACTTGGGAGTCCAAAGGCATCCATTCAGAGGACCACAGGTCTCCCCCCCCCCCATCAGCCCCTGCTATGCCTTAGAGAACATTAGGAGGAGAAGCAACAGGTTTCTTTGCTCATAAAACCACCAGCCAACAGCAGGTTAATGGACAAGAGGAGACAGCCTGGTTAAAGGCCTTTCCGCCAGATTCAGTACACAGTGTCGCACCCTCTGCAGGTGTGCTGGGTTTTAAATATACTCCCTGCCTTCTTTCACAGGCATGATAAGAGGTGTTTTATGCGTACATAGAACTGTTATTCTGAGAGGCCCAGGAAAGGACCAAATTAAGGTGTTTTTACACCAAATGGAAAAGCTGGAATCTGGCAAATGGGTACTCCGGCACACCTTAATTGCAATGTCTGGAAGTAGGACCTTTACAAAAATAAACACACATACACATCTGCCATTGATGCTTTCGCTGAGATTCCTGCATCGCAGGGGATTGGACTGGATGACCCTCGGGGTCCCTTCCAACTCTACAATTCTATGATTCTATGATCTGTATAAATATGCTCTACAAACTCACCCACAGCCAGAATTCCAAGAGTGGAAGCCAAAAAAAAACCCCAGTCTCTAACACAGCATAGGCCCGTGGGATCTCTCCCACCCCCCCGCAACCTCCACACAAGTGGGATCCAACTGAGTCCTACTCAGAGTAGACCCATTGGAATTAATTAATGAAAGTTGATAGTTCAGTGGATCTACTCTGCGTAGGGCTAGCATGGGCTACAACCAAATTTATTTATTTATTAAGCTTTCTTATAGCAGTTTCCAACCTCAGTGAGGTTTGCATAAAGTAGCAAAAACTAAACTGGAAAACGCACACTTTTAACAAAAATCAAAGCCTCGAGGCTTCAAAGGAGCAAAGCAAACCATCGAAAAGCCATGCTGAAGAAGGCTGTTTTCACCGCCTGCCTATACAGCGCTGAGGGATGTGGCTCTAGCTGCCTTTCCTTCTGAAAGGCAATTTCACAGCTGAGGTGCCACTGCAGAAAAGGCCCCGTCTCACATTGCAATTTATAGGGGCTTTGCTATTTTCAAACTTCCCTAAACATCCAAAGGGAAGGAAACCTCCACCAGCCACTGTACCCAACTTATGCCAGGAAGATACACCTTGACAGATTCTGATTTAACATTCAGATTGGGGGGGGGGAGTTTTTGCAATTGTTTCTTCACACCGAACACCTCCAAATCAAATCAGGATTAAGTGGTTTTCTAAGGACGGTGGGGGCATGGGTGCTATGTTCGAAACTGTGGACAGACGTCGGCTCCCTCGGCCTGAAGCGAAATACTGTGGGGGGGCATCAGCAGAGGGAGAAGGGGATACAGCGGTACCTCAGGTTAAGTACTTAATTCGTTCTGGGGGTCCGTTCTTAACCTGAAACTGTTCTTAATCTGAAGCACCACTTTAGCTAATGTGGCTTCCTGCTGCCGCCACGCCACAGGAGCACAATTTCTGTTCTTATCCTGAAGCAAAGTTCTTAACCTGAGGTAATATTTCTGGGTTAGCGGAGTCTATAACCTGAAGCGTCTGTAACCCGAGGTTCCGCTGTAGTTTCATTCTCCAGGGTGAGAGAGTCCTGTTCCTGTGGATCTTGCCCAATAACCCCAGACAGGAAACAGCAGGGAGGCGGGTGATGTATACCTGGTTGGAAAGCTTTTCCCCTCCAGACTCTTGTTGTTAAATATGGGGTGGTGTGCATTTTGCCTGGTGCTTAGCTGGCTGCAGTGGGTGAGAAAAGAGGCTGCTGAGAGCCTAAGCTGAGAGCCTATTTTAAGGACCTCCTCCTTTCTCTCACCCGTAAAGGAAGCATTTGGGGTGGTTCACTGGACGTTCTTTCCATTGGCATTCCCGACACACATCCCAATGTGACCAACTTGGATTTGTGTTTCTGCTATTCAGATTCCTTTACTGTGCTTCCACAAGGGCATCTTTCTCTTGTACAGTGGTACCTCAGGTTAAGTACTTAATTCGTTCCGGAGGTCCGTACTTAACCTGAAACTGTTCTTAACCTGAAGCACCACTTTAGCTAATGGGGCCTGCTGCTGCTGCCGCGCCTCCAGAGCATGATTTCTGTTCTCATCCTGAAGCAAAGTTCTTAACCTGAAGCGCTATTTCTGGGTTAGCGGAGTCTGTAACCTGAAGCGTATGTAACCTGAAACGTATGTAACCCGAGGTACCACTGTATTAGGAGATGCTGTTTTGTTTTATTTTTTTTAAATTATAATGGCTTGTTTTCTTGGGAGGCTTTTGGAACTCAGCTCCACCGTGGGAAAAGCAGCGTGCAAAACATTCAATTATTTATTTATTTTTTAAGAAACAAAAACCCTTAAGTACCTGAATGCTGCATTGGCCTGGCAACTCAGGACGGTGCAATTGCAACATAGCAGCACCGTTTGTGAGTCTGATAGGGGCAGGAAAGGGGGTGGGAACACCAAGCTGCCCCACTTGTAATACCCAGAGAAAATTTCTACTACATTTAAAATGCCGCCCACTGCCCATGCCCCATTGTTGAAGCGCTTGCAAAGCTCCAGCCCTTCTGCAGGCATCCATCTCATTGGACTGTTCCTGGTTTCCATGGCGGCCAGATTCAATACAGAACAGGCTTCACTGCTCTTTAAGGATGTTTACACTACTGAGCTTATACTAATTCAACAGCCATGCCCCCCCACCCACTCCCAACAAGAAACCCTGGAGACTGTGGTTCTACAGGGAGCAGAAAAGGTCTCAGAAATTCCTGTCCAATTCCACAAAGGTGGGGCCACCGAGTTTCTTTCCAAAAACAGTGTCTGGCTAAACCTTTAATCTGCTCATATTCTCTGCACTGTGGCTTTTGCATAGGAATTTCTGTAGCTCTCTTCAAGTAATAAAAGCCGTCCCAAGTCTTGCTTATTCCGCCTTCCAACTCCAGAGGTAATGTGAATTTTTAAATTTCATTTTTAAAGCTCATTGGGGCCTTCAGGATCACAAATTCTGGACCTTCTCCCGTTCAAGGTCAGTGCAGTTTGCCATTCTCCATCCCCTCAGGACCCAAAAAACCTGCCATATATAGGAATCTTCTAGCTGCATGACAGAACCCTGTTCTTTTGCAGACCCGGAAGCGGATGGTTTGATCCTCTCAATCAGGCATAGACAAACTCCGGCCCTCCAGATGTTTTGGAACTACAATTCCCATCATCCCTAGCTAACAGGACCAGTGGTCAGGGATGATGGGAATTGTAGTCTCAAAACAACTGGAGGGCCGGAGTTTGCCTATGCATGCTCTTAATACAGGGGTGTGTGGGAATCTATGGTGCGTCAGGTGCTGATGTGGACTACAATTCCCATCATCCCTAGACGTTGGCCACCCTGACAGGGGCTGCTGGGAGTCCCAACGATAGATATAGAAGACCGCAGGTTCCCTATTGCCAGTCTAGAAGATTCCCTTCCGCTGCTTACGCAGGCTGTGATTGGCTACGTCCCAAACCAATCAGGGAGCTTCTCAGATGAGCAGAGATTTGAACCCACAGCTCCCACACCCAAGCTTAGCATTCAGTGCACCAGGCCAGTCACAGCAACTGAAGAGCGTGTGATTTAGGCTTGAACCCCAGCTTGAAACCCAAAGTATGAGCTCACTCTCCTCGCAGAGTTGGTAGTCTCCTCGCAGGAGACCATAAACTCCCCCCTCAGCCCCTTGGAAGAAACGAGGAATATTTATCATCAACAGCACCTCGCTGATGAATATCGCTGACGGATTCTAACTCCCTGTGGGTATAATAACTCTCCCAGCACATTTGAAAGCTGACCTCTTGCTGATTTTAATTTGACATA
Source organism: Podarcis liolepis (assembly GCF_965112155.1). Taxonomy (NCBI): domain Eukaryota; kingdom Metazoa; phylum Chordata; class Lepidosauria; order Squamata; family Lacertidae; genus Podarcis; species Podarcis liolepis. The sequence continues at coordinate 107,170,077 of NC_139555.1, read as the reverse complement.
TACAAAAGGGTGGAATATCAAAAGGCAGATGAAAAAATAAGAACAGATAAAGGGTTGGAGAGCCACACACAAACTATTACCCAATCTGGAGCATGTTTATTTGCACAGCGGCAATACTTATTTGGATTGCTAATTTCTTGTGCAATCTGCTATTGGTTAGTCAGGTAAAGTGTCTACAAACAGGGTGTGTGAGACCAGTTGCAGTTTAGCTCTCCCAAGATTGGGAGGGAATGCTTTTTTTAAAATAAAATAAAAACACAAATAAAAAAAGGGGGTGGGAAACCAGAAACTGTGAAGCCTCGTGTTAAAGAGATTCCACCCTGCCTCCAAACTGGCTCCCTTCAGGAGTTTTGAACTACAACTCCCAGTTGGCTGGAGCTGATGAGAGATGTGGTCTAAGACAGCTGGAGGGAGGGCACCAGGTTGGCAAATGCTGCCTTATGCAGTTCAGAAGGTCCAGCTTGAGATATTTAGGGCAACTCAAGGCATAAAGTCCAAACGGTGCTATGTCCTACACTGCAAGGGTTCAAAAGCAGATTAAAAACGGAGAAATCTGTGCAAGCCTTATTTATAATAATATTGTCCAAGGTGCTGCAAGTTCTTTGTTCATAATTTGTTTGCTTTAGCGAGGCATGAGCTTCTGTATACCAGAAACCACTACATCAGAGGCATCATTTGATAAAACAGGCTCTCCTCCAGGAAAGCTTAGGGCATAATGAAGCACAACGTTTTTGTGGATTTCGACACAACATGCTATACTGTTGAGCAGGGTAGCTAACTTGTCGTGCACGATATGAACTACAACTCCCATCAACCCTGGCCTAGGTTGGCTAGGGCAGATAGGAGCTGGAAGCCCAAAAACATCCAGGGGGTTAGTGCCCTTGCTCATCTAAACCTGGCTCTCTAACTGTTGTGGAATACAACTCCCATCATCCGTAGATAGCAGGACCAGTGGTTAGGGATGATGGGAATTATAGTCCAACAACAACAACTGAAGAACCAAATTTGGGAAATCCTCAACTAGAATAACTGGAAATTTGCCTCCATATTTCACCCAATGCTAAGACCATTTCTGTTCTTCCAATTCATCTTCTAATAAGGCTTTTTCAATACTGGATTTAAAAAAAAAAAGTTTGAATGTTTTCATACTTTGCCAAATTCTTCTGTTAGCAGAAGGCAAACTTGGCTACTTCAGAACATAGAATAATAAGAATTTTATTGTTGGAACTGAGCTATCCTGCAGCATCTCAGGGATCACTCTCAGCAACTTTTAAAAACACATACAAGTGCAAATATAATATTGCAATAAGCATAAATACAGCAGTATGTGATACCGGTTAATTTCTGAAATTTCACATTGCTGTGCTCCTACCCTAAGGGTCCCTGAGAGCTTAACTCCTAAGGCCATGTAAGAAATCTCTTTCAAAAATCTTGTAAGAATTACTAATAATTCCTGGAAGCAGTAGCATTGCGAAGACTAGATACCAAGCAAGAAAACTTAACATGACAAAGGTGGGCGTAACTTCTGGTACAAAAGCGGGCAGGGACGCTGTTTTATTTACCCCCCCCCCGCCCCCATATTAAAGTAACCCACAAGAAAGGGCTAGGAGTTTCTGCGTGGGGATGAACTGAACGCGCTCGGCTACCACGAAAAAGAAAAAAGAAAACCCGGATTGCTTGCAAATTAAAACTTTTGCGCGTGCTGCAACACGCTTACGAGGCTACCCAGAAAACTAAATCCGGGCCTTAACCCCCGAAATCTATAGGGACAGATGGGAAACGGCTTGCTCCGATTCCACTGCAGGAGGACGCAGGAGCCCAATTCGATTTGGCCATTGATCTTCTAAGGAGGTGGAAAAAATAATCAAGTCTCCTTTTCTCTCCCTCCCCCCCCGGCGGCCAATTTGGCGCTCGCCCTTGTTCCCAGTCCCACCCACCCCCTGCAGCAAAATGGGCCGAGGCTTAATCGCTCCCCCCTCCTCCCCTTTAAAGGGCTCCCCACCCCTCAACCGGCAGAAGGGCTTTGCTTCGCCATCCCTTCCCTCCCACCCCCCACCATGAAACAAAAAAATGAGCGGGGGGGGGGAGGAGGGATCAGGGCCAATTAGTCGGCAATCCCTCCAGGCCTCGATCCCGCGCGCAGCCCCTCCCTCACCTCTCCGCAGGGATCCTCGCCTTTGGTCACCTGCAGCGCGGCTCCGGCAAGTTTGCAGATCGGCCGGGGGGGGGGTCGTCCCTGCTGCGTGTTGTGGGATGGGGGGGTAAAGGAGGAGGAGAAGCAGCAGCAGCCGCCGCTTCAGCTTAATCCGGATGTGCAGCGGCGGCTGACTCAGGAAACTCCGCCTCTCTCGGTGCGGGGCTGCTGAGCGGCGGCGGCGGCAGAGAAGGGCGCAGCTCGGGCGGCTGGCAGCAGGAAGGGGAGCCCTCTGCTGGGCGAGGACCCCCAGATCGGGATCGCGAGTGGCTCTTGCAGCGAGGGGGGGTTGGGGTGTGTGGATGAAAGATGGGGTGGATGAAGAAGAGCTTGCTCTCTTTAATAAATAAATCGATCGATCCTATCTGGAATATATCTATATTTATGTCTTCTGGACTGGTTGCTGCTCTCATCCGAGTTTCCTCCGCGGTGACCTTAAAATGTTTCTTCTCGACCTGCCCGTGTGAGTTTTACCGCAAAGGAAAAGGGTGTCTCTCCCCCCCCCCCCGGAGAGTTGAAAAAGAATCTCCGTCGGCGTTCTAGATCTTTGGGCGCGTTCTAGATCGTTGGGCGCGTTCTAGAAGGCGAGCGGTTTCGGTGCGTTCTGGGGAATCCTTACCGCTGGAGGGAAATCGGAGAATTGCAGAGTTGGAAAGGGACCCTCAGGGTCCAAAACCCCCATGCAATGCAGGAATCTTTCGCCCAGGGGTGCCAACTGGGAAAAATGATTGGGGAGGCACAGGTAGGCCCGCATCACAAGACATGGCACGCAAACACCATTTGAACGGCAATGCTGTATCAACTGGGGTGGGGGGCGACCCCCTCAAATATTTTATTGGGGGGAACCAAAAGGACCTCGGCCTCAAGGAGTTGGCTCCTGTGTTTTCGTCCAACGTGGGAACCCAGGACCTGAGATTAAGAGTCTCATGCTCTACGGACTGAGCTATCCTTGGCCCCTGAATGATCTTCCACCCACTGGAGAAGGGACTTAATTTGAAAGGAGTGGGGAAGTGGTTACCCTTCCCGATTTTATAATTTTGTCACCTCTCCGTTTCTGTTGTAGTAAGGATGTTGCCCTGGGTTACATAAAGCGACTGACCGTATTGAGCAATTGCAAGCAGGACCTGAGTGCGATTCCTCTTCCCTCCTGTGGCTTCTGGCTCCAGCTGTGGAAGCAGTTCATAGGGACATCATAGCTAGCAGCCACTGATAAGTCTTCTCCATAAATCTGTCCAAGCCTCTTGCAAAACTTGGTGGCCACCACTGCCTTCTGCAGCAGTGGCGTAGCGTGGGGGGTGCAGGGGGGCCCGGGCGCAACATCTGGGGGTTAGGGTTAGGGGGCGCAAATCCACGGGTTAGGGGGCGCAAATTACATGCCTTGCCCCGGGTGCTGACAACCCACGCTACGCCACTGTTCTGCAGGAACCAGTTCCATGGTTTTAACTATGCGCTGTGTGAAGAAGTGCTTTTTTAAACAAAAAATCCGCCCTGATAAAGATGAAGAGCAACTTACAAAAAATTGGAATGAACAATACACAGCCTAGTCTAGCCCAGGGATAGGGAACCTTTTTCAGCCTGAGGGGGAGCTCTGAGGCCAAAAGCTACCCACCCTCCTGGTAGGCAGCCTCTGATTCAGAAAGACAGATGTGTCATACATACCTAAGCGTGTGGTTTTTCTGTTACACAATTGGTTGAGGAGCCAATAATGTTTCCTACCTACATTCCAATGTATTACTTAGACAGGCCACCACCAAGATCAACTATCGGAACATGTCTGATGTTTGGCGGTGAGTGTTCCAAGCACCACAGCTCATGGCTCTGTAAAGCCAGCAATATTGTTCGAGTTGAGCATAGGAGACCTGGTTTCAACAGCTTTCTCAGCCATAAGGTTCCATACATTTAGGGATACAGTGGTACCTCGGGTTACAGACGCTTCAGGTTACAGACTCTGCTAACCCAGAAATAGTACCTCGGGGTAAGAACTTTGCTTCAGGATGAGAACAGAAATCATGCGCTGGCAGCAGGAGGCCCCATTAGCTAAAGTGGTACTTCAGGTTAAGAACAATTTCAGGTTAAGAACGAACCTCCGGAACGAATTAAGTTCTTAACCCAAGGTACCACTGTATATATTTTTAAGTATGAATGCTTTGTTTAGCTTGCTAATGCGGATATTTAATACTATATTTAGGGAGGTAGCCGTGTTGGTCTGCCGTAGTTGAAACAAAATAAAAAAATTCCTTCCAGTAGCACCTTAGAGACCAACTAAGTTTGTTATTGGTATGAGTTTTCGTGTGCATGCACACTTCTTCAGATAGCAAGTGTGCATGCACACGAAAGCTCATACCATTAACAAACTTAGTTGGTCTCTAAAGTGCTACTGGAAGGAATACCGTATTTTTCGCCCTATAGGACGCACTTTTTCCCCTCCAAAAATGAAGGGGAAATCTGGGTGCGTCCTATGGGGCGAATGCAGGCTTTTGCTGAAGCTTGGAGAGCGAGAGGGGTCTGTGCGCACCGACCCCTCTCGCTCTCCAGGCTTCAGGAAGACATCCGCAGCCTAGGCAGCCCTGTGGGAGGTCCCGCAGGGCTGTCTAGGCTGCGGATAGCAGCCTGCTGCCCGGTGCGAGGGGCGCCCTGAAGCAGAGCGCCCCTCGCGCCGGGCAGACATCCGCAGCGTGGGGAGCCCTGAAGGAGTTCCCCACAGGGCTCCCCACACTGCGGATAGCAGCCTGCCGCCCTGCGTGAATGGCACCCTGAAGCAGAGCGCCCCTCGCGCCGGGCAGACATCGGCCAGCCCCACAAGCTTGGGGGACAGCAGGGAGGCGCAGCGCCACCATCCCGCTGTTCCTCAACCTGTTTCGGTTTCCCCGACCTGGTTTTGGGGGGGAAATAAAGGGAAAACTTTTTCCTTTATTTTCCCCCCAGAAAACTAGGTGCGTCCTATGGGACGGAGCGTCCTATGGGACGAAAAATACGGTATACAGTATTTAGGGAATGTGCTTGCTTTTCTTGTGCTTTAAGTATTGATAACTTTTTAAAACTGCTCCTATGAGCGGCTTCTGAGCATAATTTGCTAAATATTCACTGGGCAATTTGCAGAATGGCCACAGGTTCCCCATCTGTGATGTTACCACATCAGGATTCATAGAAGTCAAGGTGATTTTAAGCAGAGGTTGGATAGCTACCTGTCATGGATGCTTTAGCTGAGAATCTCCGCCTTTGCAGGAGAGCAGCGCCCGGCTGTGGCGCTTTCCCCCTCTACGCGGCTCAGTTCGCAACCCTACCTTCTTTCCCCACGCGCGTGCAGTTGCGTGTATAGAAAACGGGTGGCGCCACTCTCCCGCGTGGTAATTTGACATCTGTTTTATATATATAACGTGTCGGGGGGCGCTGCTGTGCCTTGCAACTCCCCCAGACCCCGCGCAGAGGTTGCTGTTTTGTTTTGTTTTGATCTCCCTGCCTGCCTGCCTACTTTTTCTCTCTTTCCTCGCGGCAGCGACTGTTGTAGCGGGGTTTGCTTTTCTGCCGGCACAGGAAGGGGCTGGAAGTAGCTGGGGAAGAAGGAGGGCGGCGAGGGGTCGCATGGGACGCAGCGATCGGAAATCGACTTTTTCTTTGACTTTATTATTGGCCAGGGAAAGCCCCCTTCGCCTGAGGCGCCCAGTAGCTGATCGGCGCCTGCAGAGGGAGAGAAACCTTTCGGGTCTCCGCCCACTCCTGCGCGCCCGACCGAAGTGGAGACTGCGTGCCCACCTACTCCCTGGACTCAGCCCCCCAAGAGGGGAGCCAGCGATTAACTCCGGAACAGCCGGACACTCTAGGTAACTGTGGCGTGGGGCAGGACGGGGTCTCTCCGTCCCCTTTTCCTCCTGCTACGTTGCTGGGGAATGTCAGATCAGCTGACAATGGGTAAATGATCTGAGAGCCATACGAGAGAGTTGTTTTGTTTTGTTTCCTGCGCACTTGTGTAATCCTTTCCCACGTGTTCTTCAAAAGGGACGGAAGGCGGCCTATGTAAAGGCGACCCTGCTTTATGCTCGCGACAACCTTGTGAGGCTGGGATTGTGTGACCAGGCTGTGTTCACCTGCGTGGTGTTCCCCATATTTTCCCCAGTGAGACCCAATGCCCCCTCCTTTGGTGACCCTCGTAGAACTCTGGCCCAGTGGTTGCTATTTATTAATTTGTTGGTTTTTAAAGAAAAGATATTTATTAGAATTTTACAAGCAATAAAAAGTTACAGAATTAAGAATAGAAGATGGAACAGAATAACAATAATAAAAGAAAAAGAGATACAAAAGTACAAGGACAAAATACATAAAAAGTAAAAAGAAAGTTAAAAAAAAAAAGAATCAATATTTTCATATCTTATATTTCAATTACTTGTTTCCTGACCTCCTCACACCCCCCTTTTTGTATTCCAATTCAAATATTTAATTCAGCAAATCCTTACCCTCTATCATTTATCTTTACTTAATATCTTAACTTATTTATAACCATGTATTTCCAACCATTGTCAATCCGTATTTACATATTATTACTAATCTTTTTACCAATACCGCTTATTTTCAGTAATTTGATTTTGAATTGATTTTAGAATATTGCTTTTAAAATGCTGTGTTACTTTTATTGTTAGCTGCTCTGAGCCCGGCTTCGGCTGGGGAGGGCGGGATATAAATAAAATATTATTATTATTATTCGATCTGCAGTTTCTTAACCCTAACAATCAGCCTAATGCAGATATTTGTATTTGAAGATTACACACTCCAGCCGGGCAAAAACTCTCAAGGGGGTTACAAAGCAGAGCCTGCCAGAAGGGGGCAGGTATGGCCTCCGGAGAGTCGGAGGGGGTGTCCAGAATTCCCCACTGCACCCCAAGATCTAAGGTTCCCCATCCCTGAAACAGGCCTTTATAAAACACTCAGGTATCTTGCTGGAAAGGAGCTTGGGAAGTTGCCTAAATATTTGTCCATCTAGCAGCTGGCGCAGTGATGCCCACTCTGTCTGGCAGCAGGGCTCCAGCAGAAGCCTCAACCCCCCCCCCCATCACCTGCTTCCTGGTCCTTTTCAAACTGGAAATGCCAGGGACTTGAACCTGGGAACATCCCTTCTTAAAATGAACCCTTTGTTTTTTTACATCACAGCCTGCCACGTATCCGCCTGCCATCTTCTGCCCCAACCCGGTGCATTCTGCTGAAAGAAAGAATGGCTACAGCAGAACCAACTCAGGTAGGGGGGGGAGATGTTCAAATAATTTATTTTAGTAGAGGCAATTTCAAGAAGGTTTCTGAGCTATCGTGCCCTTGGAGCAAGAAAGGTGGGCATCTCAAGAGTTGGGATTTGAGTACCATGAAGGGGAACATTGATCAGTCCTCTGGGGCACAATCTAGTTGGGTTGGTTGGTTGGTTGGTTTGAATGCAGTAGTAGTTTCGTGTGCTTCTCATTCATTCAGAAAATATGTAGACTGGGGTTGGGAAGCCTTCGGCCCTTTAAATCCCATCAGCCCCAAGCAGCATGGTCAGAGTTGATGAGAGTCCAGCAACGTATTGAGGACCAAAGTTCCCCCACTTCTGAAGTATAGGGTTGTGGTCTTAGACATGTTGCCATATGCAGATGATACCCAGCTCTACATCTCTTTTAAAACAGAACCAGTGAAGGTCCTGTGTGAGTGTCTGGAGGTGGTTGGAGGATGGATGGCAGCTAACAGATTAAGGTTGAATCTTGACAAGACAGAAGTACTGTTTTGGGGGGACAGGGTATGGGCAGGTATGGAGGACGCCCTGGTGCTGAATGGGCTAACTGTGCCCCTGAAGGACCAGGTGTGCAGCCTGGGAGTCATTTTGGACTCACAGCTGTCCATGGAGGCGCAGGTCAATTCTGTATCCAGGGCAGCTGTCTACCAGCTCCACCTGGTACGCAGACTGAGACCCTACCTGCCCCCAGACTGTCTTGCCAGAGTGGTGCATGCTCTGGTTATCTCCCGCTTGGACTATTGCAATGCGCTCTACATGGGGCTACCTTTGAAGGTGACCCGGAAACTACAACTAATCCAGAATACAGCAGCTAGACTGGTGACTGGGAGTGGCCGCCAAGACCATATAACACCAGTCCTGAAAGACCTACATTGGCTCCCAGTACATTTCCAAGCACAATTCAAAGTGTTGGTGTTGACCTTTAAAGCCCAAACTCGGCCCTCCAGCTGTTTTGGGACTACAACTCCCATCATCCCTAGCTAACAGGACCAGTAGTCAGGGATGAGGGGAATTGTAGTCCCAAAACAACTGAAGGGCCGAGTTTGGGGGTGCCTGCCCTAAACGGCCTCGTCTCCAGTATACCTGAAGGAGCGTCTCCACCCCCATCGTTCAGCCCGGACACTGAGGTCCAGCTCCGAGGACCTTCTGGCAGTTCCCTCACTGTGGGATGAGAGGTTACAGGGAACCAGGCAGAGGGCCTTCTCAGTGGTGGTGCCTGCCCTGTGGAACGCCCTCCCATCAGATGTCAAGGAAATAAACAACTATCTGACTTTTAGAAGACATCTGAAGGCAGCCCTGTTTAGGGAAGTTTTTAATGTTTGATGTTTTATTCTGTTCTTAATCTGTTGGAAGCCACCCAGAGTGGCTGGGGAAACCCAGCCGGATGGGCGGGGTATAAATAATAAATTATTATTATTATATTTTTAACATCTTTTCATGGCACAGGAGTTTAGGATTTGTGTTAGTGTGGAACAGACAGAGGCCTGGGCACAGGAAGGCTACGCCCTGCAGCCATCCTAGTGTGACTCGTTAATACAGCAGGCAGTGAGCTTAGGAGCCTTGTTGTTTTAGGAGCTGGGCACACCTGAGGAGGAAGACGAAGAAGGGGAGAAAACAGTGCACCTGTCTCACCCTGACCAAGCATCCCCCACAAATGATACTCCAATGGGGGAAGAAGAGGACTGTGCAGCATCCCCAGGTAAAAAGCCCCAGTTACTTCTGTCTTTCTGTGAGCCACTGCATCACCCTTGGCTTCGCTGCACTAGGACCTCCCTCAAACTCTTTAGTTCTGGGTTTCTCCCGGCCATGACGGTCCTCTGAAGTAGCTCAAGCACTCTGGACGGATTGCCTGCACTTTCTCCCATGCGGCAGCCAGATGCAAATCTAAGGGACACCAAAGATTGGACATCCTTTCTTGGAGATAAAGAAATGCACTCTAGGTAATATCATTTTCAGTTGCTATTTTTAAACTTCTGGGGTTTGGCTTTGTTGTCTTTTTTTTTTTTATTAGCCAAACCTTTGTTGTGTGTCGGCCTTTTGAAACATGCACACAATGACTGGAAGAAAAAGTTTTACTTTAGGACAGGGGTTCTCAAACTGGTCCGCAGGCTACCAGAGATCTGTGAGTTTCACTCTGGTGGTCCGCGACATGTCTGTGGTTTCGTGGTTGAAGATGGGAGGTGGACATCCACTCACTCTGGCTGGGGCTGATGGGAACTGGAGTCCACTCATAACTGGAGGACTACAGGTTCTCCATCCCTGGGCAAACAGGAAGGATTTAACTGGAGCTCTGGCAGGGAAAAGGTGTCAGGTATATATATTCCTGTGCACAAATCGTTGCATCCAACTGAATAACTGCGTGTAGAACGACTTCTCTGACCAAATTTCTTGTCTCTCTTCTACCCACTTGCTCCCAAATATTCTATGGGAGTTCCCCCATCCCTCCCACAGCAGATGTGGGAATGGTCCACGGGTGTTTGGAGTTGAGATGCACTTGAGGAAGTTGTTCTGCACATGCAAGGACTTAGCTGAATTCACGTGCAGCCTCTCAGAAAAGAATTCTGGGATTTACCTGACAGGAGATTCTGTCTATCAAAAACAGGATCTCCAAGTTCTGCTGGGGGTGCCCAACCAGAAGGAGAAGAAACGGCCTGGGGGCTTTATCTCCAGTACTCAGAGGAAGCCAGGAGCCCAAGAGATAGCGATGGTTCGGATGGAGACCACAGCTGGGAATCCCAGGCAGTCCTTGTGAGCTCTCCTTGGCCAGTACCATCTTGCCCAGGTCAGGAGCTCATGGAGCAAGCAATGGGTTCCTGGAGGCTTTTGGGCTTTGTTTTGTTTTGCTTATTTTGCAATATTTATATGCCGTTCGAATAGAATAGTATAAAATATTCATTTTTAAAAAGATAAAACAGACTTAAATAACAGCACACATAATAAAACTACCCAAATAGGAGTAAAAATCAAGTGATTCTGTGAAAACTGCACGTTTGGGTGGGCTTGCCAAAACAAGAGAGTTTGTAGCAGGCATCCAAAACAAGGCCTTGCATCTTAACGCAGCGCTAAGTTACCTGCTCCATCTGTGCAAGATGCTGTTGGACTACAGCTCCCATCATTCCTGATGATTAGACATGCACGCTGGGGCTGACGGGAGTTGTAGAGTCCAGCAAGATCTAGAGCAGTGTTTTTCAACCACTGTTCCGCGGCACACTAGTGTGCCGCGAGATGTTGCCTGGTGTGCCGTGGGAAAAATTGAAAAATTCGAAAGATTTTTTTTTAAAAAAAAAAAGTCAAAATTTCGCCCACTAGGCGGGCGCTGGACTGTGTCCACCCTATTTTCCATCCATCCTGGGTGGGGATCAGATTGGATGGGATCGGATGAGAGTGGACAGGCGGTCCGCTCTCATCCGATTCCCCATAGAGAGCAGCGGGGCTCTGACATCTCCCTCTCCGCACACAGTGGTGGTGTGCCTCGTGATTTTTTTCATGAAACAAGTGTGCCTTTGCCCAAAAAAGGTTGAAAAACACTGATCTAGAGGGACATGGGTTTGCCATGTCTGACTTCTAGAATCAGGCCTTTGGAGTCCATGCCATTCCGGCCGCTGTGGTAATGGGAGCCATTTTGTGCTTTACAATATGATATGATAATCTTTATTGTCATTGTCTCATACAGAACAATGAAATTGAAAATCTACATCAGACATTCAGAAACCAACAAGCCTCCTATCCCAGCTACCCCAGCCTGGTTAGCCCCCTAAAAACTCTGATACCCCATAATTAAATACAATATACTCCCATAGAGGCTATCTTACACTGCGTTTAAAACCAAAATCACATTTGAATAGAAACTGTTTCTCAGGCAGCTAGTCCTAGTCTTTATAACCCTGTACCTTCTTCCAGAAGGCAAAAGCTGAAAGAGATCATTTCCGGGGAGCGCACTATCCTGCACTATCTCTGCAGCTTTCTTATGGCACCTGGAAGCATAGATTTGATCCAAGGTAGGGAGAGTGCATCCAATTATTCTCTCCGCAGTCTTTACAACCCAGGACAACATTGTTTTTTCCCTGACCGTGCAGCTCCCAAACCACACACAGAGACCATAAGTTAATACACTCTCAACCGTACAATGGTAAAATGCCATCAACAGGTCCTTTGAGAGATTATTTTTTCCGGAGGATCCTCCAGAATCTGTGAATGACACATTCATGTGGGTTTCTTTTCAGAGAGTGAAAACAAGGAAGAGTACCCAGAGACTGTGAGGTCTCGCATGGCCTTGTCTGGAGCCTGTAGAAGGAGGGGGTCCTCAGACGCTAAGAAGTGGGAGTCCTGCGAGAAGCGAGATGAAAGCTTCCTCAGAGAGAGCTGGGCTTGCCCTCCTCCCTATAGGGAGGTTCTTGGGGGCACTCAGGACTGTGCAACCCACCAGGGGCTCAGCAACCATCACAAGGAGCGTGGGAAGATCCTTAAGGCCCGGCCCCCCAACCTCATTAGCCGCCAGAGGCTTCATGGGAGCATGAAGCTCCACCGCTGTGCCGACTGCGGAAGAGGCTTTGGCCTCCTCTCGAACCTCATCCGCCACCAGAGGACCCACGTTGGGGGGAAGCCCTACAAATGCCCCGACTGCGGGAAAGAATTTGGCCACAGCTCGGCCCTCATCACTCACCGGCGCATCCACACCGGGGAGAAGCCGTACGTGTGCAACGAATGCGGGAAAAGCTTCAACGTGGTGTCAAACCTTCTGCGCCACCAGAGGAGCCACACGGGAGAGAAGCCGTACCAGTGCCCCGACTGCGGGCGCTGCTGCAGCCAGAGGTCTCACCTGGTCACTCACCTGCGCCTCCACACCGGGGAGAGGCCTTACCGGTGCCTGGAGTGTGGGAAAAGCTTCAACGTCAGCTCCGACCTTATCAAACATCGGAGAACCCACACGGGCGAGAAGCCTTATGAGTGCCGCTACTGCGGGAAGCGCTTCAGCGGCAGCTCAAACCTCATCACGCACCAGAGGCTCCACACGGGCGAGAAGCCCTACGTCTGCCCAGAGTGCGGCAAAAGCTTCCCCATCAGCTCTAAGCTCATCGCTCACCAGAGAATCCACACAGTGGAGAAACCCTACGACGGCGCCGACTGGGGGAAGAGTTTCCCCGAAAGGCCTCGCCTGGCCAGGCGCCAGCAGAGCCCGTACCGCCGAGAGAAACGCTTCAAGTGTGGCGACTGTGGGAAGAGTTTCACCACCAGCTCCTACCTTATCACTCACCAGCGCACCCACACGGGGGAGACCCCTTACATCTGCGGGGACTGTGGGAAAAGCTTCACCGTCATCTCCAACCTTGCCAGACACCAGAGAATCCACACGGGAGAGAAGCCCTACCAGTGCCCGGACTGCGGGAGGAGCTACAGCCAACGGGCCCACTTGACGACGCACCTCAGAGTCCACACGGGAGAGAAGCCTTACGTCTGCGCCGACTGTGGGAAGAGCTTCAACGTCAACTCATCCCTCACAAAACACCGGAGAATCCACACGGGCGAAAAGCCCTACATGTGCCCTGACTGTGGGAAAACGTTCAGCCAGAGCTCCAACGTCATCACGCATCGAAAGCTCCACCATGGAGAGAGCCTCCTTGGTGGCCCCATGAGGATCCTTCAGATCAAATAGAACTTCCCATCTCTACCTAGTGACTGGTGCCCCTCTGTGTGGGATGTGAAACACAGAGCAGTCAAATACAACATTCCTAGAGTGGACATAAAGAGAGGGTGTCTGGACCAGCCAGTCGGAACTTCCTGTTTCCACCTGGGCTGGGACAAACTTCCTCTACATGTGACCAGAGGTGGGCGTGACCTCACCTGTACAGGTAACAAAATAGCACAGGGGAGGCAGCCATCTCTCTCTCTCTGACTCTGCATTCGTCGAAGAAGAACTGTTGAATGATCTCTTTAAATTTGAAGGTTTATTATTGTTCCACAAGATGTGTATTTCTTTAAAGGCCAGAGCAAATAACGTGACCTAGTTTTAAAACCAGGGCGATAATTAATTTGGCTGTCAGCAACCAGCAAGTAGTCTACATGAGGAATAAGAAAACTGCCAAAGAAATGTGGGACAGTCTTACAGCAGTACATATTAGAAAAGAGTCTGCGTTTGCATTGACTTTTTTAAAGCAGCTGTACCAGACGAAGTTGCAGCCTTGTGGTGATTTGGTGGCACACTTGAGACGTCTGGAGGCGATACGCGGTGTATTGATTCGAAGGGACATAGAATCATAGAGTTGGAAGAGACCACAAGGGCCATCGAGTCCAACCCCCTGCCAAGCAGGAAACACCATCAGAGCACTCCTGACATATGGTTGTCAAGCCTCTGCTTAAAGACCTCCAAAGGAGGAGACTCCACCACACTCCTTGGCAGCAAATTCCACTGTCAAACAGCTCTTACTGTCAGGAAGTTCTTCCTAATGTTTAGGTGGAATCTTCTTTCTTGTAGTTTGGATCCATTGCTCCGTGTCCGCTTCTCTGGAGCAGCAGAAAACAACCTTTCTCCCTCCTCTATGTGACATCCTTTTATATATTTGAACATGGCTATCGTATCACCCCTTAACCTCCTCTTCTCCAGGCTAAACATGCCCAGTACTCCAGGTGAGGTCTGACCAGAGCAGAATACAGTGGCACTATTACTTCCCTTGATCTAGATGCTATACTCCTATTGATGCAGCCCAGAATTGCATTGGCTTTTTTAGCTGCCGTGTCACGCTGTTGGCTCATGTCAAGTTTGTGGTCAACCAAGACTCCTAGATCCTTTTCACATGTACTGCTCTCAAGCCAGGTGTCACCCATCTTGTATTTGTGCCTCTCATTTTTTTTGCCCAAGTGCAATACTTTACATTTCTCCCTGTTAAAATTCATCTTGTTTGTTTTTGCCCAGTTCTCTAATCTGTGAAGGTCGTTTTGAAGTGTGATCCTGTCCTCTGGGGTGTTAGCCACCCCTCCCAGTTTGGTGTCATCTGCAAATTTGATCAGGATGCCCTAGAGTCCATCATCCAAGTCGTTGATAAAGATGTTGAATAAGACCGGGCCCAAGACAGAACCCTGTGGCACCCCACTAGTCACTGGAGATACCTGATATTCAGTATGTATTTACCATTCTTTGTTCCCTTAATGAGGACTTTGATGGTGTAGCTAGCCAGATATCTGCTGTTCCACCAGCACAATTAACTGTGGAAGGGGTAGCGGCAAGATTAATGGGCGAGTTGGACAAAAGGGAGGCTTGCGTGATAAGCACTATTTCCAGAAATAATGAGGAATGCCATATGCAAACTTGTGGTGATACAACTGCATTTAAAGCTGCCAAGAGTTGTTGGTTCTGCAATAAACAAGGACATTTTGCAAAGGACTGCAGATCCAAAAGAAAGCAAAGTACTCCTAAGTCTGTTTCTGTTCGTCAATCACAGTCGTCAGCCTAGCAGCCAACATCATATCATAAAGACAGAAAGGAGCCGCAAGCTTTTCATGCTCAGACAACAGATCATAAAAGAATTAAAGGTACCAAGTGGAATAGCTAACAGCAACATCATCTTAGTCTGAGATGCTCCCTTGGCTTCCAGCCAAGAGAGGACAAAGGAACTATCTCCTTATGGGATAGATTCCAGGTGTATATATTTTGTAACTTAAGTTTGCCTTCTGGGATCCATCTGTGAACAGAATGTTAGTAAACTATTTTATACTTTTATACAAGACTGTGTCGTGTCTAATCTTTTTAAGAGGGAATAAAGGGGAAATTACCAGGAAACTTATTTTAGAGGCTTATACAAGCCTGGCAAACGTTATCCGCTGTACAAGTTTAAAAAGGGAATGATACTCTGCTAAATTATAGAACTTGTTAACACAAGTTGGGAAGGATATAATTAAACACTATATCCTCTCCTGCCTCCCTGAACATTCCCACACTCTGGGGGTCTGGCTGCCTTTGAGGAACTTGACAGTCTTTTCTTGCCTTGTCTTGACTCTGGAAAACGTCCTGTGGAAATGCATGAAGCCTTCCTAAAATTGCCCAGTTGCTTGTTCCTCACTGAGTTTGAGATACGATTAGGCGCTCAGGTGGAGTAAATAAACACCTGCAAACTCGCATTTCATCACCAACCAGAACCTCCAGCTGAACAGAGTCCTTTTGTGTGGGATCTGCTTTAGCCAACCTGTTTTGCTCAGTATATATCAAGGAATCATGGCAGGCTGGATCCTTGGATCCCCTGGCGACTTCAAGGAAGGCTTTCCTCCCAAATCATTTTGTCTTTCTAATCAGAAGAGAATCCACTATTGAGAATGACCTCTCTCTGCTCTGGTGACATGTGGGGAAATGTTCAAACATCATACGTGATACTGGCGACTCTCTTATGCATTCCCACAAAGGAAAAGTTATCTTTAAGGCTTCTGACATAAAGTGCTGTTGCACCTTTGACCGTCCCCAGTTGTCATTTCAGGGAATTAGGATGCACAGCTGACCCTGAACATCTGGTAGGGCTCTTTGGATCTGAAGCATAGCTTTGCAGCCCTTGGCTCATCCGGTAACTGGAAGAGAAAAAGACTCTTCAGTAAAAATGGCTTCCTTGATTTTATGACAAAGATCTCAGAAAACATTTTCAGGTGGGGGAGTAAATGGGGAAAGTCTTGACATTGGTGCCTGTCGTATGACAATAAAAGGATGCTTTTGTTAGTAATTATGTACTTTCTTAACTAGCAATGATGGTTGCCGAACTACTATTGTCACTGCGTTGGTCAACGTGGAGTAGCCATTTTGCAGTTTATACAGCCACTGAGTTAGCAGGGTGTTCGCAATAATCCCTGCAGTAATAAATACACAGTGTGAAGGGTGGGCAGCCTAAACAGAGCAGTTCTTAGGTTTCCCAAGGAACGAGAATTTACTGTTAAATCACTGAGAACTGTAGCTCTGTGAGGTAACTCTCCAGGTAACTCTCAGCACCCTTAACAAACTACAGTTCCCACGATTCTCTGGGGGAAGACATGACTGTTTAAAGTGGTATGACACTGTGCAGATGGGGGTCTAAGTTCAGCTACCCAGCACGTGCCACAAATGCCTGCTTATAGCCCTCCAAATGTCATCAGACTCCAACTTCCTTCAGTCCCAGCTGGTCAGGGATGATCACAGTTGGAGTCCAGCAGGGTGGATTTGGTTTAAATCACAATTTAAATCACTAGTCAGTAAGACTTGATTTAAATCACTAGTTAGTAAGACTTGATTTAAATCATTTTTTTTACAGAAAGACTCATTCTTTCTGGTATAATCTTAATATTTACAACCAGAGGAAGGTTTCATTTTTGGAATAATTAATTTTCAGAGTAGTTTTTACAGGTATATCAAAAATTACTGATTTGGTTATACTATTAGAAATACATAGATAATTATGAAATTATTGTGAGGTTTAATAAGTTAACTGTTCATATTTGGACAACTTTTCGGCTGTACTTTATTGGAAGGAGAAATATAATTGTTTTCTTAATAACAATTTAAACAATTCATTTAACTAAAGCAATAATATCATAGCATATGTATCCATGTTTGTTAACTGATGTGGTTAAACTTTGTTGTTGTTGTTTTAAAAAAACTTAGACTGAATTTTAGCACACATGAAAAACTTAAAACAAATCCTTATTTCCTGATGAATAGCCTTTGGACTGTAATGTAACTTAAATCGAAAACTATCTTTAGAAAGATTTTTCCTCCAAAAGCATTTTATTTTAAAAATCTTATTTAAATTTTTAAAAATCTGATTTTTTAATTATTATTTTTAATCATTGATTTTTTTCCCCCACCCTGGAGTCCAGCAATTCCCTGGTTTTGGGAAATGCATCTGCCTTTCACAGTTTAATGGTTTACTCCGGAGATTGCTGCGTAAGACGAATGTGGCTGCTGCATCAAATCTCTGAAGCAGCTCTTCCACGTTGTAACTGATTTTTGCCAAGAGCAACAGTTTCCAAACAGCAAGGATCTTTCAAATACTTCTCTGAAACATGAACAAATTTACACCAAGGAACTCCAAACATACCGTATCTGGTATGTTGTCCTACGCTAAAGAAAGTCCAGTTCTGCCAGGGGTACCAACTTAAATAAAATAGGGGGGGCAGGTAAGCACCACCCTGCATAATTGATTACATGATGCAGCACACACACACCCCATTTGAATGGCAATGCCCATCAACTGGGAGGGGCGGACGGTCCCTTCAAATATTCCATGGGATACTGAAGGGACCTTAGCCCCTAGGAGTTGGCTTCTATGAGTTTTGCCCTCCATGCTTCGTCAATAAGCTTTATGTAAATGTGCTTATCTTTCATAAACATCTATGGTTTGAATCTTTAATTGAAATCTACAGTGGTACCTCGGGTTACATACGCTTCAGGTTACATACGCTTCAGGTTACAGACTCCGCTAACCCAGAAATAGTACCTCGGATTAAGAACTTTGCTTCAGGATGAGAACAGAAATCGGGCTCTGGTGGCGCGGCAGCAGCGGGAGCCCCATTAGCTAAAGTGGTGCGTCAGGTTAAGAACAATTTAAGGTTACGAACGGACCTCCGGAACGAATTAAGTACTTAACCTGAGGTACCACTGTAGTGCATTGAGTGGCAGGGGACATTTATGGTGGTGTGATGGTTAAGAGTATCAGACTAGGACCAGGGAGATTAAGGTTCAAATCCCCAGCTTCCCACATAAATCACGAAGCGACCTTGAGCTCCTCACTATCTCTCAGCCTAATCTACTTTGCAAGGCTGTTGTGAGAATAAAATGGGGGGTGGGGTGGACCATGTACCACCCTGAAGTCTCTGGTCACGACTGTCCTTTTCCATCCTGTGATTTTGGAATGACTGAAGAAGATTTCTACAGCCGGAATCAACTATTGTTTTGCTGCTGGATCCTACCCTTTTTCCAAAGTTCCTAGAAGCTGGAAATTGGCCAGAGCAGGGATTCCTTTCCAGATGTCAAAGCCTTGTGAAAGACCCTTTGCCTCTCCCAGAATAATAATAAATTTATTTATATCCCGCCCTCCCCAGCCGAAGCCGGGCTCAGGGCGGCTAACAACAATAAAACAGTACAAAAGTACAGCACAAACAACACTCTAAAATCATTCATTATAAAATTAATTAATTCAAGCCACTGGCAACCATTGGGCCAGAGCTCCGCGAAGATTGCCAAGGGAGGGAGTCAGGCTGTGCCCTGGCCAAAGGCCTGGTGGAACAGCTCTGTCTTGCAGGCCCTGCGGAAAGATGTCAAGTTACGCAGGGCCCTGGTCTCTTGTGACAGAGTGTTTCACCAGATCAGAGCCATGGCCGAAAAAGCCCTGGCTCTAGTTGAGGCCAGCCTAACTTCTCTGTGGCCTGGGACCTTCAAGAATAAATTATGGAAGTAGATGCAAATTGATTGTGCATAGCATATAGGGACTGCAGAATTCACAGAATCTAGATGGGGTGTACAGTATATTACAACGCACACTGCCAAAGATGGCAGTAACACAAGAATATCAAGACCTGATTTGCCTACCACTCCCCCCCCCCCCTCATAAGACGATCTGACCATCCATTCCTCCTCATAAGGAAGCTGTGCCTGGAGGAAGAACTGTGAGGGGAGAGACTCCATCAGGCAAGGCCTCCTTCCACCTGCCTTGCCCCACCCTCTGCTTCTCAATGTGTATTATATTGTTTTATGTACTGTGGCTTGCCGTTGTCTTATTGATTATAGTTTAGATAGTATTGTAACTGTTGAGTGGATTTCTGTTTAACGTTTATATGTTGATATTATTATTTTATACTATTCTAATGATTGTTAAGGGACGCGGGTGGCGCTGTGGGTTAAACCACAGAGCCTGGGACTTGCCGATCAGAAGGTCGGCGGTTCGAATCCCCGCAATGGGGTGAGCTCCCATTGCTTGGTCCCTGCTCCTGCCAACCTAGCAGTTTGAAAGCACGTCAAAGTGCAAGTAGATAAATAGGTACCGCTCCGGCCATGCGCTGCTCTGGTTCGCCAGAAGCGGCTTAGTCATGCTGGCCACATGACCCAGAAGCTGTATGCCAGCACCCTCAGCCAATAAAGTGAGATGAGCGCCGCAACCCCAGAGTCGGTCACGACTGGACCTAATGGTCAGGGGTCCCTTTACCTTTACCTTAATGATTGTTGAATGTTACTTTTTTGATGGAGGTTGCCTATTTTAAAGTTATGTTTTATTACCACATTTTTGTACTGCATTAGATTGTTATAAGATGTACATTTTTTGTTTCTTCAGTTCGTAAACCGCCTTGAGTATTGTAAGATAGAAAGGCAGTACCTATACAAATTAAAAATGATGATGATGATGAATGACACGGATGTCAGAAGGTCTGAGGCAGACAAAATATATTGCTTTTCACACAGGTTATGGGCATCATTACCACAAGATAATGTGCTTTGAATAAAAGTATAGTTTGTACACTACAGCCATATAAAAGCTACAAGAACCCAAAACAACAGATCCGTTTTGTTTTTTAAAATTTGTACTGCAACTCCAGGACATGCTGAGTTCTGTGATTTTTAGTGATGGTCAGAGGCGAGGTGCATTTAGAGTGAACAGTTTGCAAACATGAGGATTTAATAAAATCAGTGCAGATCCAATCGTCATCTTCACAGAATCGTAGATTTGGAATGGCTCCAAGGGCCATCTAGTCCAACCCCCTGCAATGCAGAAATCTCAGCTAAAGCATCCATAATATAATCAGCATTTTCCTTCTATGCAACGCAGTGACGCGGTTCCCGGGATGGACGCTCAAAAGCAAGGCAGGGGCCACTCCTAAGCGAGTCTCTCTCTGGCCTGGAGGCTGCAGCATCTCATCTCAGGACGTCCCAACTCTGGCGGGCTGCAAAATTGAGACGATCCCCGCTCCTGGCCTCTCGATCCTGCAAAGGATCTATGGGTTAAAACCACCAGCGATCAGATTCCTAGAAGGCTCCAGGAAAAAACAAAAAATTAAGGAGGAAGGAAATAGCTACGGCCACCTTCCTGTCCTACTTCCTTCCCGTTCCCCAACCCTCTCTTCCGGCTAGAAATTACCTTTTTTTGGGGGGGGGGGGGATAACATACAAATAAACAATAAATACAACCGCTGCGGATTGCAAAGGGTGCAGAACGGTGGATTTGGGGATCTGTCGGCTCATGCAAGAAGGGGAAGATCTGGAGGCAAAGAAAAAGGAGGAGACCAGAGACTGCAAAAGGGTCGCTGGAAGGTTTCCCAAAGCCCCACTCCAGATCAGAGCCTTTGTTGCTGATCCCCCACACCGTCCCTTGTCCGGATCCCCTCTCCAGATCCGGGCCAGAGCAAGGTAATAAACAGAGGGGAGGAAATGAATCTCAGGTGCATAGCTCTCATTCAGGTTAGCTGATCCATAACGCCCTGTCATTCAAAGAAGGCGACTGGACCACCCCGTTTCTACACTGGGCTAGTTAGCAGCTCTCTCTGGTCATAACCATCACCCGCTGCCTAAGGTGCTTCAAGCTGCAGATTCCAGGATCTGAGTCTTGGGATCTTTCCTGTGTAAAGTGCGTTCTCTGCCACGCAGAGGAGCTACAGGCTTCTCCGCAGTCAGGATGTAGAAATGCAGGGTTTTGAGCCAATTTAGTCCTTTACAGAGCTGTCCTGATCCGAATCAGCCCAGGGACCCAATGCTGCAAAACCTCTGAGTGCCAGCAGCGTTTGGAGGCTTCCATCCCTGGTGCTGAAGATCCTTTTAATGAAAGGTTGACTCTGGGTCTTTAGACAATCTGTGGGTTTTAGCACTTAGCGAAGGCTTCTCTGTTATTGACTGGCAGTTCAAAGCCGGTGGCAGTGCTATTTTTATCCGGGTCCAGTTAAGCTCAAAATGCGGCAGCGTTAGGAACAAAGTGAGAGTGTCTATAATATAGCCAAATGTCATTGACATCTGGGTTCGAGGCAGTGTGTTCCTGTTACAAGTCCTAAAAGGAAGAATGTTGTTTTGTTTATTTGTCTGTTTATTGAGGAAGGCATATCCGATGCTGAAAACCCAAACCCTGAATTAGAATGGAAGTGTAGACCTGAGAACAGGGATGGGAAATCTGCGGCCATCCAGGTATTGTAGGGACTACAACTTCTGTCATCCCTGACCATTGGTCATGCTGGCTGAGGCTGGTGGGAGTTGGAGTCCAACCACATTTGGAGGGCCACAGATTCCCCCATCCTTGATTTAGATCGGGGTTTCCCAAATGTGGGTCTCAGGTTGGATTTGGACTACAATTCCCATCATCCCTGACCACTGGTCCTGCTAGCTAGGGATGATGGGAGTTGTAGTCCAAAAGCAGCTGGCAACTGAAGTTTGGCGAACCCTCTTTTAGAGAAACCCTGGAATGAAATAGGCTTCTCATGCTCAGGGCAGATGTTGTCCTGTTGGAGCACTTGGATGCCGGACTCTTGAGCTTCCCTTGTCTGCATCTTGCACTCATACCATACGTACCATGTTTTCTTCTCTCTGCTCATCTCATTCCTTTCATGCCACCATCTGCCCATCACACCAGTTTCCCCCATGCAATACCTTTGGTTCCTTTTTCCTTCATTCTATTTAGCTAATATCCCCATTTGCCGTGCTCTCCATTAACATTTCTCATCAGATAATTGTATTGGAACCGGAGGGTGCCTAACAGATTACCTAGTCCAGCCTGCTGCTCCGAGTGTCCTGCCATCCATGCTTTTCCAAACCTATCCTCAAAACCTCCAAGGAAGAAGATATTGGAGAGCTGTTGCCAGTCAGTGTAGACAGGAACAGCTAACTTGTGGTCCTCCAGACCTTATTGGACTCCAACTCCCATCACCCCCAGCAAGCAAGGCCAGTGTTCAAGGGGGGTTCGAGTTGAAGCCTAACAACCTTTGGAGTGCCACAAGTCAGCCATTTTTGTATAGACAATACTGAGTCCAGCTGACTAATTATAGGGCAGCTTCCTATATTCCGACATTATGTCCTTCTTGAGATGACTAAAACTATCCACAGTAGTTTTATATGTGAGTGCAGTCAGGTTACCTCGCCTTCCCTAGTACTTGGCTTGCCATTTTGGCAGCGGCTTTGCTGACATCTTGGGAGTAGAGTTCGCATTTCTCTCCAGATCCTGGTCGGCGGCCATTTTGGTCTGGTGTGCACCATGTGCAGTTACTGAAAAGCACATTTCGTTTGCAGCTCCAGGAGTGCAGAGGGGGAACCCGATGGAAGAGCAGGACCCAGCAGGACCCCAAACAGAGGAGACATTAGAAGGAGGAGGAGATTTTCCTGTTTATCGGGTTGGGAGCACTGAGGAGGTCCAAATTGAGGAAGGTCCACAAGATGCTAAGCGGATACCGGATGAGACCGCACCACTAGGTACTAAAAGGACTCCAGGTGAGGAGGCTGCGCAGGAGGCTCAGCAGGTACCTGATGAAGCAGGTCTGCAACAGGCCAGCCAGACAACTGGCAAAAAGCTCCAGCAGCCCCAGGATTTCCAGAAGACAACCAAGTCCCGGAGGAAGCTGCTGGTGCCTACCCGATGGGACCACACCAAATCTTTTCAGACTTCCTTCAGGAGAATAGCCGATGCCATCCAGTGGCCTCGAGAAGAGCGGAAGACCCAGAATCTGCTAGACCTCAGTGGAGAAGCCACTCAAGTCTATAAGACCCTGGGCTCCCTTGGGCAAGTGGCGGACGAGGATGCCACCAGTCTGGAGTTATGGCGCCGGCGGTTCAGGCAGTTCTGCTACCTGGAGGCCGAGGGACCCCAAGAAGTTTGCAGCCGTCTCCAAGACCTTTGCTTCCGATGGCTGCAGCCCCAGAAACGCACAAAGGAGCAGATCCTGGAGCTGCTGGTCTTGGAGCAGTTCCTGGCCATATTGCCGCAGGAAATGCAGATCTGGGTCAGGAAGCGGGGACCGGAGACCTGTGCTCAGGCGGTGACCCTGGCAGAGATTTTCTCTTGGAAGCTGCAAGACCACGAGAGGTGGGATCAGCAGGTGAGAGTTCTGGAGGGGAGGCTACACCCTGTGAGCCTCCAGATATTGCTGGACTCCAACTCCCATCCGCCCCAGCTGGCATAGCCAAAGATCAGGGATGAAGGGAGCTGTAGTCGTATTAACAACATCAGGAGTGCTGTAGGTTCCTCCATGTGTGGTGTAGTGGTTAAGAGCGGTAGACTTGTAATCTGGTGAACCGGGTTCGCTTCCCCGCTCCTCCACATGCAGCTGCTGGGTGACCTGGGGCCAGTCACACTTCTCTGAAGTCTCTCAGCCTCACTCACCTCACAGAGTGTTTGTTGTGGGGGAGGAAGGGAAAGGAGATAGTTAACCGCTTTGAGACTCCTTTGGGTAGTGATAAAGCAGGATATCAAATCCAAACTCCTCCTCCTCTTCTTCTTCTTAATGGAAGTGACTGCAGCTGTAGAAGAGCAGACAGCATGGCAGGGTTCAATTTATGAGTGGCCACTTGACAGTTATGTTTCTTTCCTCTCCCAGACAACTAAATAGGTTGGGGTAGGAATCCAGTCTATTTCCTGATCGCAACAAGGCAGTCAGCTGGACCAGGCGGGTGAGGGTTGGGGAAGGTAACAGAAATTGATTTGGAGCTGGGGCATTTGCCTCTCCAAACCTGTTGCTACGACCTGCTGTCCCTCCTTTTGATTCAGGTGCCGGGGCCCTTTGAAAAAGTGGCTGTTAATTTCTCTAAGGTAGACCCCTTGAAGATGCAGCTGTACGTGGTGGCTATGCAGGACGATGAAAGGATAACCAGCTTGTTGGGTAAGGGTTTTGGTTTTTTGTGGCGTGCCTGGATCATGTTACAAAGCTCAGGGTGGCGGGAGAGTGGGAAGGTAAGGCAGAACTCACTGGGGCTGGACAGCTACGCTTAGTTTCCCCATCCCAATCTAGTCCAATTTTGTCTAGCCTAGTGGCAGGGGCTCACCCTTGGGCCCCCCAGCTCTGCTCCCACAGATCATTTTCATCTGGCATCGTTTGGGATCAAACTTGGGGCCTTCTGCTTGCAAACAATTTTTCTGTGCCACAGTACTACAACCCCTCTGTGGCGTTTGCCTCCTAGGTGGGTCATAAGGAAAGGGTTAAATGAGTGTGATGCGATTGGCCAGAGAGAAACTGATAGGAGGCATTAGAGTCGGAGTTGTGTGGAAGTTAGTTGAGAGTGGGGAGTTAGAGAAGGAAGAGGGAGGATATAAGTCTGTGGGTTGGTTGAGCTGTGTTATGAGAGAGTGAGAGAAATTGTTAGGTGGAGTCAGGTAGATAGTTGGGATAATCAGTTTGAAGTTGTTAGGAACGTATAGGACAGTTAAGGAACTAAGATTAAGAAACTGACAAGAAAAATTAACTGAAACCATAAGCTTGTTCATGCCTATAAAATAAACTTGATTATTTGTTAATGTTAACAACTGTCTGGACTCCGTGTGTACCCGTGAGGAGAAACGGGTTGGTGGCAGTGAAGAAAGCAATCACAGTGGTGGCACAGGGATCAATAGACCGTCAAACGTCCGGGGGCCCTGTGTGATCGCCACAGCCTCCCCAGAAATTCACTCTGTGGTTGTCTCTTTATTCCAGCAGGCAATGGCCAAGCGAGTGAAAGTGAGGAGGAGAATCTCCGGCTGGAAAGACCAGGGCAAGTGGAATACCGCAGGATGTCGCTGGAAAGGGCTAAAGGGGGCATCTTCCTATTTCCTGAGGTGGGAGAGGTGCCTGAAAATCAGCTGGTCACTGGAAGGGAAGTCTTCCAGTTTCTAGAGACTGAAGAGACACCAGGAAGCCAGCAGACCCCAGAGAAACGCCAGGGAAGGCTCCTGGAACAGGCAGCGGAAAAGGCCTTTCATTCTGAAGGGGCAAAAAGTTTAAATGAGAGCACTTTACACGAGGGGCTTGAGGCAAGTCCTCGAAAAAAGACAGTCGCGGGGGAAAGCTGCAGCCAGAGTACCGACCCTCTTAAAAACTTGAATGCCCAGGCAGGGAAGAAGTCATACAGATGCTCGTATTGTGGGAAAATCTTCAACCATGCCTCTGCTCATTTGGTCCACGAGAGGATCCACACAGGAGAGAAACCATATAACTGCCTGGAGTGTGGGCAACGTTTCAGTCGGAGATCGCACCTTACTAGACACCAGAGAATCCACACAGGCGAGAAGCCCCACACATGCTCAGAATGCGGGAAGCACTTCAGCCGGAGATCCCACCTTATTGAACACCAGAGAACCCACACGGGAGAGAAGCCGTTTGCCTGCTCCATCTGTGGGAAAAGCTTCAACTACCGTTCCCTCCTGAAAGAGCATGCAAGGATCCACACAGGAGAAAAGCCATACAAATGTTCAGACTGTGGGAAAAGCTTCAATCGGAGGGAAAGCTTTATAATACACGAGAGAACACACACGGGGGAGAAGCCGTACGAGTGCCTAGACTGCGGGAAAAGGTTCAGTCAGCGATCGAACATTACTGCCCACGAGAAAACCCATATGGGGGAGGGGAAATGCAAGTGCTCAGAGTGTGGCAAGAGCTTCTGTAATTCAACCAGTCTCCTTAAACATCAGAGAATCCACACAGAAGAAAAAGCATAATAAATATGCAAGCACTGGCAGTAGAAAAACCTCTGGTTAGTGACCCACATTTTCTTAAAGAGTAAATGCCAGGTCATTTCTGCAGGAAAATAACCTCAAGGTATGGCCTTACACAATTGTACCACTTCAGATGAAGGGTGGGAAATTCGTGTGACTGAGTGCACAATCTTTTAAAAAAGCAGCTTACTTGTGGGCAGCTAGTATTTCAGAGAGAGAGGTTTTGCGCTATCCTCTTACCTGATGTGCTAGAGAATTAATGTGCAAAGGTGTTTTTTTAATGTGCAGGGCAATTCAGCCATGTGATTTCCCCCACATTCATTCCAAAATAGCACACCTGCAAGAGGTCTGCATCATGCGTGTTCAACCAGCAGATAGAAAACTTATAAAGGAAGGAAGTGCTATAAGTCATACCTCAGGTTACATCTTTCATAAACATCTATGGTTTGAATCTTTAATTGAAATCTACAGTGGTACCTCGGGTTGCATAAGCTTCAGGTTACAGACTCCGCTAACCCAGAAATAGTACCTTGGGTTAAGAACTTTGCTTCAGGATGAGAACAGAAATTGTGCTCCGGCAGCGTCTTAGCAGCAGGAGGCCCCATTAACTAAAGTGGTACTTTAGGTTAAGAACGGACCTCCGGAATGAATTAAGTACGTAACCAGAGGTACCACTGTATGCACTTAAAATTAGCACAAACGTATACACCTATCTGGAAATTCTGTTTGGCATATACATATCCACTCCACCTAAAGTTGTGTTTTGCAGATATTTGCTCTTGTTGTAAAGAGTCATTTTTCAGTATCCAAACACCTTGGGTTTAAGGGTAGTGGATCTTCAAGTTGCAGTTCAGTAGCTGAGGCCGCAGGGAGGAAGTTCTTAATTGAGAAGGCAGTGTTTTGCATGTGTGAAATCACATGAATCCTCTCCATTTCTTTTTTAAGCCCAACATTCACAGTTTCTTCCCCTGTTCCCATAACCCCTTATTATTGGCTGTTAGCTGGGAATGGGTGCTATAGTCCAAAACATCTGGAGGGCCTATGTTGGCTACAATGATTCAAAGAGAAACAACACAGCCACTCCACCCAAAATGACATACAATGTCTCACTGAATGGTCTGGTGCATTCCTGTTGCACCTAGGTCTCTGCTTTCTGAAACAATCCTTTACTCTTCCATAAGCCCCCAACAGGCACTTAAGCATCGGTCCAGAGACACACAGAGATGATGTCATTGTAACTGGAGACATTTAAGATGATGCAACCTTCATCTTGGGGACGCAGGTGGCGCTGTGGGTAAAAGCCTCAGCTCCTAGGGCTTGCCGATCGAAAGGTCGGCGGTTCGAATCCCTGCGGCGGGGTGCGCTCCCGTCGTTCGGTCCCAGCGCCTGCCAACCTAGCAGTTCGAAAGCACCCCCGGGTGCAAGTAGATAAATAGGGACCGCTTACAAGCGGGAAGGTAAACGGCGTTTCCGTGTGCGGCTCTGGTTCGCCAGAGCAGCAATGTCACGCTGGCCACGTGACCCGGAAGTGTCTTCGGACAGCGCTGGCCCCCGGCCTCTTGAGTGAGATGGGCGCACAACCCTAGAGTCTGGCAAGACTGGCCCGTACGGGCAGGGGTACCTTTACCTTTTAACCTTCATCTTATGCAAGTGATGGATGGCAATGGACAATATAGATGGAGGAGGATGGAGATTTCTGCTACAAACATGAGGTTTTCTCACTTTCTCCCCCAACCTCTTCTTACAGTCTGATACGCTCTGGCAAAATGCTTTGTGCTAATAAAGTATCTTTGTACGGAGCTGAATTAATTGAGAGAACATTTGTTTTCTGGGACATCCAACGCTGGAGCAAGTGAGACTTCCTTTCCCTTCTGTCCTCTGGAGAGACCAGATTCCCGAAGGACAAATTGCATATTGCATGAAGCCCAGTTTATTGCTACGCATCTCAGATCCTTCCAACGCTGCTGGCATAGTTCTGTAGCAACACAAAAGGCAGCCTCGCGCTCAGAAGCTCAAGATAAAATGAATTAGGAAGTTGTGAATACTACTACTAATAATAATTTATTAGCTTTATATACAGCGGAACCTTTGTTCTCAAATGCCTTGGTACATTTCAGCTCCCAAACACGAAAACCCGGAAGCAAGAGTTCCGTTTTTCAAACGTTTTTCGGAATCCGAACGTCCAATATGGCTGTCGGCTATTGTTTCCGGGGCGCCTGCGCCAATCCGAAGCCATGCCTTGGTTTTCGAACATTTTGGAAGTTGAACGGACTTCCAGAACCGATTACATTCAAGAACCAAGGTACCACTGTACCACATTTATCTTCCAAGGATCTCAAGGTGATATACATGGTTCTTCTCATTTCATCCTCACAACAGCCTTGTGAGGTAGGGTTAGACTAAGACCCTCCAGATGTTTTGAGACTACAATTCCCATCATCCCTGAACACTGGTCCTGCTAGCTAGGGATCATGGGAGTTGTGGGCCAAAAACATCTGGGGGGCCGAGGCTGAGGAAGCCTGGGCTAAGAGATGGTTACTGACCCAAGGTTACCCTTCATGGCTGAGTGGGGATTCGAACCCTGTTTTCCCACGTCCTAGTCCAACACTCTTTAACTATTATGCCGCACTGGCTAGCAGAAGAGCCCGTCTAGGCCAGCATCCAGCATCACTGGGGCCAACCAGATGCCTGTGGGAAGCCCGAATGCAGGATTTGAGCACAGCAGCCTTCTTTTGCTCATGATAACCAGGAAGTGGCATTCTGAGGCATCCTGCCTCCTACACTGGAGGGACTGGCTTCCCATTAGAATCTGGTTGGCTCCAGTGAGAACAGACTTCTGGCCTAGCTGGGCCATTGACTATTGGTCTGTTTCAGCAGGCTCTTCATTAGGGCTGGTCGATATTTTCAACATGATATTCCGATATATCATGAGGTCTGAAATAAATATGAAGCTATGTACAGTGGTACCTCAGGTTACATATGCTTCAGGTTACATACGCTTCAGGTTACAGACTCCGCTAACCCAGAAATATTACCTCAGGTTAAGAACTTTGCTTCAGGATGAGAACAGAAATCGTGCTCCGGTGGCGCGGCAGCAGCGGGAGGCCCCATAGGCTAAAGTGGTGCTTCAGGTTAAGAACAGTTTCAGGTTAAGAATGGACCTCCAAAACGAATTAAGTACATAACCAGAGGTACTACTGTGGAGGCATTGGCTGGCTTCACGGTTTCTGCATACACACACACTAGGGCTGGGAAATACGTGGATACATCATCAAAAAACAGTTTGAAGTCCGCATCGCGGTAACGGTTTCGTAATATTCAACATGGCGATGCATCACAAATATATCTGTGTGCTATGTAAAAAATCGCGAAGCCAGTCATTCCTTCTCTCATGATTCCTTCTGCCCCTGTTGCTCTGTACTATAAAAGAACAGTTGTAACAATATGTTAAAGGTAAAAAATAATATGTCAGTTATAGACCCCTAAGTAGCGGCAGTTTCCAGGATATTACCCACTTCGCCTCTACATAGTTAAGTGTAAGGAAAGTGCAGTTGACATGTATAGATGGTACACAACCAGCTGGCAATCGTACATGGGTATTAACTTACCTCAGAAAAATTATAAACAGCCACATTGGCCCATTAGACCAAAATTCACGTGGGCAGTAAAATAACGTCTTGATTTAGGGACCAAGTTTTCAAACTGAAGAAAGGGTGGTGGAATGCCTTTATTTGGTGTAACTGGGTCCATCACGAACTTAAAAAAACAAAACCGAATGGCTTCCCATAAAATATTTCCAAGCTATTTCACAATACGTAAAGACAATTCCACATGTAAAAAAAACAACCCATACACACACAATTAAATTAAATTAAATTTAAAAAACAACCAGTTCCATATGTAACAGCTCCTCGCCTGTTGGGTCAGATGGATCCAGTCCAGCGCCCTCACTGAATCATAAGAGTTGGAAGGGACCACGAGGGTCATCTAGCCCAACCCCCTATGTTCTCAAAATGGCGGGACGGTTTGTTGCCTGTGGGAAACCAAGGAGCAGAACGTGAGCATAAAAGCCTTGCTCCTCCTGTGGCTTCCAGCAACTTGTATTTAGAAGTACTGTTGTCTCTTAACTGCGGAGGGCAGGGCACAGACAATGCGGCTAGCAGGCATGATTATTTTTCAAAATTATTATTATTAATTAAATTTATATACTGCCCTTCATCGTAATATCTCAGGGCGGTTCACTGAATATTTTATGACATTTAGTCCATGATAACATTCATCTTCTGTGTGTGTGTGTGTGTGTGTGTGTGTGTGTAATGTAAGCAACAGATGGAAAATCGGAAGTCCCTTTTACCTTTCTTTATTGTCTTTTCCTTCCTTCTTTCCTTCCTTCCTCTCTTTTTTCTTTCTTTCTTTTTGTTTTTTATTTACGTTCGTTTTCTTTCTTTTTCTATAACTTTTATTAAATTTTCTGTTTCACATTTTACAATATTCATTTAAACAACCTTAAAATATCAACAACTTCCCTTCCTCCCATCCCATGGTTCCTTTTGCATAACATATCCCTGCACATTTTATATAAACTAAACCATTCAGTATCCCATTATTCATAGCTGTCAACTTTCAGATTTGAAAATAAGGGATCAGCAGCCTCACCGGTCCCGGGGACAGTTTACGGGATATCTAACAATCCGGGATAGCAGCGGGAAGCAGCAGGGAAACGGCGCTGAAATAAGGGGATTTCTCGCAAAAAAAGGGAAGGTTGACAGCTATGCCATTATTACATCCATCAAAACCTATTTATCTTAATTGTGTCCATGTTTTCAAATCTGAAAACATAGTTTTCTATATCTTATGGCATTATGAAAAACACTTAATAAAAACTGTACATCCAAGTAGGCAGACCAGACTGGATTTACCCAATTTCCCCCTCTCCCACCCTTTTTAAGGGTGATATTTCCAGATCCTAATCATCATCATCATCATGATCAGTGCCTTTTCTGGGGGAACGCGGGGGGGATGCATACCCCTAAACATTTTGTGAATATAAGTTTGGCTTCATTGAGGGGCAGTATTTCAATATGTGTAAGAAAATGAGGGTACCCCTAAACATTTTTTAAGAAAAAAGCACTGGTTTATTATTATTATTATTATTATTATTATTATTATTATTAGGGTTGTCCCAGCCACTCTGGGCGTCTGGCTGGTGGTTCATCTAGCAGGGAGGTGGCCTTTGGGTCCCCCCCACCCAGAAGACCCTCTTGCCCAGCCGTAGCCATCTCCGCCCGAATCCAGACCAGATCTTCTCCCTGCCGGCCTTTGCCGAGCATCCAGCCCTGGGCCGGGAGAGCGTTGCAGGCCGGCCTGGAAAGGCGACGGCACAGGAAGGGGCTGGCTTAGCCGGAGGAGGCGGGTGGGTGTGCGTGGCCAGCAGATCCGGGGTGGGAAGTGGGGGGGAGGGAGAAAGGAGCAAGAACAAAAGGATCTGAGGCTGCGCTCCGTCCCTGGATCTTTCCCTCTCCTCCGCGGAGGTAATTCGTTTTTGCTCGCCGAGTGGCTTCAGCCTTCCGAAGTTGCTGCAGCGGCGCGTCCCTGGAGATCTGGGCCTGGGGGTGGTGGTGTTTTTTGGGGGGTGGGCGGGTGGGGGGTCCGAGGGGTGGGGAGGGGGCGACGCACGCTGCAGCCATTATTAACCCCTGAGCCACCGGAGGTTGCAGGCAGTAATTGAGAATCTCGGGAGGGTTGATCCCCCAGAGGCCATCCAGTCCAGCCCCCCTGCAATGCAGGGATCGCAGTAAGGCTGCGGAGGAGGAGGGGGGAATCGCGTGCGGGGAGGAGCGGGGGGCTATAGATGAGGTTTAAAATAATGATAATTTTGGAGTTCAGCCAGGCTGATCAGGCTTGATTTGTATCGGGGATTATTGGGCTGGATTCCTCCGCATCTCTTTTCAGACCCCGACGAACCTGGTGGGTTTTGATTTCGAGGCAGAAGGACTTGCCTTCTGGGTCAAGACTCAGCCCTTATAAATGGGGCGGGGGGGGGGGAGGTGGAGAAGGAGACCTTTAAGCCTATGCAGAAAACAACTGAGGTTTTTAAACAAAATGTGGCCACAGTAGGAATGATTAAGCGCTCTCCAGTGATCTTTGGAGACTGCCTCTCTGAAGGCATTTACTTGGAATCAAGGCCCATCAAAACCAATACTGTAGATCCTACTTCCAAGTAAAAAGCGTTTGGGATTCCTGCTTGCTGTAAGTGGGAAGGGAGCTCAGAGAGGGGGAAAGTGAGCCTTCTGAGGATCTACCTGGTAAGCCAAGTGCCTCTGGGCACTTATTATTATGCCCGGATACAATACATATCTCTGGATCCAATACACACTTGCTTGAATAGCTCCCCCCCCCCCCGGTGGTAATATAGCAAATTAGGGGGACGGCTTTAGCACATAACCTCCCTAATTGGTACTTTTCCACTGTGGAGGAGATTTTGACACATGGTCATTTCGGAAGAGATGTCTTTTATGTTAATGCTGAGGTCATCGTGGCGCTGAATGACATGACATTCCTGAACAATTGAATCCGTCCTACCAACACGAGCGATTGGATTCACTACCAAAAGAGGTAGAAATGACCTCCCCACCCCACCCCCAATTTGGACACCTTTAAAAGAGGATCGGACAAATGTATGGCAATTTAGGCATCTCATCATTATTGATATATTGCCTCTGAAAACCAAGGCGTCTAGTTGTTCACCGTGATAATGCAATTTCGGACTAGATAAGCCTTGGGTCTGATTGAGCAGAGTTCTTTTTATGAAGGCAATATTCCTGAATAATATATTCTCCTAGCCTTCTAAATAACAATGCTTCACATTTATATAGCGCACTCTTTTTTTTTTAGCATTCAAAACATTTCATAGGCATGATTATACTCAGCAATTCTGGAAGGTAGTCTAGTAGTTGTATAGCCTCACTGCGATGGGTGGGAGGCTGATAAGTAGTGTCTTGCCTAAAGCCAATATTCTAAGCAAGTTTACTCAATAGTTAATGCCAATGTTTTCATGTGAGTTTTCATAAAAATGGGCCAACAAGTTAATAATAATAATTTAATAATACTTTTATTATCTGTACCCCGCCCATCTGCTGCACCAGCAACTCTAGGTGGCTTCCAAAAGATATAAAAACATAATAAAAAAATCAAACGTTAGAAACTTTCCTATACAGGGCTGTATTCAGATGTCTTCTAAAAGTTATGTAGCTATTTATCTCCTTGACATTTGATGTGAGGGCAGGCACCACTACCATGAAGGCTGTCTACCTGGTTCCAGTAATAATAATAATAATAATAATAATAATAATAATAATAATAATAATGGCTGAGATTAGATTTGAAGAAGGGTCTCACTGAAACATCCTGCTACAGAGCTTCTTCACTGGACACATATTGAGCAGTTTCTTATCATACTACTGTTAGGACTAGCAGATTTCCAGTTCTCGGACAACACAGCTGCCACCAGCACCGCTAGTCAGGGTCCTTGTAGGCCCAATATGCAATATTTGGATGGATGACCTTCTGAAGGTGACTCTCTTCATTTGAAAAGAAGCATAGCCTATCTTGACGTAGGGGAACCTGTGGCCTTCCAGATTTGATTTGATTTATTACATTTCTGGGCCTCTTTTCATTTAAATGACTCCCAAAGCAGCTTACAAATGATAAATAACACGCTAGCACATAATAGAGCACCACAAATAGATAACTAATCCTATAGGATAATTAGCAAGTCATCAGTGAAACAATTGCAATTTTAGCAACAACTAAATTTCAGCAACAATGACAAAGAAGCTAAACATCACAATCAAAGCAGACGTCATAGGATTAGTGATGCAGCATTTACAATCTGCAAAACAACATTAAGACCATTAACAAAATAAACTAAGCACTGCTGAGTTTGTACACACGCACTCCACACCCCCATAACTCATAATCTTTCATTCTGTTCAGCACAAGGAAATAAACCTCCGCATAATGCCCATTGCATCAACTCCATTCTGAAGATTCCTTGGACTGGACATAGGACAGCGCAGGTGAGAAACCAACCGCCCCTTGATATCCAACACAGATGCTCTCTCCCCTTACTAGATGTCATTGGACCCTCATCAGCCCTAGGCAGCATAACCAGGTCTGATGTCAGCTGTTGCCCCGCAACCCCTGAAGGGCCACCAGTTCCTCGCCTCCCAAAGTGTAGTGGTTGGAGTGATGGGCTAGCACAGAGTGGGTGGAGATCACACCGGGTGACCTCGCATCTTTGCTTGGTCCTGGTTTGGTCGCCAAGCCACAGGCAAGATGGGGAAGTTGCACCCCAGGACCAGGGCTGGTCAAACTCCAGATGGTTGTGAGAGCAGCCAGATATCGAGGCAATCCAGAGATGCAGGGTTGCTGAAGAGAAGCCAAGGCCAGGCACTGTGAGACAGTCACAACATGGGGCATGATCCAATAGCAAGGTCATGAAACAAAGCCAAGGTGGAACACAGCAGAGCAAGTCCAAAGATAGACAAGTTAGCAAAAGCAAAGGCTTAGGAGCATAAGGTCAGTCCGCATAGGAAGCAGGAACAAGGCTGTGGCGTAAGTCTTGTGGGACGCGGGTGGCGCTGTGGGTTAAACCACAGAGCCCAGGGCTTACCGATCAGAAGGTCGGTTCAAATCCCCACGACGGGGTGAGCTCCCGTTGCTCAGTCCCTGCTCCTGCCAACCTAGCAGTTCGAAAGCACGTCAAAGTGCAAGTAGATAAATAGGTACCACTCCGGCGGGAAGGTAAACGGCGTTTCCGTGTGCTGCTCTGGTTTGCCAGAAGCGGCTTAGTCATGCTGGCCACATGACCTGGAAGCTGTACGCCGGCTCCCTGGGCCAGTAAAGCGAGATGAGCGCCGCAACCCCAGAGCTGTCCGTGACTGGACCTAATGGTCAGGGGTCCCTTTACCTTTACTAATAGTCTTCAGCTGGGAGCTTATGTAGGCTGATCACCCAGACCCAACTACAACTGGGTTCATCTGGTCTTCAAGGTTCCCTGCTCCCAATGAGTCCTGCGGGGCCTGGTTCTTCTAGGTGACCACTCCCATCAAAATGGCTGCCTGCACCCTCTGATACTAGCATTCAGTGTCTCCCTGATTCTGCCTCTTCCTCCCCCCACGATCCTGCAGGCATTCCACTTCGATCTGCAGAAGTGACATTGAGTACGGGCATCACAAGAAACTCGTCCTGCATTTGTAAGAAATTGATCTTGCAGTGTGGCAGCACCCACACTTCAGAACTCCCTGTCTATTGACATCAGGCAGGTGCCTTCACTGTACTCTTTTGTTTGGCAACCTCTTAAAAATAATTCTGTTTAGCGAAGCCTATCCCAACACATAGAACGTTGATGTGTGCTTTAATCTGGTTTTTGGTTTATTGTTGATTTTCATTATTTCTAAAATATTTTAAATAATTGTTCCTTACTGTTTTGTATTGATAATGTCATTGTTTCATTCTTTTTTTCTGTAAACTGTTGTGAGGTTATGGGTTTTCTTCCTCCCCCCACCCCCAAATCAAGTGGTATATACATTTTCTGAAATAAATAAATATATGGCCTTCAAACCTATGTACCTCAGCTTTTCCCCTGGGCTGAATAACTGGAGCTAAAGAACAGGGGGTGTAATTCACCTCTGAAGTTCCAGCCGGCTGTTAACAGCTATGCAGTAACCCCTAGATTTACCGTTGAGCAACATCTTTATTATGACCAACTGAAGTATCACAAAAGTGTGGGAAACCTCTGAGTTCTCCAGAGCTTTTCAGCAGCAAGATGCTACACAAAGTGTGTGGTGTGACCTTGGGCTAATCGCTGTTTCCCACCATGGCCTACCTCACAGGGTTGTTTTGAGGATAGCATGGGAGAGGGGGAAGAACCATGTACGACACCTTTCTCCATGGATTAAAGGCAGGTTATAAATGCAACAAATACAATAGAAATAATTATAATATACAGAAATTAGGCTGGATGCTGTAGCCATAAAGTCAGCAGGACTGCAGAATGAATTA
The DNA here is from genome assembly GCF_965112155.1 of Podarcis liolepis. Lineage (NCBI taxonomy): Eukaryota > Metazoa > Chordata > Lepidosauria > Squamata > Lacertidae > Podarcis > Podarcis liolepis. The sequence goes on along the minus strand of NC_139555.1, from coordinate 107,133,974 downwards.
AATCTCTGCTAGGTGTTAACAATTCTCTTATAGATGGTGTCTCTGTTTTCCTTTTCCTCACTGACATAAGGGAGGAAACAATGGTTAAACTTACTTTCTGAGAAGTGTTCAGAAACTCAACTGAACAGCCCACTAAATCCCCTGTTCTGTAGAGAGGTTTTATTAAGAACTGAATTGACCCCACCTTTTTCTTCTCATATGCAACAGTTGAATGTCACACTGCATTTTCAGTAGTTTATTGGGGGGGGGGGTTACCCCTCATCTGTATCTGTGTTTTATTTTTCTACTTTTACATCTATTTTTATTTGCCATATCCATTATTTTCATTGTATTCTGTATGTGTTTATGCCAATAAACTTCAAATTGATTTTTTTTTAAAAAAGAAAAGAAGAAACACAACCCATTGCCCATTAAACAGTGTTATCATCTCCATTCTAGTTTCTCTAACACATTTTTTCTTTTCCTTTCTTTTTTTGCAGCTGCTAAGGGTGGTGTTACAAAGTGGTTAAGAGTATAAGATGTGACTCAGAAAGCCCCCGGTTACAAGCTTACTAAGTGACTTTCAGAAAATTGTTATCTGTCTTCTCCTCCAGTTGCAGCGTAAAGGTAATAATACTTCTGGCTTACTTTAGGGGGCTGTTGTACAGATGATGGAGATAATGGATGTAAAAGGCCACGAACCCTCTGAAGTTCTATGCAAATGCTAATAATTATTGGTTGTTTTGCAGGGAGGGCTAAATGAAAGTCGAGATTTGTTTATTATGCTAACATTACTTACCTATCACCATAAAGTCCTGATGTGGGTTACAAGGGACGAGGGTGGTGCTGTGGTCTGAACCACTGAGCCTCTTGGGCTTGCCGATCAGACAGTGGGTGGTTTGAATCTGCGTGACAGGGTGAGCTCCCATTGTTCGGTCCCAGCTCTTGCCAACCTAGTTCAAAAGCATGCCAGTGCAAGTAGATAAATAGGTATCGCTGTGGCGGGAAGGTAAACGGCATTTCCACGTGCTCCGGCTTCCGTCACGGTATCCCGTTACGCCAGAAGCGGTTTAGTCATGCTGGCTACATGATCCGGAAAGCTGTCTGTAGACAAACGCTGGCTCCCTCGGCCTGAAAGCGAGATGAGCGCCGCAACCCCTTAGTTGCTTTTGACTGAACTTAACCGTCCAGGTATCCTTTACCCTTTTTTGTACAAGAGCATAGTACACAGTCATTACAGAAACAAGTAAAATTGTTCCAGCCAGAACAGGGCAGCATAGAGTCAGCAAAATAAGTGAGTCCCAAAACCAAAATGCCTTAACTGTCAACAGCCGAGATAGAGAGCTGCATGTTCCGCATACAGCCAAAACTATACAGTACACCAGAAAGGTTAGATGCACCAGATTATGGAGGGAGTTCCTCAATTTAGGGGCTGCCACAGAGAAAGCCACCTCCCAGACTAGACTGCAGATCTTAACACAACACGGGAGGAGGTAGCTTTTCAGATACACTGGTAAAATAAAGCCTCATGTGAGGCCGCTGAGTAGTCTCTCACTGACTCCTCTTATGTAATCTGAGCAGCACCTCCTTGCAAACAACCTGCCTTGCTTATCCTCCAGATGTGCCGCTGATTTCATACCTTCTTTTTGCTGATGTTCCAAACTGATGCATATCTCTTTCTTCCGGCAGCTTAGCAATGATGAGCGAGGAGAAGCCGCAGCTGAAAAAGGAGGCGATCTCCCAGGAAGAAGAGGAGGAGGAGGAGGGAGGAAAGCTGGTGAAAGAAGTCACCATCCCCCGGAAGAAAGCAGAGAATGGTAATCTAGTGAAAGAAGAGATCCCCCAGGAGGAAAAGAACTGGGTGAAAGAGGAGGAGGAGTCCCAGGAGGAAGAGGAGTATTGGGTGAAAGAGGCGATCCACGTGGAGGAAGTGGATGACGACTATTTCGTAAAAGAGGAGATTCTTCCAGAGGAAGGTTATGAAGAGACAGAAGCTTATGAAGAGACGGAAGATTATGAAGATCCAGAAGGTTATGAGCAGGCAGAAGGTTTTGAAGATCCAGAAGGTTATGAGCAGGCAGAATGTTATGAAGGTTACGAACAGACAGAAAATTATGAGCAGGCAGAATGTTATGAAGCTTATGAACAGGCAGAAGGTTATGAACAGGCAGAATGTTACGAAGGTTATGAACGGGCAGAAGGTTATGAGCAGACAGAAGAGGGTGAGGCCCTTCTTGAGGAATATGAAATAAATGTTTTCCAGATTCCTGGGGATGATGAGCCATGTTATAGCGAGCCTGTTCCTGAGAGCCAGAAAGTCTATGTCCCAAAGAAGAGACGAAGCAAAGCTGTGCCTGTAGATGGAACAGGCGTACAACCTGGCAAAGCCACAGTTGCGAAGGTAGGAAAAATCTACAAGTGCCCCGATTGCGGGAAAATCTTCAAACGGTGCTCTCCCCTTATCAGACACCGGAGAACCCACACGGGGGAGAAACCTTACGTCTGCCGGGAATGCTTGAAGCGCTTCAGCGACAGCTCGGCCCTGGTTAAGCATCAGCGGATCCATGCAGGAGAGAAACCTTACACATGCCCCGAGTGTGGGAAGAGTTTCTCCCAAAGCTCAACCCTTATTGCACACCAGAGAATACACACTGGAGAGAAGCCGTATGTGTGCCCTGACTGCGGGAAGAGCTTCAGCGTGAGCTCCAATCTTGTCGCTCACCAGAGAATCCACACAGGAGAGAAGCCTTTTGGCTGTCCTGTCTGCTTGAAAGGCTTTCTGGTCAGCTCCCATCTCATCAGACACCTAAGAATACACACAGCGGAGAAACCTTACATTTGCCGAGAATGCGGGGAGTGCTTTACTCAGAGCTCCCACCTCGTCGTGCATAAGAGAATCCACACCGGCGAAAAACCTTACCTGTGTTCCGAGTGCGGGAAAAGCTACCGTGGGATCTCAGATTTGATCCAGCACCAGAGGATTCACACGGGAGAGAAGCCCTACAAGTGCCCCGAATGTGGGAAATGTTTCAGTCAGAGTTCATGCCTTAAGAAGCACCAGCGGATTCACACAGGGGAGAAACCTTTCATGTGCCTCAAATGTGGGAGAAGGTTCAATCGGAACTCACATTTGACCAGGCACCAGAAAACCCACACAGTGTGATTTGATTTTTTAAAAATGCTTTTCCATTGGAAGTTCATCTCCATAATTATAGCCACTATAGAATAAGTAAAGCCAGGTATCGTGAAATAGGAAACCTTTCTCCGTCTTCCAAAGGAACTTTTGTCCAAAACTTGAATTGGAGGATTATCATCAGGGAAATAATACATAGGATACAATTCTTCTAAAATGTCCTTTCCCCCACCTGGCTCCTACTCTCCATCCACTTCTTCCCAGGATTCTAGTATCTTCCCCAGATTATATTCTATACCATGTTCTTTCCTTTTTACTTGTTTTGAAATGTCGTCCCGTTGTCAACACCTTCAGACAGGTCAGCTCTCGAGTTTTCCTATGGATTTTGAGTCTCTCTCTCTCTCTCGATGGCCTCTAGTTTCTGATTGGTTTTTACCAAATTCTTGGAAGC